>NC_073303.1:178641364-178955016 GCF_027595985.1 Sorex araneus | reverse complement strand
ATTCTCTCCATGCAAGGTTCTGAGAATTCCATTTGGGAAGTTTCAATAGATCTTTTTAATTTTATTTCTTTATTTAAACCCTATGGTTTACAAAGTCGTTCATGATATATTACTTACACACATTCAATGGTCCAACAACAATACCACCATCATTGTAACCTTCCTTCCACCATTGTCACCATTTTCCCAAACACCTCCCTCCCGAGCCTACCCAAACTATTAATTTTGTGTTGCCTGCTACAACTAAATGGCTGATGGAATGATCAAGAAATACTTTAGTAAAATAAAATTTATGAAAATTGCTATATCTTACCCTACATGGGTCACTCAATTTATGCCTTTGGAATTACTAAGGTAGTTGAGTTCCGTGTATTAATTTTGATTGAGCTTAGTTTGCATCTATATTACTTTCTCATCAAATTTGGTGTGTTTCTATTGGGATGTCATTATTGTAGAATTTGGGGGTGTCACACAGCTGCAAATATGGCCACAACCTCCAGAAACTTCTGGATATGTAACTGAGCCATGGATTTGCATGACAATGGTTATGAGATGTGTGCAAAATGTGGCTGCCAGAGCGTTGAGAAGTATCAGGGGGTAGGAGGAGGCTGCCCACATTCACGCCAAGAAGATCCCAGAGAGTTTAGCATGAAAACTAGTGTACCTGGAATTTTGGGCACTTCGGGATTCCTGTGGTGATTATTTGTGAAGCAACTGTTAGGCCATTGGCATATGTGCAGCTGTAGGGTATAAGTATAGCTGCCAAGTCTTCAGCAGGGTTGGAACTTGGCCTACGTCTCTCCCTAGGATGCCTCAGAATTTTCAACTGAGAGACTGACGTACCCATGAATTTTTGTGACTTGGCTTGCATCTCTTCCCAGATTTAATCATGGGTTTGGAAACCTGGGCCAGTGGATGAGTTTAAATGGTGGCAGTTTTCTTCAGTTGATCTTTTAACCACAAACACAAGTACATTTTTTAGTTGCTGTTTTCTGGCCAAATTTGAACTAAGAGGAATGGTAACCAAAAAGAATGATCTTCATTCTTTCTCAGAATGATGCTAGACCATCTTTCACAGGCTAGATTTATTAATTGTATATGTCTCCTTTAAGCTATTTCCTATCTCTCTTCTCCTATAAATTCCAATGGTCCTAAACGAGTAAGGATAATTCACATTTACTAGTTACACTCACTCAACACCTACTTATTATTCCGTACAGTGCTTTCTGATGTTTCCCTAACCACCCTATTGATAATATACTTGCGGAGATCATTAAGACCTTCTAAATTGCCAAATTGACATTTTCAGTTCTTATTGTTCTTGGCTTTCTTGAGCCACTGGGGATGCTGACCACTCTGCAAGTCAGTAGATTAACTGTCTTCTTTCCACCCACGATGTCAATTCACTTTAATTCTTCTACTATATTTCATTCAATGTTGGCATCTTATCTTTATGTTCTTCTTTCAAATACATGGTTTTTCCAGGTGTTTCTGTTCTAATTAAATTCTCCACACTCACTGTTTGGGATATCATTCATAATTTCACTGTTAAAATTCAAGTATTTATTTCCACGTTTACAAACAGCATTGTGTTCCTAACTCTGTACTAGAAATTCTACCCTAATTTATCCACAGTGACTATTAAAGACTTAACCATCTTCACTTATTAAGGAGGTGAAGCTTAAGCTCCAATGCAATCTTCTTTTAAGATACAATATGGTCTTTAAAGTAGGAAGTGAGGTTAAATTGATTATAAGGTCGAGACATCTATTATTACAGTCTTTCTAAGTAAAGGAAAGAACAGATACTACTTCAGCTGTTTTAGAGGAATAACCAAGTGGGAACACAGAAGCTACTAAACTTCACCATTTTTTCAACATAAAATTTCTGAATATTTTCAGAAACCTGGAAGCATCTCTATTCTTTGCTCCCATTTCTAACAAAGAGAGTAAGCTTAGAATTATGTTATAGTGCAGGCTCAGAGACAGTCTGTTGTTAGATTTTATACTGACACTTGCTAACTCTATAATCATGACAAATTATTTAACCTTCACATCTCATCTGTGAAAATAATATCGATAACAAAAATGCATAGAGTTGTTACGATAAATAGAATGTCTAACAAAGAGTAATCATTTATTAATGTTAACTACTATTATCATCATCATTATGGTTAATCATCACTGCACCCTTTTAGTTATACCTGATAATGTCTTTGAAAATACCAGCTTTTATTTTTCAATCCCTGCTGTCATTATCAAGTGCTCCTCATAACTCATGCTGCCTTGGAGTGGATAGATATTTTTCTATATGAAAGCTATCTTTTTTCCATCAATCATTCTATCTCCCTCTATATGTCTTTTATTTTTAATACTAGAAATATGTAAAATGAAACATCTGGATAAATTTCCTTACTTGTTTTTTACTATTCTTCCACTGCATATGAAACTTTCAAACTTCTTATCATCCTGTACATTTTTTTAAAAAATATGCATTTTCAAAATAGCCTCTTATACATTGGCAGACATGGCTACAAAGTCTTTTGCAGACCAGACTAAGACCAACATTTCAGTAGTGGCTATTTACCAATAACCTTTCCTCTTTGTTATGCCTGGAAAATGATAATTCACCCCTCAAAATTCAGGACATATATTGGTTCTTGTGAAAGATTCCAGTAAAGTCACAATATCCATGATGTGTAGGGGTATCATTTACTCTATTTATTTGTTTGTTTGTTTGTTTATTCATTTTTGCTTTTGGGAGTCAGACCCAGTGATGCTCAGGCATTACTCCTGGCTCTGCACTCAGGAATTACTCCTGGTGGTTCTTGTGGGACCATATGGGCTGCTGGGAATCGAACCGAGGTCTGCCGCGTGCAAGGATCATGCCCTACCAGCTGTACTATCCTTTGGGCCCCCTCGTTTACTGTATTATATAACTCCTTTCTTTATGATCTCACCTCTCCTATACACCCCCCTACTCTTCACTTGTTGCCTGGCAGTTATGGTTTTGCTACATTGTGTCAGAGCCCTTAGCTTCTACCCCATGTATTCCAGGCCCTCTATGTTCTCTTGTAATTCCTTCTCAATTGACTCAGTTTCCTCATGCTCCCACTCAAACCTGGTGCTCTCAGGTCTGTAGTCTACTTTCCACTGATATTATCCATACCCGTGATATGTTTCTTAGATGTCACAGATGAGTGAGAATGCTTGTATTTGCCAGATCATTTAACTTGTATTTCCTTGTTTCCTAATCAGCAACCCACATTGCAAAGAAGGTGATTTATTAGGGTAGTAAACAAATGTTAAAACTCTTAGAAAGATATCTGATACATAGTAAAGATTCAATAAATTTTTGTTACTTAATCTAAACATTTTTGCTGCTATTTTTCTACTGACTGAAGCAATGACTTCCATTTCTTATACTTACTTACCTGAACACAATTATCTACGTCAACGTGTCAGAAGTTCATGGATAAGTAACACTCCTCATATCTAAATATTACACACATATTAGTGGTTAGACTCATCTTTCAACAGGAACTGGAGTTAAACATATTTGCTTTCTCCATTCCAAAATAGTGTGAAAAGTACTAATATTAATAAAACTTATCTGTTGTTTTGCCACCATGGCAGGCACATTTTAGAGACATTTTTATCTTTTCTGGGTTTCTCTTATTGTACAAATGATCAAGCAACCATACATCCAGTTTAGATACTAAAATACACGTGGTTTATGGAGACGTGAAAAGAAATTTGAAGTGTATATATATAGAACAAAAATCTCATTTAGATAAAATAGAAAATCTTAATACTTAATACTTAAAACTAAAATAGGTTGTCAGTTTTAGAGATATTTTATGCTATTGTCAAAGTGATAATCATTTTCTCTTTGAAAATGTGAAAGTTTTCTTAAGGTTTATATGTAATTATTGGTGAAACTTAAAATGTTCTCCTTAAGCCTTAAGAATTATGCTGACTGTCATTAATATCCTTCTCATCAATGAGTTTAACATTGTTAATTTTTTATGTTCTAATTGTATAGTTACTTCCTTAATACTCAATTTATTGAAATATAGTCCTAAAAATACCTTTCTACTTCTATACATTTAAATTCATATTCAAAACTAATGAGGGTATTGCATGTTTGATTCTCAGCATCCCATATAGTACCCCCAGCACTGCCAGGAGTAATTCCTGAGTTCAGAGCCAGGAGTAACCCCTGAGCATCGAGGGTGTGACCCAAAACTAAAAAGAAAAGAAACCTTATTTCAGTTATCTAAGGTTGTGATGATATTTTTCTTAATTATATTTTGATTTTCTAAGGTCAACTGTAATACTTTAAAAGCAATGGTTTTATCATATTTTTTCTTATTAGTGGATACATTTTTTACCTAGCATTATATTAGCTATACCTGTGCATATACTTAGCTACTTATCTTATTTAAATACTTTCTGATAAGACAGAATTATATCATACAATGATTATCTCGCCATGTTCTCAAAGGAATTTAAATTGAATTAAAAATACATTTACTATGGGCTGGAGCAATAGCACAGTGGTTGGGTTTCGCCTTTCACACAGCTGACCCGAGTTCGATTCCTCCACCCTTCTTGGAGAGCCCTGCAAGATACCGAGAGTATCGAGTCCACTCGGCAGAGCCTGGCAAGCTACCCGTGCGTATTGGATATGCCAAAAACAGTAACAATAAATCTCTCAATGAGAGACGTTACTGGTGCCCGCTCGAACATATTGATGACCAATGGGATGACAGTGACAGGGGCTGGAGATAAAGTACTGTGTGTAAGCCTCTTGCGTTGTACATGACTGGCCTGGGTTTGACCACTCGTACACATATGGTCCCTTGGCCCTGCCAGGAGTAACCTTTTTGGGAAGAATCAGGAGTAATCCTTGAGCACTGTGAAGTGTGGCTCCCAAACAATACATATAATGGAAGCTATTTTTTTGTTGTTCCTAATTTTTCACAGTGTGAAGTAAGTGACAACTATTAAATTGTAGTTTTCAGGTTTAATATAAAGGTAATATTATTGGCCATGGTATGTATGTGTTAAAATGGTTAAAGTTTCAAAAACTTCAACTTTGTTCCATCAAATTTATGTATTATATATTAAATATGTTGTTTAAATAGAGTAAACTTGAAAATTTTACATTCCTTTATTTGAAATCAACTTAATATTAAGTTAAATTATGTGAATTTAATTAAGGATGAATGTACAAGTAGAATTATGTTCAATATAAATGATTTTTTTATAAGCAAAATAAAGAGCATAATGGATTTTTTACTGTAGCACTGTAGCACTGACGTCCGTCCCATTGTTCATCGATTTGCTGGAGCAGGCACCAGTGGGCTCCATTGTGAGACTTGTTGTTACTGTCTGGGGCATATCAAATATGCCATGGGGAGCTTGCCAGGCTCTGCTGTGCGGGCGGGATACTCTCAGTAGCTTGTCAGGCTCTCCGAGAGGGACAAAGGAATTGAACCAGGGTCAGCTGTGTGCAAGGTCCTATATAATCAAAAAGATTCTTAAAATGGAAAGAAGAAACATAAGAAAACCTTGGAGATTGGTAGAGATTTCTTTCAATTGAAGAAAGAATTGCTAGCATTGAAGATGGCACAATTGGCTCTTGAGTCAAGAGTTATAAATGGCCTCTAGAATCCAAAGAAGGCATATTCCTTTCGAACCTCCAGCAAGGAATGAACCACTGACATCTAGTTTTAGGGCTGCAAAATTCACTTTGGGCCACAACTTCGAGATGTGCTAAGATATTATACTTTTGTTGCTTTAACTCAGCCCCTAAAATCTTATTAATTTTATAGTAGCATTTTGAAAGTAAACATCCTACCAAACCCTATAAAACCAAAAATTTATCGGTGATAGCAATTTTTCTTTTGATTACTGAAATGCTAAGTGTTAACTTTATATCTCTACACAAAATTCTACAGATCTGCATTTATGCCTTTTGTATATTGATCTGGGAAAAATCCAAATTAAAAAGGTAAGATTCCCATCTGAGGTGCAAATCTCTTGGGGCAAGCAGCATTTATATTTAGAGTTTTTAAAATTAACTATCCCATATTTAAGCGATTCAGTTCAGAAGAAAAACCTAATTACTTAATCACTCCTGGGAATCTTCAAAATTCAATGCACAGAGGCAGTTAAATTTATTTTCACAAAATACTCTTTTCTTTTAATTTTGTTCCTGCGGTTCAACTACACTCAATTTTATTTCTAATATAATATTAAAATACACTTTTAAAGTATTTAAAAATAAAGGTATTATTTAACAGAAAATTCCATAATTTGCTAGATTAAAATTAAGTGCTCTTCCAATCAATTATTTTGAAAACTTTATAGTATATTTTTATTCTATATAAAATCTAGATAAACTTTGAAGAATTTCTTTAAGACAAACTCTTAGTAAACTGAACTGAAAATGAAGACATGTGACTTTGTCCTATATCCTAAGTATTTTGGTTTTCGAATACTGCATGTTTATGGACTGGAACGATAGCAGAGTGTGTAGCGCATTTGCCTTGCATACGGCCGACCCAGGTTCGATTCCTCCACTCCCTCGGAGAGCCCAGCAAGCTACCGAGAGTATTTCGCCTGCATGGAAGAGCCTGGCAAGCTACCCCTGGTGTATTTGATATGCCAAAAACAGTAACAACAACTCTCACAAAAGAGACGTTACTGGTGCCCACTCGAGCAAATCAATGAGCAACGGGATGACAGTGTTACAGTGCTACAGTGCAAGACTATGTTTTACATAGTTGGCCTTTTTAAAAAAAACTTTTTATTAAATCACCATGTGGAAAGTTACAAAGTTCTCAGGTTTATGTTTCAGTTATACAATATTCAAACACCCATCCCTTCACCAGTGCCCATATTCCACCACCAGAAACCCCAGTATATCCCCGCCCCCACCCTCTACCCCCTACTGTATAACTAATGAATTTCACTTCATTTTTTCTTTACCTTGATTACATCCCATAATTCAACACAAAACTCACTATAGTTGTTGGAGTTTCCACCCAAGAGAGACAGACCTGCTACCAAGGAAGCATTTGATAATTAGTTTTCCATTGCTGGAAATGAAGAGATATGTAGCCCCACTGCTACAAGTACTTAACTCTCTCTCTCTTTTTTTCCCCTTTTTCCTTTTCCCTTTTTTTTTCCCCCCTCATCCCTCTTCCCGCGCCTCATAGTATGGTGTACGCCACGCCACGTCGGCCAGTGTGGGGCTTTTGCTTAGTTCACAGTCCAGAGAGGTGGCTACTACATTAATAACCTTCAATATTTCAACAGAAACTTACTGTATTATTTGGAGCCCCCCCCCCAAGTCAGACCTGTTCAAAAGGAACCGTTTCACATTGCTGACAATTATAAATGTTAAGTTGCCCGGACGCGGCAGCGTCCGCACGGTTTTGGATTTCTGTATAAAGTCCAGGGAAAATTCTGCCAGAAATTGCATAGCCCAGCTCACAGTCCAAGTGCATTGCTGTAAGAAGTCCCTGGAATCAAAGTCTTTAGGTGCAGAGGGTCCACTTCACGCTCAGCGGCTCTAGATTTATCTGGGCAGAGGGCGTGCCGGTTACGCCCCCTTCCCATGAGTTCCTGGGAGCCCCAAAAGTAAAAACCGAATACCTCTGGGTTTGGAGTCTCAGAAGATGGCGCCTGCCAAGTGGGTGCCGCCAACCAGCCGTTTTCCGTGCAGGAAGACAGGGTGGGGAGGAAAAAAAATCCACCCCCTGGCAGCACAGAGTTGTAGCCCAGTTCGCAGTCCCAGTGCATTGCTATTAGATGCAGCTCTGGATGCCCGAATGTGTTAGATCTCTGGAATCAAAGTCTTTAGGCACAGAGGGTCCCCATAGTTGGCTTTTTAAAGATATAAATTTACTTCTAGGTGAGTAATTTTGGGGCTTTCAGAACTTATTGCTATTTTAAATATAGAGAAAATACTTTGATACAGCTAATATATAAAGTTAGAAATACAAAATTTTAGTATTTCTGTGCTTTTAAATTTAAATAATAATATAAAAATTCCCTACTTGAGCTATGCAAGTTTTCAAGACTAGCAATCAGTAACTTATCTCATTATTTATGATACCTTTAAATACCCCTCTGCTAGCACTGGTGTTATTGCTTAATCAATTACATTTGAAAATTTGCTAAAATGATCTAGTTATAAAACTAAATTTTAGTCTGGAACTTTACTAGAAAATTCTGTAACTGATCTGAATGCCTCAATAGCAGTTCAATCCCTAGGGTTTTCTTTATATCAAGGTTAATTTAAAGTAATTAGCATAAGTACTACAGATGTTGCTATGGGGATAAGAACCCCACATTCTCTATGATGGACATCATATGACTGCTGTTACAGTCCTGGTAAGATTGGATTATTTGTTTTAATGCCATGCAAAGCATGTCACATGATAGAGATCAGTATCTTTTTAATAACATTCCATATTCCTAAATCAATCACCTTTTCACTTCTTCAAAGTAGGGTTATATAAAATCACTACTTCATCAGACTGAGTAAATTTATCATGTTGTGTTTGGATGTGCAGAATATTTCTTTTAATTGGTATTGATTCTTTCATCTCCCAGGAGAAGAAAAAGGGTAGTTAAAAATGAGAGTGTTTATACATGTCCAATTCACTCAACAAACATTCTCCGAGAGCTTACTATGGGTCTAGCATTTCTATATGCTAACAACAAAATGAAATTTTGTAGTCAATATTTGTTCTGAGTTTTTTTTCCTAATTGAACCTGGACACAGTGTTCCATTTATAGTACATAAAGCAAAATAAAAGTGAGCATGATCAGGGGAATTATTGTGAGCTGGAATGAAGAAATAGACTGTATCTTGTATGTGAGAGTTGGTAAGAACACATGACCTAAAGAACAGCAAGGACACTCACAAATCCCAGATTCAATCAGTGACACTGGTAAAGAGTAGGCCTTTCTAAAGAGGTGAATAAAAAAGCAGCTTGAAATATTGAGCACAAATATGGAAGGAAAAATAAATCACCATCATTTGTACCACTGGACTTGGAGGGACATTTTTGTAAAAGTGAGCATAAAAACCGATGAAACAACCAAATGAAAAAGTAAGATGAGCCTGATAACAGTAATTTCTTAGTGTAGCTGAAAGTTTGGTGCCTGTGTACATTGAGAAAATGGAGAGGAGTAAAATTACACCAAGGAAACTGTGAGAAATGAGTTTAAGTAAATGCACTGAGTTAAACTGTTAGAGAATGGATCATGCAAATGAGGCCTATTTATAAAATAGAGAAGAGTTCTGGAGACAAATTAATAATTTGTGGAATTCTGTTTCATAAAGAGGAAAAACCAATGAAGGCCTGATTAAAACTCATATAAGAAAAGCAAGAGGAGACATTTTTAAACCTATTTATTCTTTAGAAGTTTTACAAATGTTTTTAAAACTATAGATCACGAATGTCTCAAGATGTTGTATTAAAAATTTTAGCAGTTTGGGGCTGGAGTGATAGCACAGCAGGTAGGGCGTTTGCCTTGCACGCGGCCTACCCGGGTTCAAATCCCAGCATCCCATATGGTCCCCTGAGCACCGCCAGGGGTGATTCCTGAGTGCATGAGCCAGGAGTGACCCCTGTGCATTGCTGGGTGTGACCCAAAAAGCAAAAAAAAAAAAACTTAGTAGCTTTAAATTTCACAGTGTTATTGGGGATAGGAATATAAGGAAAAAAGTAAGAAACTAGAACATAAAATTTTAAAAAAGATATTTAATAATCCCAAATTAGAGAAAAAATGCTATTTGCAGTATCTCTTTTTATTGTAGGTCTTAAAATTCTTCATAAAATGAAAATTTAAACCATCTCTCAAATTTCATATATGTGAATAGACATAATTATTGAACCCTCCTCCTCCAAGTCTTTAATCGAGAGCTCCATCATTTTCTATAATTGTAATGCCAAATTGAGGATCCCAGTAGCTGTGGTATAAAATTTTAGTGCTTTAGGTATAATTGTTAGAAATACATTATAATCTCATTGCCTCTATAAAGAGTTTTTGGGAGAAAAAATTTCCCAATGCAAGTGCAGAGAGGAAGCCAACTAACCTTCTTTGAGAAGACTGCTGTGTCTTGAATATTTTAATGAGATTTTAAGGGATTTTATTCAGTTTATATTTCAGTAACAAGTAAGATATTTAAAAATTATTTTACATCAACAGCGTCAACATATACTTTCTTAGAGCTAATTCTATTGCATTTATACTGCTGTATCACTGTCATCCCATTGTTCGTCATTTGACTAGAGTGGGCACCAGTAACATCTCTATTACACTCAGTCCTGAGATTTTAGAAGCCTCTCCTTACTCGTCTTTCCCAATGATTGGATACTCTTTCAGGGTCAGGGGAATGAGACCTATCATTACTGTTTTTGGCATATTGAATATACCACAGGAAGCTTGCCAGGCTCTGCCGTGCGGCAGGGATACTCTCAGTAGCTTGCCAGGCTCTCCAAGAGGTATGTACATATCAGTTACTGTATTTGGGATATGAATGCACCATGGGGAGATTGCCAGGCTCTCCTGAGTGAGCAATGGACTCTCAGTAGCTTGTCAGGTTCTCCAAGAGGGAAAAGTAGTCTATTAGATGTCGTGAGGCCAAGATGCAGCTTCATGCTTCTGGAAGCTTGGTTTTATAGTCTCTGGATGTTGGCCATTGATGAGATTACATGGCAGAGGGAAGGGAGGCAGTCTGCATGTGACTCTCTAGCTACTGGAAAATGGGGGGCTCTGGGTAGTGACATTTATACCATCCATAAATAATTTACTAAAACATCTCTAATAGTAAATTCACTTCCTCTGGCAGCAGCCAATATCATTTCAAACAAATTTATTTGACAGAAGCATTTCTCATTGATTCAGTTGGCATTTACTTTAAAATTTCCCTAGATGTGGCCCATCTATCTAGCTGAAGTTTATCAAATATTTGAAAATACTCAAATCCCACCATCAGAGCAAGTTCTGTGTATGTAAAAGTAAATTCGCTTACTTTTACTCTGATGTGGATTTTCTCACTATTTTTTTCTCTTAATATTTTTATTTTATGGTCTCACAATGGAGACATTACTGGTGCCCACTCGAGCAAATCAATGAACAATGGGACAACAATGCGACAGTACAGTGCTATAGTTTTATAATGTTCCCTGCTATCAGGTAGCTGGCAATCTGAAATTGAAAAAAAAAAATTCTAAAGAGCTAAGATGAAGACTCGGGCTGGGGCTGGATCTCGGGCTCCGGCCGAGATTCGACCTGGGTGGCCATGCGTTTGCACAGACCCGTGGCTGCGGAACAAGCCAGCCATATGACTTGGGGTTCCAGCGAGTGCTTGCAACCATGTATCCAGACTGTGAACGAAGCTTTTGCTCTATGCTGCTCCAGGAAGGGAAATGATTCAATTTCCAACTTAAATCTCCCTGGACTTAATTACTAAAATACAGAAATTGTAAACTGCGACTTTTTATCTCTTCATTCTCATCAGTGGAAAACTAATTATCGAATATTTCCTTGTCAATAGGGCTGTATTCTTGGGGGATAAATTCCAACAAAAATAGTGAGTCTGTGTTGAAATATGGGATATAATCAAGATAAAGAGAAAAGGAAGTGAAATTTATCAGTTATGCAGGGGGGGTTTGGGGGTGAGGGGTGGGATGTATACTGGGTTTTTTTTTTTAATTGGTGGTGGGATATGGGCACTCGTGAAGGGACGAGTGTTTGAGCATTGTATAACTGAGACAAAAGCCTGAGAACTTTGTAACTTTCCACATGGTGATTCAATAAAATAAAAATAAATAAATAAATAAATAAATAAGAGCTAAGATGAGGAACATGACTGATTATAAAATTATAAAATTATATTGTATTTGAGTAACATGATTACAATAGTGTTTTTGTATTTGAGTAACATGATTACAATAGTGTCAATATATCAATGTTTTGGCAAAACAAAGTTGCTATAACATTGCTATCACTGTCACCATCACTATTATCCTGTTGATCATTGATTTGTTCGAGCAGACCCAGTAACATCTCCATTCATCCTAGCCCTGAGATTTTAACAGCCTCTCTTTACTCGTCCTTTCCAACGGTGCCACATTAGAGACTCTTTCAGGGTCCAGAGAATGAGACCCATCATTGTTACTGTATTTAGCCTATAAATACACCATAGGGAGCTTGCCAGTCTCTCCCATGTAGGCAGGAAGCTCTTGGTAGCTTGCCAGGTTCTCCGAGAGGGAGAAGCAGTCTGTACGATGTCGCTTCTGGGAGCTTGGTTTTACAGTCTCTGGATGTTGGCCATTGATGACAGTTTGTGGGTATGACTGCCTAGCTACTGGAAAATGGGGGACCTGGGTGGAAGAGGCCCAGTCCTGACCTGAACAGGCAAGGTGATCTCAGCTCCAGGTCCCACACACCTGGTTTCCCCTGCCTTGTCCAAGCATGTAGAGAGTGGCTATAACATCACTACCACCCAAATACTTTTCCCTGTGAAGGGAGATAAAGATCTGTTGGACTGTCCTGTTTTTCCTTTATGTTTCTTTGGGGGTTATGCACAGTACAGTTCAGGAGCTCTGTGCTTAGGGACCAATCCTAGGAACCATAAACCATTCTAGGTTTTGAGCTGTGGACAGCCATATGCAGTGTGCAGACTTTAATTCCTATACTATCTCAATGCCCCCTTGTTATTAATTTTTTAAATACTTTAATTTGACTTCCTTTGTCTCTTTATCATGGAAGATGACATATATTTATCATTTGTACCTTTTATAAACTCTAGTGCTTATATATAAGCATCCATTCATATGCCACATATTTAATGCCTATAGACTTTAAAGAAATCAATCTACAACATACATAAAAATTAGAAAATAAATTGTAATTTAATTATAAGGTAGTTTGGGGACAATATGTCCCAAATATTTTCAGTTAGCATGTAAGGCATAATGCAATTGAAAAAGAATAATCCATATTCAACAAATGTATGACACAAGCTGATGATTGTCCTTTAATTCCATTTTTATTTCACTTAGCAAAGTTACCTCAAGTTCCATTAATTTCCTTTTCAAATGGATAGTTTTGTATGTATAAATGACAGAGTCATTTTACATTAAATATATAAACTATAGCCAATTTACAAGTCATCTGCTGATAAGCATTAACTACAATTCCTTGTTTTGGTTATATGGATTACTAAACCAAATGAGCTGTTAGAAAACAGTGAAACTAATGCCTAAGATAAGTGAAAACAAAGGTGACTCCCAGAGAACAAAGCCAGATTGGGTGGGTGGAACAAATACAAGTGTCATTTTAGTCATAGGATGTCACTGGAACTTTGGTGACAAAAGTTGTAATGATTACACACACATAGTGGCTTGAGGCAATAATGCAATCCACATATTTTAAACCAATGATTTTTCAATGAAAAGGTTAAAATTAAAAACATTGAATTCAAATGATTTAGTTAGAATTCACTCCATACAAACATTTATTTGTATCCATCAACTAGTAATTCTATGTTGTAAAAAACTAAGGCTCACTGAGGGGCGTGTGCACTCGCGGGCTCTCCGGGCGGCTCTGTCTCACCACCTGAGTTCGGTGCTCTGGAACCGCAGTGTGTGGACTGGATCAGGACGGCCGGTGGTCAAGGACAGGCGAAGGAAGAACGAGGACCAAGCTGGTTGCTGATTAGTTACTGTTTATTCAATCTTCCATCTTTCTCATCTCCCGCACTCCCAACTCCGGCCTCTCTCTGGATCAACTCCAGCCTCTCCCTCTTTTCTGTCTCTCCCCCTAGTTGTCTCTCCAACCTTACCCTCTAGGCTATACCCATCCAGGTAGCAAAATCAACATAAGAAAGCCCTTCCTGAGGGCAGGGCATTTCAAAGCCCTTCCTGACTCTTAAGGGTTTTTCTTTTTCCTTTCCTCAGTCCAAACACTTATTAACATCTGAATACTAGTTATTTTTGTATGGACATAGCAAGAGATACATTGAGGCTTGCAAGGCAGCTCCCCTGGCAACATCTTGCCACAGACTCAGACCACAGCACTCAGGCCAGATTAATCATTCCTCACCCTAGCAGGGTCCGAATCTAGTTATCACTGTTTGGATCATGACAACATTTGTCCATGACCAAGCTCTTAACTTATAGTTAAGCATTAGGCACTTTGGCCAGACCCATCTTGATGCCCGGGTAGCACACAACTCACCGCTTGCCCTGGGTCCGTCTTGTCCCTCATTGGGACCCTGCTTTTGGGGGTGCTAGGAAGTAAGGGCAGCTGAGAGTTAGGTCAAGAGAACAGATGCCCAGGAGGAAAATATCATGCAGAGTCAAATGACTCCCAGGTTACAAAAGCATAGCATTTGCTAAGTCTTTCTGTGTCCATACAAAAAGGACATGGCTCTGAATAAACTATGCAAAGGACTCAAGGAGAAGAGAAAAACAATGTTTACAAGTCAACAGAACACTAAGAAAGAAGTTACAAATAAACAAAGAGGAATGGGTGCACTGTAACAGGAGTAACCCAATAAACCTAAACTACCTGGGGCTATGTTATCCTACACTATGTGAGCAAAATGATTTTCTATAGGAGAAAATTATTATTTTTTTTCTCATTTTTTTAAATAAAAATTTTATTTTATTAAATCACCATGTGGAAGATTACAATGCTTTCAGCTTAGGTCTCAGTTATACAATGCTGAAACAACCATCCCTTCACCAGCACCCATATACCACCACCAAAAAAAAAAAAAAAACCACACAGTACACCTCCCATCCCGCCCCCCCACCCCCCACCTTGTAACTGATAAGTTTCATTTTACTTTCTGTTTACTTTGGTTAAATTCAATATTTCAAGACAAACCTCACTATTGTTGTTAGGAGTACCCCACTAGATTCAGACCTACTGTGAAGACAAATGAGGTCGCGAGGCCGCACTAGCGGTGGCGCGGTTTTGAATTTCCGTACTTTAACAACTAAGTCCAGGGAGATTTCTTCCAGATATTGGATCATTGCAGGCTTTAAAATCCAATCTGTGGTCGTCTTAATATGGCGGACACCGTGCCCTTCATCCCCGGAGAGAAAGAGGCGAGAGAGAGAAATACCTTTCCCCTCCTGGGCGGGCACGGGGCCGAGGCTTAGTTCTCAGGCTGGAGACATTCTGCAAGGAGTTGCCCATGCCGAAAGATGTTTTGCTGGGTCTGGATTCACACTCATGCAGCTGCGGAGAGGCCGCACATGCGTGCAGCCCCCGGGATGAAAATTATTATTTTTTTGGATGAAACTGTGCAGTTTATTTGATACTCTTTTTAAATGTAATAAAAATATTACAATGAAATAAATGTTATTAAAATGATAAACCCTAGTATAACATAGTTGTTATTTATTTAAGATTACATGCCATTAAAAATGTAGTAAAGATATATTTTGTGAAGTTCTAAAATATCCTAATGGAAGTAATTTTAAAATTTATTTTATGTTTAAAAATATTTAATATTTTATTTTTCTATCAGCAAATTAAGAAATGATAGACTAGTCAACAGACTAACATAAGATTTGAAATTTCTCCTCTATTTAGAATATAAAGTTTTCAATCAGGAGTCATTAAAATATTAATTAAGAGTAATTTTACTTTTCATATACAATCTTTTATTTAACTATGGAGAAAATTATTTTTAAGGAAGTAACTAAATAACTGGATTTTAGTAGTTGATTATTTTTCATATAGTAAGACGACAATTAATTATTGAACAGCCCATGTATGCTTCCTAGTATGATTAAAAGTTAAAGAATAATTAGCATCTCTCAAATTTTTCTTTCTTACTGTAGAGGGAGAATGTAGTACTTGAGCCACTATTTATAAAGCAGCATAGCAACTATAATATTAATAAATTCTGTTGAAAATCCACATGGAATATATCACCCATATTTGAATTCTCAGAGGAGGAAAGGTTTCATTTTAACCTGAAGGTTGAGACCAGGCATGGATTATCAAGGTAATAAAAGCAGTTCCATTTATTTCTATTTAATTAGATCTATGATTCAAAGTTTAGTAAAGGGAGTGAGAGGGATTTGCATGAAAAGATCAATATAGGTCTTCTAAAACATTTTAAATAACTTTGAGCTTTGTTTTATGGGAAATCTTTGAAGGTTATTGGTAAGAAAAAGACATGATTTGAGAAAGATTGTTCTAGAGGCCCTGAGCAGCAGGTTTGATGGATGAATTAGTGGGCAGTGGGTGGGAGAGTGTTAGACAACTGTATGTTGAGGGTGCAGGAGACAACTGACACATTGTTCAGTATAGAAGTTTGGGAGTAAAAATGAGAGGGATAGTTATACCAAGAAAACTTGAGAGAGTGGATGTATAAATATAGATTTAATTCCTCACCTTTTAATATACATGTAATAAAAGATTGATACAAGTTATTTGGAAATTATAATCATAATGTAAAGTTCAGAAAGAGGAGGACCTTGAGAAGTACAGAGTTGAGAGAATGGCTGAGAAAGAGATGCCAACGAAAGTCGCAAAAGAAAACATCAAAGATGACAATGGAAACAAACAGTCCCAAGAATATGGAACTGAATTAAAGACCCTAGGATCATAGAACCCTACGGTGGATATGGAAAAACTGGGATTGTGTCATATATAGATTTTAATGAGAATTTAAGAGGCATTGACTGTTTTTTCTTTGATTGGTTTTGGTTTGGGGGTCACTCAGGGATTACTTCTAGCAGGACCCGAGTGATCATATGTGGTGACAACTAAGAAACCCAGATGGCTGCATGCAAAGCAAGTGCCCTATCTGCTGTACTATCTATCTGCCCTGCCAAATGTAATTTAACAGTAAGTGATTGCTGTGCACTAGGAAAGTTGGTATTTTGGTTGAGTCACAACCCAAGTACTTGAGAATAAAGGAAAGAAACCCTAGCTTGTAATCAGGTACAAAAATATACTATTGGCCTAGATACCTATAGAAACACTAGTCAATTTTATTGAATAATAAATTTCAGGGCTGGAGCAATAGCACAGTGGGTAGGGCATTTGCCTTACACTCGGCCGACCTGGGTTCAATTCCCAGCATCCCATATGGTCCCCTGAGCACCGCCAGGAGTAATTCCTGAGTGCAGAGCCAGGAGTAACCCATGTGCATCACCGGGTTTGACCCCAAAAGCCAAAATAATAATAATAATAATAATAATAAATTTCAAAACTATTTATAAGTTGTTTAAAAGAATGTGTTAACTCTATAGCCATAATATAAGGGTATTTTTAAGAACAGGATTTTTTCAATTTTTTTAAAGTGTGAAAGCTTTGAGTGACTTTTCCCACTAAATAAAAATTGTGCACATATCAGCAAAAAGTCACAGAGGAAAAAAAATCCTGCTAAAGTAATTCTTTTCAGGTTAAGATATAAAGAAACTAGTTACAGTGGTAGCTTTATTTTTCAACTGGGCCTTTTTGTTCCATGCTGCTTATAGTTTTAAAAGTAGTAATGTTAATATTTACAATTAGAAAAATTAAGAGGGAAGCAAAAGTTATGAATCGAATAACACACGCTTCTATTTAATACTCTAATAATCTTTCATTCCTTATTACTCTATGTCCCAATTTGCTGCCCTACATTGCATTTGGTATGTAAAGGCAAACTCATAAACCGCTTATATGCTGCTTTCTTATCTGCCTTCTCCTCCCTTGCATGCGCCACTTTCTTTAAGCCCCATCCTCCAGTCTTCTCTTAAAATAAGATTGGCAATTGTGTGTGGGGGCTCTTCTTTTATATAACGACAGCCTTTGAGTATTTAATTGACAGAATTTAGTTTAAAACTGAGCAGGGCCTTGATCTTATGCTGGTCTTTCTATCAAATGGCAGATTTCAAAGTGCCTGTTCTGAACGGCTTAGCCACGTCCGTGAGTTACAATTCTATAGTGGGAAATCAGGGTAAAATCACATTACTGAAAAAGGCATGTGTCTGGCACGTTCCCAAGGCCTGAGTATTTATGGCATGATGAGCTGTGAATTTCATGTTGGTGCTTGCACTTAACAAGCAGGTGGTTTAAATCTAATTTTGTTACCAGCAAAAATGAACTGCATTTATCTGTCTAAAATATTTGTTTTATAGCGAATCTTTACTCCACATTAACAATAAATAAGTCAAGGTCAATTCAGTCTTTTTTGTTTTTTTCTCTGAGTAAATGAATTTAAATAATGCAAAATACCAAATCTATTCCACAAGTCATATAAACTATTGGAAGTAAAATTGGATTACAAAGTTTTTTAGAGCACTTTTTTGGAAATAATCTGAGCTTTTATAAAGTGAGGACATAGAAAGATTTGTGGAGCAATAACCCAAAACACTGAAAACTATATTTCATCTTTGGTTATAAGCGGTCATAAATATAAATAGTGTATAAAGCATGGTATTTTCATGTGTGTGTGTGTGTGTGTGTGTGTGTGTGTGTGTGTGTGTGTGTGCGTGTGTGTGGAGTCATCACTGATCTTTTCGACTTTTTCCTGACTTACTCAGAGATCACTCCTGGTAGCACTTGGGATAACATGAGGGCTTCTGAGTACCAGACCAATGTTAGCAGCCTGAAAGGCAGGAGCCTTACCTGCTATAATATCTTTTCCAAAATAAGACCTGAAGTGATTTATATAGACAAGACTTATAGAAAGAATGGACTAAAATGGGTGAATAAATGTATTAATTAGTTACAGGTGAACTCCTCCACAGTTTACATTGACAATGTTTGTACTTAATATCTAAAAGAAAATGCAATATCAATTTGATGAAGGGAGCCAGTTATTTGTCAAGATCTTAAAGAGAGAATTCCAAGGGCACGAAGAAACAGTGCTTTCTCTTAGGAATTCACAACATTTTAGCTAATAGCACATTTCAAAAAAAAAAATCACCTTCCATTAGCTTTCTGTCTTAGTGGATGAATGTTCTGGTCAATTTTCTTAACGCTCAAAAAAGGAATGTTGCTTTGTGTATTTTTGCAGAGACAATAAGTACCCAATATGTGTGAAAATAAAATACCTAGAAAGTTGGTCTGGATATTAGGAAAGGGTTTAATATTCTAACTGTAGAGTTGGATGTGAAGAATATCAAAAGCTAAATTATAGATACACATAACGTGTTTGTCACTGTCACTGTCACTGTCACTGTCATCCTGTTGCTCATTGATTTGTTCAAGTGGGCACCAGTAACGTCTCTCATTGTGAGACTTATTTGTTACTGTTTTTGGTATATCCAATACACCACGGGTAGCTTGCCAGGTTCTGCCGTGCAGGCTGGGTACTCTCAGTAGCTTGCCGGGCTCTCCGAGAGGAGCGGAAGAATGGAACACGGGTCTGACGCATGAAAGGCGAACACCTTACCACTGTGTGCGTGTGATAATATATGTGTATGTTATGTGTTAGCAAAAGAGTAATGGTGTTTATTAGGGGTCATCTATTTAAGTACTTCTTGGAAAAGGGACTTGTGCCATAATCTGCAGTGCTCAGGGGTTGTTTCTGATTTAGGGGTCACTCCTGGCAGTACATGGGGACCATATGTGATGCCAAGGGTTGAACATTGGTCAACCATATGTAAGGCTTTAATACATGTACTGCCTGTCTGGCCATAAGTATTTCTAATTGATACATTTTTCTAAAATCTAGTCACTTCTATGATTAACAATATAGTCCCGTATAACTAATAATTTTAATTTTTCCAAAAGTTTTTGTTTTGTCTATATCATGTAGAAACAGTCTATATAACATTTGTGAATGAAGATCTGTAATTCAATGTAGTGTCTTTTACTCACTATTCAAGCAAAGTATGAATACATAAATCAATAAATTATATACCAGCCTAATCCTAACCCTTATCAAAAGTCTCAGCAGAAAGTGTTTTTCTCATATTTTTGAATTTTGTTGTGTCATTGAAATATTCTTAAAAAATATGTTTTTTTATTCATTCATACATGATAATTCTTTTTATTTATACTTTATGCAGTATGTTTACCACAACATTTATGTAAAAATATCAGTATGTTTTATGTATTCCTTTAAAACAAAGAGCTTATTTTTTGACACCACACTGTGACTGAAATCGCATATTCTCTCTAGAGGACTGATACTACTATACAATTATTCTATTTCACATATTCATTTTCACTTTCAAACTTTTGAAGTTATCTAATGAGAGGTAGGGATGGTTTTTTGAGTAGAAGGAATGACCTCAATTCTATTCCCTATACTGTATATCCCCAGGTACTCTCCCAGGTCCCTAGACTACCATGAGATCAGGAAATATATTTCCTGAATCAGGAAATTATATATATATGTATATATATAATATATTTATTAGATATATATATATCTCCTATAGCCTAGTTCTCCCTCTCAGAGAACCTGGCAAGCTACTGAGAGTTTTTTGCACACATGGGAGAGCCTGGCAAGCTCCTCGTGGCATATTCATATATTCATATGCCAAAACTCGTAACAATGATGGGTCTCATTCCCCTGACCCTGAAAGAGCCTCCGATGCAGCACTGTTGGGAAGGACGAGTAAAGAGAGGCTTCTAAAATCTCAGGGCTAGAACGAATGGAGATGTTACTGAGACTGCTCTAGAAAATTGATGCTCAACAGGATGATGATGATGATGATAATGATGATGATGATATATATAATTAAATTGATTTTTAAAATATACTTCTTTCAGATCTTGTGGCTTACAAACTTGTTCATAATAGTTATCATGGACTTTCATGTTCCAGCACCATTCTCACCACCAGAATGACCTTCCCTTCACCCTGTCCCCATTTTCCAAACCATGCCCTAGGCCTGTACTATCTTGGGGCATGGAAGTACATGGTAGTTCATAGCAGGCATGCAATCATTTATTTCATATTATTTGTTACAACTAAATGGCAACTGATATTATACAAAATACTTCATTTAATAAAATTTGAGAAAATTGTTAAGTCACCACCAGGTCGAGTCCTTGTGTGGTCTCTCAGCAGTTTGTGGATAATTGAGCTTTCTGGGTTACTTTTTTGTTACTGAGCTTCATTTCTATGTTTACTTTCCCATCTCATTTGGTGTGCTCCTACTGGATGTTCAGTATTAAGTAATTTGGAGGTGTGAGCACAGTTCAGAGACTTCAGGACCTGTAGAACTGGGCCAAAGAGTTGACATAGCAGCTCGCTGCTAGAGGTGGGCGTGGCCGCTGGGGGCTTCCAGAAATAGCGGGGGATAATGGGAGGCTATCTGCTTCCTCCCCCCCAAAAAAAAAAATCACCTTGAACTCTCAGCTTGGATACTGGAGTACCTGTTTGTTTGTTTGTTTGTTTGTTTGTTTGTTTGTTTGTTGCTATTTGGTGTCTCTGTAGAGATCATTCACGAAGTGGCAGAGTTGAGCCTTGGGACAGCTGCAGGAATGGTGGTGGTGGTGGTGTGTGTGTGTGTGTGTGTGTGTGTGTGTGTGTGTGTGTGTGTGTGTGTGTGTGTGTATTATTTTTATGTAATCAGTTGCCTAAATTGGTTTAGTTACCACCTATTATGTAATTTCACTGGAGCTTTTTTATTCTGAACTTATAATTAGTGCCAGTTTTCTTTAACAAAAAATAGAGTTCTTCTTTTCCCACAAGATATTATCTTCCAGTTGAATCCGATACAGGCAATTCCTTTGATCCTCTTCTTGGACTTTAACTTTCTGCCCTAATTGGACCTGATAGTATTCTAGCCACATCTCTTAATTCCCTTTCAGCCACCTTGAAATAGCTTACTAAAGAATTTTCCATTTAATTTTACCATTCAGTATCCCTTTCCTACCTAATTCTTTTTTTTTTCCTTTTGGGTCACACCTGGAGATGCACAGGGGTCACTCCTGGTTCTGCACTCAGGAATTACCCCTGGTGGTGCTCAGGGGACTATATGGGATGCTAGGAATCGGACCCGGGTTGGCCGCATGCAAGGCAAATGCTCTACCCGCTCCAGCTCTCCTACCTAATTCTTTAGTTTCTATAATTACCTTACGTATTTACTTTTTGGAAATGTTGCTATTGAGCATCTCAACTTCAACATGGTATACTGAAAATACAGGGACACTATTTGGACTAATTCCTGTCAGTTGGTATTAATTGCTGTAAAAATACTGCCAATGGGAAGAACAATTCCTCTTTTATCATTCAAGATAATACATTCAAGATAAGCCTAGCTAAGAAGATCTGCTCTCTGTTTTGATAGTTGTGTTTATGATAAACAGATAGATGATAATCTTTTTGGCAAGTTAACTTCATATTCCAGTGTGAACTGAAAAAGATAAATTGTTAGTAGCTTCTGTAGAGAATTACTCCTCTCCCTGACACTTCTCAATATTTTGACCATAGTTTAGGAATTAAAGATTCTAATTTAACCACACTATGAGGGGAGTTTCAAAATTATTAAATTAGAGGGAATAGCAATTACTAGGATTGTGAGGGAGAAATGCTATAAAGGTTACAAGTTACTCAAGGTATGGCAAAACCAAATTTTAAATACTCCTAATGTTATAACATGAATCATTAGAATGAGGATGCCACTTTAAAATATAGTTTTTCACTCTACATAAGCTTTTTATTTTTATTGAATAAATTTAATTCTATAGAGAGCTACAGAAAAGGAATTTATAATTGAATTTAAAGTTTGAGTCTCATTAAACCAATGACTTTTTAATATGTCAAAGTATAAATTGCTTCTCCCTAATGATATTAGAACTGTGGTATTGGTGTTTTCTTTAGGCAAGCAATGTGTATAAGATAACTGAAAGGTGTAAGAAAATGTTGTTTAAATATTGAGCATTCATGGATAGTACATAGACATGCATATTGGTATAATTAATCAAGCTTTGATTGGAAGAAGCTAGCTTTACTTTTAAGATTATTCCTGTCAAGGGTGTCAACATTCAGCTTACACATGTAGATGAACTGAGTTCAAATATTTGTAAAGATTTCATGATCCTTGCTATCTCATACTGAACTATTGACATATATGTAAGTGCAAAACATGGCCCCTGATCTGATCTTTAGTACCATAAATCCAGGGTAGCATCTCCAATCCTTACTGTCATCTACAACTGTAAAGTAGGCTCCCAAGGATGTTTAGGTTGACTATTTTAGAAAACTTGTATAAAGCAAGAATTGTACAATATAAATGTCCTGGTATTGTGAAACTAAGGTCAAGTGATACCAAAAAGCTCTTTAAAAATTATAATCATAACCTTAAAGAATGCAGATTATATTAAATTTAGTGTAACCTCAAGATATAAATTGTTCTTGTATTTTAAAAAAGTAATGTCTCTTGTAGAGCTCTCTTATAACACGGCAAACATCTGGAGGCAAGATTTTTCTTAAGAGCATCCACCCCGGTGTCATTATATGTCTTCTTCTTTACTGTTGACATCCCAGACCCTTAACCAATACCTCAGTTCAAACGTTAAAACCAGTTTGTTTTATAGCCACGTAAATTCTACATATTTACATAGTTAAGCATAGACTCTCCCCTCACTCTGGAATCTGATACCAATTTACTTGAAAAATTCAAGGAGAACTCAAAAGGATTAAAATATTTTCCTTTGCATCTAATGCAACAGCCAAAATAGATCATAATTACATTCAAGACAACTCCATGATCTTAAACCATGTAGTTCAGTTTTGAAACTACTCTTTTATACCTGAGAAAAAGAGAACCTTGAGGTACATAGTTGTCAGATATGTTCCTATGATTTTTGCATGTGTCAATAATTAATGATTATGGAGTAATTATGCATACAAATATGTTTATTGTTATTGCTCACTCCTGTTTTTGGCATATTGTTTAATTTTTTTAAGTCCATAACCACTTGCCTTTCACAGAGTATTTCTGCTTTGCTGTCTCCAGCTACTTTGCCAAAGGAAGTTGAATGCTTGTAAAGGCAGGATATGCGGTATAAGGAGCTACTTACAGGAGGAGTTGTTATATTCCTGCTATGCATTGTCACTCTGGTTTCTGAGATTTCTTTTTGTAAAATAAACTAGTAGAAAAGATGATATTATATGTATAGTAAGTCATTAATTTGTTGCCCCCCCTTTTTTTTTGCTTTTGGGGTCACACCTGGTGATGCACAGGGGTTGCTCCTGGCTTTACACTCAGAACTTATTCCTGGCCATGCTCAGGGGACCATACGGGATGCTGGGAATTGAACCCAGGTTGGCCACGTGCAAGACAAACACCCTATGCCCTGTGCTATTGCTCCAGCCCTCCATTGATCTTTTATATTAATATTTTCTAAATATAATTTGAAAGCTTCACACTAACTTCTTTCTTTTTCTATTAGCACAAATCGTTCTTGACACATATCCCAAATTTCCCTGAAAAATCACACTAAAACTTTCTTTTAATTACTCTTTTGTTTTGTTTTGTTTTTTTGTTGTTGTTTGTTTTTTTCCACTCACTTATTGTAACCTAATCTGGTGAGGACTGATGTCCTTGCAGAGTCACTTTGGACTGGATTATCTACTGTTATAGAGAACTTTTAAATGATCTTGAGTGAATATTCTACTGATGACTTTTAGGGGCAGGAAAATAGTACACCTGTTAAAACACTTGTCTTGCAGTGGCCAATCCCAGTTTAACTCACAACACTGCATATGGTGCCCCGAGCAACACCAGAAGTGATCCCAAAGTTCCACTGAATGTGGCCCCCCAAACAATAAAAATACTGTCACCATCACTGTCATTTTATTGCTTATCAATTTGCTTGAGTGGGCACCAGTAATGTCTGGGTCATGAAACTTGTTACTGGTTTTGACATATCGAATATGCCATGGGTAGTTTACCAGGCTCTGCCATGTGGACTAGGTATTCTCGGTAGCTTGCCAGGCTCTCCGAGAGGGGCGGAGGTATCGAACCCAGGTAGGCTTCATGCAAGGCAAGTGCCCTACCAGCTATGCTATTGCTCCAGCACAATAAAATTACAAAACCAAAACCAAAAAACAAACAAACAAACAAAACACATTACTGATGCTCTATAAACTCAGAATTGAAACCAAACCCACTTACTCCCCTATGTATTGTTTTATACTAAGTCCCTATCCTTAAATAATTTAAAATATTCCTGGCATTGTAGTCAACATATTTATATATGTTTAACAAGCATATCAAGTTTTTTTGTACTATGTGTACCCAGCCAACTGACAGGGCAAACTGATTTATAATTGTTTTATACGATTTTTCCTTTAGTTTTGTAAACATCACAGATCATTTCTTACATTACATATTTAGGTAAGGGATTAATAAGAAGGTAAGGTGTGTATATATGTGTGTGTGTGTGTTTATGTGTGTGTTTATGTGTGTGTATGTATATCAATATAAATGCAGAGTATATATTAATACATAGTATAAATTTATTTTATTCATAAAATAAATCGCTATACTAACATATAAACATGCAACAATGTAGGATATTTTTTCAACTATTTATATACCTAAATTTTGTACTTTTAGCCTAAAAAATATATCCGAAAAGTTGAGCCAAAACCTTTCTTTCCTAATAGAATCAAACTAAATTAAGAATGGTGTTTTAAATTATCAATACAAATAAATGATCAGTGTTAAGTATGCATTATGTAAAAAATGAAATAGTAAAATTAAGTTATCTCAGATTCATGGTCAAAGAAATCTAAATATCAAGTTAAATAATCAATGTAGAACTTTTTAAAAATAGAATTAAAGGTTATACATACATAAAACTCTGAAAAATGCCTGGTTTGTGGCAGACATTTAACATTTGGCAGCTATTGCTATTATGATAGAATGGAGTGTACACAGTCAAATAATTTAGGATTACTTTCTGTCTTTTAAACTTCCTGCTGGTATATCTTCTAAGGCACAGATATCTTTGTTATCCTTTGCATTCTGCTCATGATGTCTTTTCTAAGAACAGCACAGTGTGAAATCTATCTATGGACAGATTTTTTTCTTTAATCTCAGCTATCCCTTACCTTGCCACTATTATTATTCTAACAAAACAGCAGTAGGAGAATAAAAAATCATCCTCAACTTATGAATTCTTACTAAGCAGATAGTTTTTGTTTTGTGGACTAAAATTTGTCTAATTTCTATTTTCCATTATGGTTAAATAACATGCATGTAATTTTTAATAAACTTTATTAAAAATGAAGTATTTAAAATATAACCTTGTTTCTACATTCTATGATTAAGTACATATTTTCAGTAGGAACCTCCAACTCAGTGATACATGTTATTGATGAAGGATATGAATATCACTTGAAGAATATTCTTGCTTTGATCTTTTTTTTAGTATGGTAGGCTAAGTGCAGTGCAAGTGCCCTACCTGTCGTACTATCACGCCCATTGATAGTGTGAGAGAGACCCAGTGCTTCTCTCTTCATTCTGTCTTCCCTTGAATTACCTGTCCATACTTCTGTTCAAACTTGAATCAATGGCTTCTTGGGTAGATCAGTGTTCCTCAATAGGGAGTCATATGGCTTTCCCCTGGGCCCCAGGATGTGTCAAGGGGACTAAAAGTGAAAATCCCATAAATGAGGGGCCAGAGGATGAGATTATAGGTCAACTGTCTAGATAGGGCAACCACATCAGAGAAACAATGTTGGAGGTGGTCATGGTCAGGAAAAACTGAGAAGCACTAGGGAAGATGACTATAAGAAAAAGAATAAAGGAAACTTGATATGATCTCTAAAAGTATGTCTGCCCTTCTTGTATGTACAATTATTTGATGATGCTGTACAGAATGTTTTGGCATATTTTGAGAAGGTACAATCATCCATAAATAGTTTTTTAATTTATTAGAAAACAAAAGGAACTTTTGTGTTCAGTCATCCAACACTATTCCCATCGTTTATCATTTCCATTTTTTTTTACATGAGTGAAAAAGTCCTCACTAATTAACAATTAAAGCGCTTCCAAATTTATTAATGGATTGTATGGTGGCAGTAACTATGATAATTGAGAGATTACTGCCATACTTTTTCCATGTTAAGTAATTCAAAATAAGTTTCCTTGTTGTTCCATAGATTGAAAAAGCTTCTTTGAATTATTACATAAAGACCACTTTGCACTTTTATATTATCATTTTTGTTCACTACTAAAATAAGTTTATTGAATGATACTATATGTTGCTTATGGGCTAATTTTTAAAAGGGAGAATATTTGTTACAAACCCTAAATCTTTGCTATTTGCTTACTCGTGAATTACCTACTGGATTTCAACATTATAAAAGGGTTGTCATGTACCGTGACATAAATTTCCTTAGGGATTGAATATGCTGACTGTAAATCAATTTAAATGTGTAAACACTGCTAGTGTATCCCTAAGAGACAAATTATCAATTTTTATAATATCATAACATATGATCATAATAAGTAAATGCACAGTGACTACCTTATTCATTACTCTATCTTAAACAAAGTCAAAATATCTTATAAAAACAAATGTGCGCATATTTCAAGAATAGCATGCAGATATTTTTAAATACAGGTGCAGACAGGTATTTCTGTTCTAAAGTTTTTCATGTAAATGTACTGTTTTGTATGCTACCCAAATTATCACACTTTTGTACGCTATCATCTGAGTATCATTCTATTTTAAATTTCTACATTTTTACAATGAAGAACTGTCTTTATTTTCTTGGTGAAGAGATTATCTTAAATGCTTTGAAAGCCAAAGAAAAATTGTCAATCCTAGTAAATAAAAAGCATCTTATTGACTATGTAAAAACAGTCTTCATTTATGCAGATTTGCTGACAGTAATTCATGAACCTCCTCTTAGCCTGCAGTGACCTTGTGGTAACAGGGAGTTATTTTTACAAGGAATACAATCACAGGTCCATCAAAAATTTCACCCTCACAATTTTATTTAAATCGTATTTTTGTGGCTTGTCAGTGGGTCAGGGAGCAAGAAGTTAATAGCTCAGATTTGAATGCATGTTAATCTTTTCAAGCTCTGGGCTGCTATGACATGCTGAGTGTACTAAATTGGAATCCTCTTGGCCTGAAACTAGTAACTCATGTCCTAATCACACAAGGTTAGAAACATGCCAGATTTAGGTTTCATAGTTCACATTCCTCTGCCAGGAGTTGTGAGTTGTCATCTTTACTACATGCTCTGAGTAGAACAAATCAACGCGAAATTATAGAACACTGAAACAGGCAGAAAAAAATGTTCATCTCTAGGTGTCGTAACATCACAAACATTACTATTTAGCAGTTCTTTTACTGTTTTTACATGTTATTTTCAAATAATGAAATATTGGCAACTGGGTATTTTATGATTAGCTCAGAGTATATTTTCATCATAAATATTCACTATCACTGTCACTGTCATCCTGTTGCTCATCGATTTGCTCGAGCAGGCACCAGTAACTTCTCCATTGTGAGACTTGTTGTTACTGTTTTTGGCATATCAAACACTCCACGGGTACCTTGCCAGTCTGCTGTGCAGGTGGGATACTCTCGGTAGCTTGCTGGGCTCTCCGAGAGGGGCAGAGGATTAAACCCAGGTCTGCTGCGTGCAAGGCAAACTCCCTACTTGCTGTGCGATCGCTCCAGCCCATCATAAATATTAACGACATTTATTTTTAAAATCTATTTTCTTAATAAAAAGGACCAAATATAGAGTGTATATGTTGAATCAAAGCAAGTTGAAATGAAAGCAGATGAGGGATAGTAAAATTCAGCTGGGACCGTTGTGTGAATAATGACCAATCCAGGAAAGCTAAGATTCCTCCTGCTCCTGGCTCATAGTACTCAACCGTCTGGAAACCGAAATGGACGTGAAGCTTTACAAGTGGGTCAAGCACTATCTACTGCTTCTTTCTTAACTTCCTAATATAATGAGTAAAATCTTAAGAACTGCTTAAGAAATTTAAAAAAGGGGGGGAGCTGTAGAAATAGCACAGAGTGTAGGGCATTTGCCTTGCACGCGGCTGACCAGGGTTCGATTCCCAGCATCCCATATGGTCCCCTGAGTACCACCAGGGGTGATTCCTGAGTGCAGAGCCAGGAGTAACCCTTGTGCATCACCAGGTGTGACCCAAAAAGCAAAAAAAACGAAAAGAAAAGAAATTATGCAGGGA
Source organism: Sorex araneus (assembly GCF_027595985.1). Taxonomy (NCBI): domain Eukaryota; kingdom Metazoa; phylum Chordata; class Mammalia; order Eulipotyphla; family Soricidae; genus Sorex; species Sorex araneus. The sequence continues at coordinate 178,925,831 of NC_073303.1, read as the reverse complement.
AAAACAGTGCTGATTTCAAAAATATTATTACCTGCTCAACTCATGTGATTATATATATATATATACATATATATATATACATATACGTATATAAATTTCTTTTCTATTTTTGTAGGATTATAGCATAACAGTAAATATATTATGCCAGCATTTGCCAGCATTGAACATACTTATAACTTAAATAGTGAATATACTTGTTCATTTTGATTTTTGTTTCGGGGCCATACTGGCAGTACTCAAGGATTGCTCTTTTCTCTCTCTCTCTCTCTTTTTTTTTTTTTTTTTTGCTTTTTGGGTCACACTTGGTGATGCTCAAGGGTTATTACTGGCTCTGCACTCAGGAATTATCCCCTGGCAGTGTTCAGGGGATCATATGGGATGCTGGGAATCAAACCCAGGTCAGCCTCATGCAAGGCAAACTCCCTACCCGCTGTGCTATTGCTCCAGCCCCGAGGATTGCTCTTTGCTCTGAGTTCAGGAATTACTTTTCGTAGGGCTCAGGGGACCATATGGAGTGTAGTTGATCAAACCTGTGTTGGCCACATGCTAGTCAAGTGCGCTACCTGCTATATCATTCTTCCAACGCCAATAGTTAATGTATTTAATAGTTAGTAAAAGCTAAGATCAGTGTATGTATAGAGGCTTTGGCATACAATAGCCTTAGATTCTGAAAATTCTTATAAACATTCTCTGCAGTGAAGCTAGAGAAAGGGCTCAGTAAGCTGAGTATAAGTTTGGCATGCAGGATGTCCATGTTCTATCCCCAGCATCACGTGGTTCCTGTAAACACCTCCAGTAATGACTCGGTGTGCCCCACCCCTGCCTGCCACCAAAAACAAACCAAACAACCAAAATACGATCTCCATGGCAAAGAAAGTATTTCTACAATTTTTATGTTCTATGATTCCTGGCATAATGTTGTTACTGTTTTTGGCATATCAAATACTCCACGGGTAACTTGCTGGGCACTGCTAAAAACAGTAACAAGTCTCACAATGGAGACGTTACTGGTGCCCACTCGAGCAAATCAATAAACAATGGGACGACAGTGCTATGACAGTGCTACAGTGCTATGATTCCTGGATACTAGTTTAATAAAGTAATAAAAGTATAGTACTTATTTGCAGAAGCTATGATGATTTATTTCCTAGTCTTAACTCTTCTGGAGTTTGCAAACAAAAGGAAACTCACAATTTCACATTTAATTTTTTGGAAGCAGACCACACACAATGGTGCTCTGGGCTTACTTCTCTCTCTGTTCTCAGAGATCACTCCTGGAGTGGTTTGGGAGTCATATGGGGTGTTTAGGAATCAACCCTGTGTCAATCAAGGCAAGCACCCTACCCACTGTACTGTCTCTCAAGCCATCAGCATTAAAATGTTTTATGTATTATAAGTTAAAATCACACCCTCATGCAATCACTGAGGAAGCAGATAAATAGGAAGAAATCACAATGTGCTTTTTGATATTGTTTTTAAAGAAATCGAAATTGCTACCAAAATACAGAAAGGGCAGGAATTTTCTTATATGAGAAGTTTCAAAATCCTGAATATTGTCCTATGAATGAATTTTGTATTAATGCCAGCCTGAGAGAACATTGAAACAAAATAACCATCATAGAAATTTAGATACCAAAGAATTCTCCAAAGGAATGAGGAAATAAGATAGTACATGATGCAGAACCCTTGCAAATAATACATTCAAGGATTGCTTATTACTTGATCGACATAGATTAGAGTGAACAGTTTTCTGAAATTATAATCACAGGTTTTTATGAGAACACAGGTTAAAAACCATTATGAAGTGATGTGGGAGATTTTATCAACCCTCTAATGTGTTATTCAGTTCCAAGAATTCAAGTCCTGGGCCAGGGAAGTCATCTTGTTAGTCTTTTACTCTTTAGTTTTAGAATGGAGTTGAATACCTCAGTTTTCTGTTTTTCTGTCCTTCAAAACATTTTTTGGGACTCTGAGCCAGGCTATTTTTCACTCCGGGCACCCCGGGGGGGGCAAGTGAGTACCCTCCCCGCCCCAAGTGACCCAGACCCAGAAGGTCACCTTTAATCCCCAACCGCCTCCATGCTCCAGGCCACATTCCGGACACATTATAAGACACTTTCTACCCATTTTCCATAATTACCACATCATATTTGATAGAGTTCAGACACTAGGCAACACATCATAGAGAGCAAGCACAGTGGGTAGGACGTTTGCCTTGCACACAGCCGACCCAAGTTCTATTCCTCTGCCCCTCTCGGAGAGCTTGGCAAGCTACCAAGAATATCTAGTCTGCATGGCAGAGCCTGGCATGCTATCTGTGGTGTATTCGATATGCCAAAAACAGTAACAATAAGTCTCATGATGGAGATGTTACTGGTGTCCACTTGAGCAAAATCCATGAACAACAGGACAACAGTGACAGTCACAGTGATATATCATCTATATCTATATCTATATCAATATCTATATCTATATCTCAGAGACCCCGGCAAGCTACTAGCTACTGAGAGTATCCCGCCTGCATAGGCAGAGCCTGGCAAGCTTCCCGTGGCATATTCTATATGAGCCTCGAATGGTTGGGAAATATGAGTAAGGAGAGGCTGCTAAAATCTCAGGGCTGGGAGGAATAGAGACATTATTGGTGCCCGCTCAAGTAAATCTATGAACAAGGAGATGACAGTGATACAGTGATACAGTGATACAAAACATTTTATCTTTTCTGTTGTTATATATTTTTTTTTACCACCCTGGCAGTGCTCAGGGATTTCACTGCTTCTACACTCATGGAAAACTCCTACTGTGTTCCAGGGACCAAGTGGGCTAATAGAACTGAGAGTAATTCTAAGAAGTGTGCATTGACAGTAAAATACTAACATCACAAGGAGTTTTACTCATAAGTTCTTTAGAATCATTAGCATTATAATATCCTAACAGAGAGGTAGTAGCAGTCAACCTTCATGTATCCCAATGAAACAAAATCCTAAGAACATTCAAAACATCATTGCAATAGGGTAGGGATCAGTGTAAAGGATCAGAGACAGGAAAGGGAGAACTTAAGAAGGAAGGGGAAAGAAGGAAGATGGGAGAAAAGAGGAGAATGATAAAAGAGAAAAGGAGGGAGAGAGAAAGAGAGAGAAGAGAAGAGGATGAAAATAGAATAAAAGGCTCTACATGTGTTGAGTATATTGATCACATTGAAAGCAACTCAATTCTAAGCATCACTGAAATATTTCACTAAGACACTGATATTTCACTACAGGAAGTAAGTCACAGGAGCATTAAAACTCAACTACTTTAAAATAAATTTATTAACCATTTGTATATTTATCATAGGAATTGAGAGCTCATGAAACAGTTACCTTTAGAAAAATATATTATATTCATTTGTTTTAACACACACACAGCAGGAAAAAAAAAAACAAAAAGAAATTGTGCTCAGCAAATAAAAAAAATCCACATTGGGAAAAGAAGGAAGTGAAATGGGGTGGGAGGGTGGAGGAGGTAGAAATATTCTATCATTAACAAGAGAAGAAAAGCAGTAATAACCAGAGAAGCAAATGCAGTTTTTCCATTTCCTGAAAAGTGCATGACTTTGCTTTTAGGAGAAAATATTTATACAGCACACTGATTTATTTAATAGAAATCGAGAGTATCTAAATTGAGAATATTCATAGGAATCGAGTTCCGTTAATCTATACGCATCCTGTTCTATGCTTGTGATATGTAATATACATATACACATATACACAAATATTCTTTATTAAGCCATTCTTTTCATGCCATGTCAAGCAGTGCCAATGCTACCCATATTTCAAAATGCATGTATATTAGTATACTATCTCAGTCATCATTATGGATATATCTAAGCACATTTTTCCTCTACCTGAAACTGTAAATATAAGGTTACATTAAATGCTCCCTTCTTCAGAGATGAAAGCTTTTTATGAAACAAAAAGAAAAGACTATCTGTATGTGCTAGGATTAAAATTAATACCTTATCAAAAACTGTACATGTGGAAGACATTTGTCTAACAGGAATTCCCACCTAATTCTTATGCTACTAGAATTTTGTTCTCCTAAATCCTAAATTTATTATTTTTTAAAATATAGGTAGAGTCTTCTTTTTTCTCAAACAAAGACATAAATACAAGTACAGAACTGGGCAGGTCACCCACAACTATGCCATCCAACATAACCAATGATTAGTGAAAATTCAGAGCAAGTTTTTAAAAATACGTCAGCATATAAAATCCACTAGACATATCTCATCAATTCTTTCTGACGCACTTTTTGATCTGTTATTTGTTCCATATTTTATAATGTTTTATGGTATGTTTATTTTTAGCATTCTGTGCTCTTCAACACTTACAAATATATGCTTCAAAGATGGGGAAAACATGTAGCTAAATAAATTGTCATAATCACATGAAAGGACTCATGGGTTAACAAGAATTCACAGGAAAGGCACATAATTCTATTCAAATGCTTTTTACATTTGCATTTAAATTATTGACTTGCTATGTGTGTAAATGCCTACTTGTCCTCATGCATGTGCTATCACAAAGTGTAGAATTAGATTACTCATAATCAAGCATATTTCTCATAATCTGGAGACTGGAAATCTGAGATGATGGTACTGGTATGATTGAGTTCAGGTGAGATATCTTCTAAGATGCAGAATGTAATCTCCTCTTGAGGCCTTACCTGGCACAAAACAAGGAACTAAACCACACTTTTCCCTGATTTATATAGGATCTACTTCCATTTATTTACTGGGAGAGGTCTAGTCCTGTGACCTCTCGTAATCCTAATTATATATCATAGGCTCTATCTTCCTGAAAAAAAATCACATTATAAGGTAGGATTTCAACAATTGAATTTGGGGTGAACATAAAGTCTCAGTTTATAACAGGTTGTCTAATGATGGATTAAGATGCCAACTTGCATTGGTGATAGTTGAGCATCTGATCATCAGACAAGCTAATGTCTGAAAGTATTTATTTATTTATTTATTTATTTATTTATTTATTTATTTATAACTTTTTGGGTCAGACCTGGCAATGCACAGGGGTTACTCCTGGCTCATGCACTCAGGAATTACTCTTGGCGCTGCTCAGGGGACCATATGGGATGCTGAGAATCGAACCCAGGCTGCCACTTGCAAGGCAAGTGCACTACTCGCTGTGCTGTCACTCCAGCCCCATGTCTGGGTGTTTAAAATAAATAATGAAAATATATAACATCCAATTCTGTCCATACCTTGTTACTGAACTACACAGGCAAAACAAGACACTGAAACAAAGTAAATCATCTGAAAAAATTATCAGTGTTTAAAGATTTTTAAGAGTTTACAATCATGAACAATTGTACACCTTTACCAGCTCTGGAAGTTGGTGTTAATTATTGAATATAGTTGACCCTTAATAACATTGTTTGCTTGGCACACATCTACTCTAGGAGGATTTTGTTATTTTTATATACAAAATTTATTTATATACAATTTACATATTATATACAAAAATTTGGTATTAATATGGCATTGCAAATATATTCTATCATAATTTTGATGATATTGATAACTTTGTTAAAAATTTCAAAATATGATTTTGAAATATTGATAACTTTGTTAAAAGACCAAAGTAAAAAACACATATACAAAATATGTGATAATTGCCTATTAACTTTAGGGCTTCTCATCAGTAGCAGGCTCTAAAGAAATTGAGGGAATCTTGCAGAACAAAATTCTATGTCAACACCCCTAACTTCCACAGAGTTACAGGGCAAGCTGTACTTGAATTTATGTTATTGTTTAAGTAAATTTACCTCCATTTATTGGCTGGAGCGATAGCACAGCGGGTAGGGTGTTTGCCTTGCACACGACTGACCCAGGTTCGATTCCTCGGTTCCTCTCGGAGAGCCCAGCAAGTTACTGAGAGTATCTTTCCCACACAGCAAAGCCTGGCAAGCTACCCTGGCATATTTGATATGCCAAAAACAGTTACAAAAATTCTCACAATGGAGATGTTACTGATGCCCACTTGAGCAAATTGATGAACAATGGGACAGCAGTGACAGTGACCTTCATTTTTATCATACACTCTTCAAATAAATTTTTTTATGAATTTGTGCATCTAAGTAAGTGATATCAAAAATATACCCACCCTCCAGAGAATCAATCACTAGTGATAAGTCCTTATCCATTGTCGCCTCCTGCTGAGAGCACTTGTTTGTGTATCTTTTGTATGGGATAAAGCAGCCAGTACTGCCTTAAGATTACATAAATAGTAAATATTAACCACTGTGCAGTTAGCATAATTGGATAGTTCTCGACTTTTATGGAATCTTGTTTATTCCTATTTAGTTTTGTTTAGATACAAAAGGGCAGGTTCCCAAAAGCTACAATTATATATTTTTTTTCAGATTTAGTTATTTCAGTTTTCACTGTAGACTGTGCTAAACATTATCTCACATTAGAAAAACTTTTCTAAATGTGTGATTACCTGTTGGGAAATATATATCCTTGAATGAAAATACTTAAGATTTACTCATGTACTTTCTCATGATTCTGTATATTTGCGCATTGTTTTGTATAAACCCTATGTCAGTATGCTAAATTTCTCTGTGAACTTAATGAGAAATGCATTTATCAATGAGTTTTACATGCTCACTGTGACCTTTAACATAATTTTATTTTAAAATATATTAAAAATAATATATAATCCTATAGAGTATTTTAATTGTTGTTTGAAGTAGTATTGGTTCGTAATACATGATTTTCATATAAGCTTCAATGCAATGACATCTACATACTGCATTATGATCACCACCAAAAGACTAGTCTGATCTAACAGATTTTGAAAAGACTGTGGTTTTGAAAATGAGTCAACATTATTTTGTGATTTTCAATCCTACATTAACTATATTCCCACTTTATTTGCTAAGCTTTTTCAGAGCTCCCTCTACTGTTCATATATGAAAATGCTCATTGAAATTTTTTTGAAAGTTAAATCAGTTTTACAAACATGCAATATAATAAATATTAAAGGAAGAACACTTTCTTCAGCAAAAAAATGTGAATTAAAATTTGTGTCTGATTAGAGACATATTTTATTATAATTCATCATTACTCAAATAGTTAAAGGCAATTTTAGTGAAATAAATGGATATATACATAGGCTCACTTCAAAATTCTACTCTCTTCCACTTACCCAATAAATACCTGTTTATTTTCCTAACTATGTATGACAAAACAACCTAATATAGAATATAAGAAACATCTGACAGTTTACACAGTGGGAATCAAAGAAGGCTTAAAAATGATGTGTGCTTCATAACTCTTAGAAGGTGAGCAATATACAGTGTTTGCATAAGTGATGTGGAATTATGTAAGGTCTTTTCATCTTTAGAATGTTTGAAGGTTCACAACTCCTGAGTGAGTTAAATAAATGTTAAATATTATCCAGGATTATGAAAAAGAAATCTAAAATTACTAGTACAACATTAAATTCATATTGCAAATGTTTCTCAAAGGCAAATTTGTATGTTTTAAATCAAGTTAGATATTTTATGGCAATGTTTTCCTTGTTAGGATTTTTATCACGAATAAAAATTTTCCTATTTTGTGGGCAGTGTACAAATTTCATATTGTTTCTTACTTAAAACAAAATTTAGGATTCTCCTGGTTGTGATTAGATCACAAGCACTACAAAAGGTCATAAAATATCTTTTCAATAAAATATCAAGAATATCTTTGGCACCCAGAGAATTTTCTACCAAGATATTAAAATCAATATGGTAATTAATTCCTGGTGATAGAATCATCAAGATGTAAAGTTCCAATTATAAAAGAGTAGCATATGAATTCAATAATTTCAAAGACAAGATACAATAAAATAAATCTTATCTCTTAAGGATATATATTTGTTTATGTGTATTACAAATTCTCCTATGAACTCACATAAATATTTTTAAATTAATATTTTATGAAACCTCAATTATATTACCTATAGTGAGAGCAATTTATTCATATTTGATATCTTTATTTTAGAAAGAAGAGAAATATTTTCTTAGATCTTAGAATGTTTACTTTTTAACTATTGCAAATCTCACTGCTGTATTATAGAGATTTATTTTATTATTAATATTAAAATGATGGGTTATATCCTCCAAGATATTGTCACAGAAATACTATAGTCCCTAAACAGGATACTGCATAAATTTGTTTATTTTTAATCCTTTTTTCTTGTTGTTCATTTGATTATTTTCTATGGCCACACCTATTGGTGCTTAAGGATTTCTCCTAGATCTCTGCATTCATGGTCATTCCTAGTGGGACTCAGAGAACCATATTTGGTGCCAGAGATAGAACCCTACTTGGCTGCATGCAAGACAAGCACCCTGTCCATATCGATGTGCAATTACATCATTACCAGTACACACTATTTATTTTTATAGACAGTGTTCTATGTGTTTGAAACCAAGAAAGGGACGGAAGTTGTTATTTCTACACACACAACTCAGTTTTCAAATTGACATCACAGCACATATTATGTGCCAAAATCTGCTTTAAGTATCTCTGAAGTGAAGTTTTGTCATCCCTCCTCATTTTATAGCAAATAATAGTGAAACATGGAGAAGCTAGAAAATCTCACACTAGACTCGGAAGACATTTTGCAGGGCAGAAGTGAGTGTCTCCCATACCAGAGGACCCAAGTTAGATACCTGGTGAACCCCCGGTACTTGAAGCAGTTCTATAGCACAAGGCCAATACTGCTGCCTGGATAAGCATCTGCAGGGAGTAAAGGTCACATGATATACCACCAGCTTTGACAGGAAGGGCAACCAGGAGAAAACAACAAAATACCCTAATAACTAGAAATTTGGAGACCTGATATTTAAATCCAGCTTTCTGATATCAGAATCTATGCCTTTAATTATGCGTGTAAGCTCCTGGTTCTTTATTGTTCCCTGGGAAAAGTTGGGTGATTTTGTAAAAAATACAATTTGGATTGAATTGGATGCCCCTTCTCCTAAAGTTTCTACCCAGGGGCTAACTAGGAGAAAATAAGAATTTCATTATTCTCTTGCCTCCATATTTTGCTCAAAATTCTGTTTATAGAGTGTGCATAAATAGTATACCTAGAAAGGTACATCTGTTGTTTAAAAAGCTTAATAAAGTCTTTCTTGCATAACACTTCATATCCTTAAGTAGATTTAAATATTCTGTATTTTTGAAAGGCATGTCCATTCCCATGTGGTGGCAAAAATGCTTGCATTAGTATAAATATGCACTTTATGGGAAAAGGAGAGAGAGTCTTTTGGGCAGAAAGTCTCTTGCCTGTATGCCTGGCTGTCTTCCTCGGGGCCCCTCGGAGGGTATGGGCTCCAGCTTCCCTCCCCACCCTGAGCAGAGCTCCCGGCAGCCGAAGACCACCAGAACCTAGCTACAGACATGCTCAAGGCCCCCTCCACACATCTGGACAAGCCTCATGCATGAAGGCACAGGCAGAGGAACCCAGGTGTGTATAATCCCATCAAAAGCCAACATCCAGAGACTTAAAAGCAAGCTCCCAGAAGCACGCACGATATATTATAACCTACTTTTCCCTCTGGGAGAAACTAGCAAGCTACTGAGAGTTTCCTGCCCACATGGGAGAGCCTTGCAAGCTTCCCATGGTGTATTCATATGCCAAAGCCAGTAACCAGCTGGATCGCATTCCCCTGACCCTGAAAGAGCCTCCAATATGGCATCATTGGGAAGGCCGAGTAGAGAGAGGCTTCTAAAATCTCAGGGATACGACAAATGTAGAGGTTACTGAGACTTGTCGAGCAACTCAACGATCAATGGGATTTCATGATTTCGTGATTTATGATGGGAAAAGGACACTATCATGTCCGTTAAATGGTTGTATGATCTAAAATGATTACCAAGCACAAAAAGGAAGTTTCAGCTCTTTAGATGATCACAAGTAGCAACTCCAGGCACACTTGCCTCACTCCATACATTTTCTTTTCCTATCCCTGGTACACACAGATGTGGGTTATCTTTGAAGAAGTACGACAGTCTTCACACTGCATTCTAGCTGTCCTCCAGGTCTTCACTGCCAGGGCCTTCCTTCTACGTCCTGTGTTTTGGGAAATCAGTTTCTTCATTTGTGTAGGAATTGTTCAAACCTGAGTTCAGTTCTGTTTGTTAGCTTTGAAGTGTGGACCATTTTCTAATATCTCTAGGACTCAGGATCCTTGACAAACAGGGTGTGATAACTCTGATATGGGTTAGGGATGTGCGCTCTCCCACACAAGGCCTCATGTTTGACTCCCACAAAATAGAGCGTCCCAATCACCACAATTTGGCTGCAGTGGCCTCTCTCAGCTGAGGCCCTGAGTATCAGCGCTGTATTACTCAGCCTAAGAATCAAACCATCTGGCTCAAACTGGCTGAACATCCCCAGGATACCCTGAGTACCAACTGGGAGCTCCCCTTTAAAAGAGAAGATAAACCTCAGCGGTTAAATTTGTATGGAGAGTAGACAATTAACCAATTTTGTGGAAATTTGGGGCCTCTATCTAAGGAGGTCCCCCTAGTGACTTTCTGTTAAGCAGCTGATTTCACTCTCCTTTGAACTGGCTTTGTCTCGTTATTTCACTTTCAATTAGCTTTTAAGGAGGATAAGAGTCCGTATCTGTTTTATGAGTCATCTTTTCAATTTTGTGTACTTTAATGACAATAGTTAAGCATTTAGAAATGACTCCGTGACCGCAAATATTGCCACATTTGGCATGCTGAGATCGCCTTCTCTCTTCTTTTCGTGGAAAATGCCCTTTAAAAGTTTTGCCTCTTGGTATCCTTTCAGCCATCCTCCTTGGCCTAGTTAAATACTTTCTCCTTCAGAGAGTTTTAACTAATTTCACAAATCAAAAGTGACTGCTCCCTGTGTTCCCATAGCGTTTTCTTTGTCACTAAAATTAATCATGGTTACTTGTGTATATGTCTTAACTCCCCCGATGAACTGGAGTACATTTGGGTGCACCAATTTCCTCTTATTCATTATTCACTGGGCTGGAGAGATAGCACAGCGGTTGGGCATTCGCCTTTCACGTGGCAGACCCGAGTTCAATTCCTCCGCCCCTCTCGGAGAGCCCGGCAAGCTACCAAGCCCATGAGGCAGAGCCTGGCAAGCTACCCGTGCATACTGGATATGCCAAAAACAGTAACAATAAGTCTCTCAATGGGAGACGTTACTGGTGCCTGCTCGAACAAATTGATGAGCAACGGGATGACAGTGACAGTGACATCATTCACTACACACCATTTTTCACCACATAAGTTACCCAGGCAAGTGTAGAATTGAAAAAAAAAAATATTGATTGGAATTGTACATTAAAAGCAGTATAATCAAACATTGGATTAGCAAAAATGCCTCAGATTGAAGGATTACTACAATAAAATTAGAAAATTAACAAACAATAAAATATTGAAAGGAAAAATCTGCTTGAGATTTTTCATTGTATCATCACATAGATTTATAAATCTTTATTATATAAAAGAAAAAGAACATAGAAAAGTTATACTATAAATTGTTCTCTTTTTACATATATTATATAACTTTAATAGCATAAGAAATGCAGCATTATTTGCAAATCTATGTCTTATTGCCTAAAACTGTTCCCTTTTATTTGTCAAAAAATATGAAATTAATTTTATTATTAATTGCTCATCAGCAAATGTATCATTACTGAAAATATAATATCACTGTCACTGTCATCACTGTCATCCCATTTCTCATCAGTTTGCTCAAGCGGGCACCAGTAATGTCTCTATTGTGAGACTTGTTACTGTTTTTTAAATATCGAATACGCCACGGGTAGCTTGCCAGGCTCTGTCGTGTGGGCAAGATACTCCTGGTAGCTTCCTAGGCTCTCTGAGAGGGTCGGAGAAATCGAACCCCAGTCGGCCACGTGCAAGGCAAATGTCCTACCCACTGTGCTATCACTCCAGCATATTCCTTTGACTTGTCCTTGAAATTTTACATGAAATAAACTTAGATATGTGTGTATATATATACACTTATATGTGTGTGTGTATATATACATATATATATATATATTGCAATAGAATGTTACTTCTCATTGTGTATCCAGGTAGATCAATGAAACTTTTACCGTACAGATTGCAATTTTATATAATTAGTAAAGGACTAAGAAACATTGTAATTCTTATAAACATTTACATTCTGCCAACACTGCTGATCTGCAAACTATACTGTGAGGAACAAGATAGTTGGAAACCCAATTTTAACATTTGCCTGGCATGTGGCTGACTCAGATTTGATCCCAGGACCTCTTCAGGTCCCCTGAGCCCCACTAGGAGTGATTCCTGAGAAGAGCTGTGTGCAGACCCTGAGCACAGCTGGGCGTGGTCCCCAAAACAAGACCAACTAAAACCAGATCGTTTAAGCCGTTAAAATATTATCTTTCGATCCTCTACGAAGTGAAGGGAAGATACAATTTTTCCTATACTCTATCCCTAATTTTGATATTTTAAAACATCCTAAAAGATTCAACATTTTTACACTGTCTACCTAAATTATTTATGACCATTCTTGCCCTTCCAGACCTCTTTACTATGGAATATAGTGTAGTGTTTATTTCAGCAGAAAATACTCCGAGGAAAATCTCTGTATTTTGTTTCTCTCTAAATTCTTTAGAATGATTCTTATTTTGTTAAAGCTTGAATTAGTAAATAAGCCTTTTCTCAGTGTTTTAAATAGACATAAGTTCCATTAGTAGAATTAAAATAAATGACATGTATTTATGTGAGGGAGGGGAGAGTCCTTATGAGGACACACTTGGTGCTGGCATGGGGCATCCCAGTCCAGTGCTCAGGGAAAGTATTACCAACCACACCCAGTCAATCAGATGGTGTGTGATCAAATCAAGGGCTCTTGTACTTCAGTCTTATATTCTTTCATTGATCAACCCCCACCCAACCTTAACTTTTATTTTGAAGACAGATTATAACCATCAGGATCATTAACTACCACATTGAAATGTTCAAAAGTAACATTTTATTTCCCATACTTATCTGTCTCTTTGGAGGTAAATGGTGTTAGAATTTGAAGAAAAAACTTTCTCCCATTTCTTTAAATCAGAGAAGTTGTTCTTTATGGGAAAGCAGATCAGTCACTTTGAATCTTATTTACCAAAGTTTAAAGAAATGCTTTTTTTTCCAGTTGTGTCTATAACACTGTTTCAAATTCAATGTTAGTATACTAGAAACACCCATCTATTAACATGGAAAATAATAAACGTGCAACAATCTCTACAATAAGTCCATAAGTAAAACATTATAAAGATATTTAATTATTTAAGGTAGCTGAGTTTTTAGTTACTGTGCATATGTATGTATATTAAGGAGAAAATTTAAATGGCTGCCCCTCACCTTACATAGAATATGCTTTGGTGATTTGTTTTGTTTTGGTTTGTTTTTTCAGAGTGAGATGTTTTCACATTCTTAGTGTTAAAAATGGGAGAATTTGTAATGCATTGAAACAAATTTCTGGAGAAGAATTGCAGCATAATGTGGAGCTTACATAAACATATTTGGGACATCTCACTAGAATTTAAGCACTGAAGAATATGTCATATGTATGCTAATCATAAAGCCATCCTTAATCTCTTTGGGTTTTGTTCAGAGAGGTTTTTTTTTTCTTAATATTTCAAAGTACCTGCCATGATATGATGATACTCTGCATGTTCGATGTGAATACCCTTTCTGAGTACCAAGTAAACACAGATCCAGCATGCAAATAATATGCATAACATGCATTAGTGGCTTCCTGTACTGATATGAACTCTATGAAAGATATGAGCTAGAAAAACGTGAGTCTGGCACACATCACTCATGTATAGCTTTACATGGAGGATTGATTTATGGATGATATAATATGCTCACCACTGGCAATTCTTTTATGTGAAAGTCTTGAGACTATGACCCCATAAAATCTCTAAACTCAATCTATTTTTTTCTTTTTTAATCTAATTTTCTAGCTCTGTAAAGTATTCTACTTTGTCAGTGGACCACATATCACTGGAGGACTAATGGTATAATCACAAATCAGGAAGGCTACATTTTATTGTAGTCTTAAAGCTTTCAAAAACTGGGTAGCATATATATGAATTTATTTCTGTCTGTTTAAAATTTATTTGTAAGAACATATTTTTATGTTGTTAATAATTTGGTTTATAAAATAACTTTTAAGTGTATTCAGTAATTTCATTTTTATTGACTGGTTACTATCTAGTATATGCTCTTTTAGATACTAGTTACATCATAAGGACTAGAATATATATTAGACTTCATTACTGGTTGAATCACAATCTTGGGAGTCTTTTAGACAAAGAAGAAAAGCAAACGCATAATAAAGTAGGTATACACACTTGATAGTTGGTTTTGTGACACTTAGATTTGGAGGAAGGAAGGCATACAAGAGGATTTTTCAGAAGACGTTTCTAAGAAGTAAGCAAGACAAATAAAAGGGTTTAGTTCAAAGGAAAAATGATAAATAGGAGTGTTTATTAACAAATGGAAGAAAAGGGGTAGAGATCCACAAACAGGAGAGAATAAAATAAGATTTAGGGAGAGAAAGAGAGCACTGATGGGGTACCAATAGGAAGGAGATTTAGCTTATGAACAATTGGGAAGGAGGTTTTATGCAAGGGAGATACACATTTGTGTTTGAGTTTTGGAAAGAATAGTCTGGCATCCAAAAAGAGAATGACTTAAAATAGGAACAGGAAGTTATCCACTAACCTGGCTAAAGCAAAATATAAGGTGAAAAAGACAAAACCAGTGCCAGAGCAATGTTAAAATTTCCCAAGCTGTTTGTCTTCTAAATAGCTTTTTTTCTCTATATGCTCCCTGCTGTAAGAACCTCCACATTTGTTTTACCTAACCAATTTTTTTCTGATCTCACTCTTCTTTGAAAATAACCAAGTATCTTCCTTTATCAGTTCCAGACAGTACCCCCACCCTTCTATGCATATAGGGGGCATGCACACATATAGGCAACATACGTAATATTTAAGAGTTGCAAAAATCATAGAACCTATTTGACTCTATCAGGCTAGTTTTTAAATCTTCCTTTGTTCATTAATGGGCATCAATCAAGGAATACAATTCTTTTGAAACTCTTTTAGAATCAGCAGGAAGTCACCTTAGTCCATGGATTAGTCTGGGTATGAGACACCTTTTTGTTCACTGCTTTTTTGAAATCTGGGTCTGCAGTGGTATCTAAGATAGTCAATTATGTGGCATTAGTCATCTTTGATTTGGTCAGAATTAATAATTTAGACAAAACACTTAGGAGGGTCTGCAAGTTAAAATATTTAGGAAGGATTAGAGATCAAAGCCATAAATTAAATTTTGAAATAATTCATATGATCTCACATAAGTTACTCTAGCACTCATTGGCCGGTAATATATGTTAGAAAGTAGAATCAGATTTGTAGAGTCAAAAGACAGTCTCTGCCAGCATTCTATTAAGTGAAAAGTCTGAAAGCCATGAAAAGTTTCTAATTATCTCCAGGTACAATTGACCACCTTCAATTGGCTGTGATGTAACATGCAAGCAATCTGGAACATTTCAACAGAAAATGAATTGTTCCCTGTTCAATTTCCAAGAACATGTGGGGATCAGCGGGGTGTTATTTCTGGTCAAATCGTCCTTATTTCAGGAATTACTGTCTTGACAGAAAGATTTCCACAAAATAATTGATCAAGTCATTTGTTCTATTTCTGTAATAAATCTTCATTTTTTTCCTTATTCCAAAACTAATTCTATATTATATTTCTGTTTGTTGCACATCCCACTAAATCTAACAGATAGTGTTCTTCTTTAACTTTTTTTCTCTTTTTTAAAAAAAGTAAAATGGTTTTATTTTGAGAAATCAACTTAGAGAACTGTGAAGGGGAAAAAGATAAACGTGTATTCAAGAGAAACATGAACTTCATAGAGCAAAAGGCTAAGAGTACACATTTCAGGTGAGATGTGGGCCAGTCTGTGTGAAAAATGGACCTCTTTAATGTTATTCCTATAATTGATATTATTAACATTTAAATGAATATATAACTTTTAAATTAGTGATCATATCCTTCTTTTTAGCCATTTCTGTCTCTAACACCATCAAAATATTTTTTATACTATGATTTTCTGTCTTCTCTTTTTATTCAAGGGAAATATTAACAAAAAAGAGAATAGAAAATAATTCTCAAAGATTTTTCCTCTGGAATTTAGCTAATAGTAGATCAAACATTCCCTATACTTCAATGCTGCCCAAAGCATTTATTTCTCTATTGCATACACATTTTTTTTGTATCATGTTATGTAGAAAAAGAATAATCTTTCTCTTCCTTTTAAATTCAGTAAGGATTTAGTATATGTTCTAAAGCACAAATAAGAATAAAGCAGAAATTGCCATCCATCAAAGTTCTGATTTATCTCATAAACTTACAGTTATAACCCATAGCTACTTAGAAAAAAGAAATAATTTTGGGAAAGTAGGAAAGTCATGGATGAGAGAGGAAAAAATTTAGTATGATTTGTTTTCTTTATGTCAGGAAGATTGAAAGTAGTCTCTTTTTATTTTCTGACAGAATGTTGTGTAAAATGCTCTCCAGAATGGATTATTTTAGAGACTTAAACAGTAATTGGATTGGCATACTATAACTGGGATGTAAACCAATACATATTAGTCATGTATTTCTACTTAGACACCGTTTTTAGTATTATCATTAGGAGTGCCTCCCAAGTTATATTCAAGGGATGTGAAGACTACTCGTAGCAATACTTACTGCAGCAGTTTAGCATTTAAATGTTAGGGTCTGAGACTGCAGTACTATTTGGGCCTTATGGTTCTGGGGACCACCATCGCATTCTCCAAAACCACAGAAGTTGCTCTCGTTAAAGTCAAGTCAAAGAAACTATAGTCCAGAACTCCAACCAGTTTTATACATTTATTGAAAAGAAGTTAAGGAGGAGACAGGTAGTGAAGTCAAGGAATTTTATTAAAAGTGGTGAGAAAAAAGGAAACACAATCAAGAAAGATGGTGGCCTCATGCTGCAAGAGCAGAGATCCCCTATTAGCTTTGGGGAAGAAGTGTTAAATGAATTGTCACCAAATGTCTTGACCTGGAGCTTTTGTCAAAGATAAGAATTGTAGGGAAGATCTTTGAACTTTTGAACATATTTTTGCTTATGCTTACCATAACTTTTTGTTCTTGCCTAAAGTTTCTCTCCTCTTTAGGGACTTCTTGAGTTATCTTGCCTAGTTCCAGGGCTATTCAGACACAAAATACATCTGGATGTATTTCCGGGGCCAATATTCACAGTTGAGGACAAACCATAGGTGGCATTGGAATAAGTTTATTTAGATCACAATTTGTTCTTATTTCTTCCTAAACCTTATGGCCAGTGTCTCCTTCCTGACTGCCTACTTGCATCATTAGCAAAATTATGACACATATTAATATAAATGTTAAATCTGTATAATATATAATTTATATATAAACATATACCAAATACGGTGATGAGGATCAAACTACTATTAGTTGTGTGCAAAGCAAGTGCCTTAATCACTGTACTCTTAAAAATTTGCTATGTTTGTAACTTTGTGAATGGCTGTTTATTTTACAAAGTTGTTCTTCCTTTTCTCCAGTTTTTGTGACTATCTTCAGTTACCCTGTATACACTATTTGTCTTTCTTACTTGTATCTAATTGAATTTACCTGATCATACTGTTTAACTGACATATTAAATTTTATTAGAAGAGGTAATTCACTTTAGTTTTCTCTCATATAGAGAATAAACAGTAATTAGGCTCTGACATGCAGAATTTCAGCAGTAAGAAGATTTGGGAAGAAAAATCATTTCCCTTTATTTGGCTCAAATTTCAAGACTTCAGAGTAAATGTATTTTCATAAAAATAAAAGACCTTTATTTTCTAATAGCAAGTATTTTTCAGCTATTTCAAATTTCTCTGACCCCTTGCCTCCTTCCAGTGCAGCACCATTGGGAAGGACGAGTAAAGAGAGACTTCTAAAATCTGAGGGCTAGGGCAAATGGAGACGTTACTGAGACCACTCAAGAAAATCGACAATCACCAGATGATGATGATGATGATGATGATGATGATTAAAATGTAGGACAACAGTAAGACACAGAAATTTCATTCACCACAAGTCTTCTTGCTCTTTGATATTTTGTTTTTCTCTTTCTTTTACCTCCCATTAAAAAGTGTTTAATAAGAAGAGAGATGGAATAATGGATTAGGGTGCTTGCCTTACTGGTGCTGATGGAATAATGGATTAGGGTGCTTGCCTTAGGTTGCTGATCCTGGTTAAACATATGGTCCCTTGAGTGCTAACAAGACTGATCCTTGAGCACAAAGCTAGGAATAAGCCCTGACCATGTGTGTTCCATCATCATCATCATCATAATAATAATAATAATAATAAAATCAGCAAAAAATCATTAGATAAACAGCACTAAACCTCCCCTGACATCTTACACTTTGCTAGTAATGGTGAGCATAGCAGGTTGTCAAATAATTTGTTTTTATATAACATTTATAAGCACTATAGCACTGTCATCCCATTGTTCATCGATTTGCACAAGTGGACACCAGTAACGTCTCCATTGAGAGACTTGCTGTTACTGTTTTTGGCATATCGAATACCCCACAGGTAACTTGCTAGGCTCTGCCATGCGGGGGGATACTTTTGGTTACTTGCCAGCTCTCCAAGAGCAGAGGAGGAATTGAACCCGGGTCGGCAGCATGCAGGGCAAATGCCCTACCCACTGTGCTATAGCTCCAATGCTATAAATGTAAATCAAATGTATTTAAATTAAAATAAATTAAATTAAATGTATTCAATTAAATTAAATCAATCTTGACCATTGAAAAAAAACCACATAATCTGGGGACCTGATCTCCTGGTATCATTTGACTAACTTGCCATTAGTCAGAACCTGTACACAACATAAAGTGAAGCGTTGCTTTGGAGCAACGTTTTAAACCATATTTAAGGCAATAGTATCAAAGAGTTGGAAGTTATACAAGGAAAAATATGAGAGTTCTTGAATTATTTTTCAAAGTTTGCAAGTTCAGAAAATATTGCTTCTTTTTTGAGCCTGGACTGGCAATATAGTAATTCTGATTATCTATTGCAAAAATAAAATTATATATTAGACATATTCACAAATAGTAGTTAAAAACCAAAAGAGCCAATGAGATTATTGGCAGAAACATTTAATATCTTTGAAAATGCACTGCTTTCAGTAACTTTACAGAAGCAAGGCAAATATATTTAAGGATGTATAGACTTGAGTGTTATTTTGCTTTTTCTAAATTTCTATTTAAGCAAAGGCCTCAAAATAATACAATTTTTTTAAATAATAGTGGATGTAAATTAAGCATGGAAATTTAACACACCTTTTGGATGTGCAAAATTGGTGTTTTCAAATACTGAGAGGGAAAGATTCAGGAAAGGACAAAAATGGTCTGACTGGGAGACCATAGAAAGATATTGCAGCAGGTAAAGCACTTTGCATTAGCTGGTTGGGGTTGATCCCAAGCAATTTCATAAGTGATCCTTGATCACAGAACCAGAAGTAAGCCTTGAGCACTGCGATGTGTGACTCGAACCCCGCTCCCCCAACCCCCACAATAAAAAGACCAAAAGGAACAATCTGAATGAAGAGACAGAGCTTTTGTTGAATAATGGGATGAAAAAGTGGTAAAAGATAAAAGCAGCTAAGTTTAACCTTAGGTAATGAACAATGCAGAGTGTTTATATAACTCAGCAAGAATAATAAAAGAGGATGAAGAAAAGATCAGTTTAAAAGCATATTTAAATTTAAAAGCATACATAAATCATAAAAAAGCCATTTCATGCTATCTAATATTAGTATAAAGATGTATCTTGAAATGTGCTTCTACTTTTGCATTAAAATAATGCAGCTATTGAGACATAAGATGTAGCTTGAGCTTGAGTCTATAGGTAGACCTGAAATGAGTAATTGTAAAAAAGACTTAAAACTTCATGGCTGATGGGACACAGACAAGTCAAAGGTGACTCTCAGATCTCTAGCCCAAATGACCAAGAATATGGTGATGCTATTGACCCTTCTTGGAAATACAATTAACCTGGCTTTTATTTTTAACCTTTAAGTAAATTCATTGAGGTTCCTTAAACAGGAATTATTGGTGCCATAAACCACAAATTGCTTCTATGCTTTAATTCCTCCCTAGTTACATCAGAACATTGACCCTTCGCGTCAGCCTTCAGATTTTAGAGCTTATACTAATGACATTTAAATGTCAGTAGTCTGTCACTAGTATTTAGGAAATTAAGTATACTAAAGAAATAAAAAGAAATCTATGAGGTTATACTAGTAAATCCAGTTAAAATCACTTGATTCAAGAGAATTTTACCATAAATGTTCAATTTTATATAAAAAATATGTAATTTTTTAAAAATCCTTCCTCCTCTAACACAGTTTTTTCTCATTGTTTTCTTTGGGGCCTCATCTTGAGGTTCTCAGGAATGACTCCTTGCTCAAAAATATTTCTGGTGGGGCTCAGAGCACCATATGGGGTGCGTAGGATTGGATCTGGATTGACCGCTTGCATGAAAAGCATCCTACCCACTTACTATCTCTCCGGCCCCAAACAGAATCTAAAACAAGTGGAAAAAAACCTTTTTAATTATCTGGCCTTAACAGTTTACTGAAACTCATTTGGCACGCTTCAGGGTATAAAAATAAACTCAAAAGGCTGATTTCCACTTCATGTGGGAGATTTTTGAACCCTAATATCCTTATTTCTCTATGGGTAGAATATTGATGGGGACCATGATTATTGGAATCACATTTAACACAATGACAGTAGTGCTGTCTAGAGGAGTTTACTGTGCATTAACAGATAACTCTGTATGGGCTCTTTGAAGGAGAGTACATTGAAAATATAAGTGAACCACTTCAGTGAGAAACGATTCTAGAAACTTTCCATACCAGACTAGAGTCTGTTTTCAGATTTGTTAGCCTATAGATTGCTATTTTATGACAACTCTATTTTTATCTACTTCCTCTCTCCAGAGGGGGAACAAACAGTTCTTAAAATGTCAAGAAGAGTCACAACAATCTGTTATAAAATATTACCTTGGGATATATTTCAAGAAAAACACCTGACTTGTTTGCTAGAGCATGGAACTCAGCTGGAGGCAAAAAAAAAGTAAGCAAGTTTTTTTATGATTTCAGTTATGATTTCCAAAGCCCAGGAGGCAACAAATGAGAATCTTATATACCCTTCCATTAATGTAAACTTACCTCATGAATTTGAGAGGTCCCTCAGGAAAGAAGCTGTAATATTTCAACTGTGTATTTGTTGAGTTTATCTCAGTGTCTGAGTCATGATAGATGCTTATTAAATATTTGGTGGAGCAAACGGACTAGCAAATGAGGTTGACAACTCAGCACTGTTAGAGAAGAAGCCACAGGATTGTAAGAAAAACCTCCTCCCCAGGGTAGTCATAGTTAAATGTGTAAATTAAATGCTTACATTCACACTCACACACACACACACAGAGACATACCCACACAAACACACACACACACACACACACACACATTTTAGAGCATTTTTCACTACTGTCCTTAGAATTTAGAGTACCAAGTAGAGTAGCCCCTCTCTATGACTTTAAAGTATCTGACTTATTTTTATAGCATTTGACACATCATTTCCCAGGTCTCTTTGCTTTTGAAGTTTCCATACTTTACTTTTCCAAGCAGCTTCCCTCTTCACCAATACTCTGTTCTGAAAACCTCCTTATCATTTTAGATGCTAATTATTTAATTGTTTACTACTCAATCCAGCTATTTCTCCATCAGTTCTTCTGGTATTAGTGATCATTGTAAGTGTAACATGTGTGTGTGTGTGTGTGTGTGTGTGTGTGTGTGTGTGTTTGGGTTAACAGTGATGAGAGAAGTTCTAGACCTTCTGGATTTAGGGATTGTTACTGGCCTCTATGCCCGGAGTCTCACCTACTTATGCTTAAAGGACCATATGTGGTACAAGGATCAAACATGTGTTGGTTACTTTCCAGGGCATGTGCCTTCACGCCTGCACTATCTCTCTGGTCTCTTGTGGTTTTCATTTTATAATGTGTTAATTTTATATTTCTATTCCCATATCACTTCAAAACCATTAGTCTTTATTTCTAATAGTTTATTTTTAATCCCATTTAGTACTGATTTCATATACATAATCATGTCTAATATGACTGTAAAATCTTAAAAGTTATTTAAAAATAACTCCATGTTTCATCATCCTTTAAAAATACTACTAAAAATAAACCACCTTAACATATTTTATTTAATCTGAGATAATTTCCAGATATCTCCCGGCTTTGCCTTCTTCAAACCCACTCTGGTTTTGTAGTCACAGTCTTTGTCTATGCTCATTTGCTCCTGTTTCAATACTTATTGTCTGTGTTTCCCACAAAGGACATTATCTGAAATAATATCAACATAAAAATCTGTTAATACTAATGGCAGAGGGTAAGGACAGTGGGTCAGGGACTTGTCTTGCATGCAGACAACCTGAGTTTGATCGTCAGCATCCTGAGCACAGCCAGGAGTAATCACTGAGTTCAGAGTCAGAAATAGCCACTGATCATCACTGCATGTGGCCCTAAAAAATGCATAAATATGGTATCATATATAAGCTACTGATAATCTCTATGCACTCTATTTTGATTCATATATCCCATGGTTCTTATTAATGGTTGAATTTTGTTCACTAAAATTTATATGTTGAAATCCTAAGTCAGAGCACCTTTGATGTGAGAATGTGATCTAACTTGAGATAGGCTCTTTCGAGGAATAACAAAGCAATATTAGGTGATTTATTATAATAGGTATATAAACATGTACATGCATGTATATGGTTAAGCACATATATATGTGTGAATATATATACTATCCTTATAGTATATATATTAGCTTTGGACATTCAGTCACACATAGAGCAAAAAATGTGGAAAAGTAGCAGTAGAAAGCAACTACCTACAAGCCAGTGAGTGGGTGCTCAAGCAGATACTTCCTTTACACTTTGGTGAACCAGCCCTGTTGTCATATTGATTTTGGATATCTAGCTGCCAGAACTGTGAGACAATAAACATCTGTTAACTAAGCTATGAGGTCTTGGTTCTTTGTGTTGGCTTTCATAAGAAACTAAGACAACTCTCATCTTACCACTCTTACCCATGCACACATATGTACAACTCACCAAATTGCCTCATTCCTAATAAGGGATCTGTGTGCAAGCTACTTTCCTCATCTGTCTGTGAAGTACTATATGAGGCAAGATTACTAAACTGTCTTCTTGTACAACTTTAGTCATTAGTATTCTCAGAGCTGAGTGCTTAAATCATCAGTAAACATATTTCTCATTGTATTCTAGAACTACAGAATCCATGGGATGCAAGTCTTTTAATCTCACTCAACAGCAATTTATTTTCACCTTGTGGATGTCTTCTGGAAATTTTCTATCTCACAAAGAACAAAAACATAAAAAAAAACAGCAAAAACTATGATAGTAGCTAACAGTTACATAATGTGTTTATTATGTGTTAGACCCCGCTTCTAGCACAGAATTCTTGGCATTGCTATCATTCTGTTCATGAATTTAGACTATTCTGAGCAAGGATAGAAAAAAATCACAAATATGGGAATTTAGGCAGAAGTTTTTTTTTGTGATGCATTTATTCCCTTAGGAAAAAAAATATTAATAAAACAATGTTCTGTCCTACTTTGAATTTATTTGTGAATTTCATTGCCACAATAGCTTAAGAGATGCTCATTTCATTATCATTGCCACTGTCATCCCATTGCTCATCGATTTGCTCGAGCGGGCACTACTAAAGTCTACATTGTGAGATTTGTTGTTACTGTGTTTGGCATATCAGATATGCCATGGGTAGCTTGCCAGGCTCTGCCGTGTGGGTGAGATACTCTCTGTAGCTTGCCAGGCTCTCCGAGAGGGGCGGAGGAATTGAACCCAGGTAGGCTGCATGCAAGGCAAATGCCCTATCACTGCTGTGCTATTTCATTATACCTTACTAAAATTATTATTAGATAAATAATCACAATAAGAAATTACTCTAATCCAGTGATTCTCAGACTTTACTCAGAGAAGCTATATTGATGGTTTTGTTCAAATACAGTTCTGGGCTCATTCCCAAGTTTATTATTTGATATGTTTTGGGAGATGTTGAATTTAAAATTTTAGGGCATTTCTAAATAATGGTGATTATTCTGCTTCAGAAAGCATGCTTAACTATTCATTCATTGAGTTTTAAGTTTTAACTAAAAACTCAGTTCTAACAAAAATTTCCCAAAGGGTACCATTAGCACCAAGAAGTGGAAAGAAAACATGAATATAACTGATTGCAAGTGTACAACTAGTTGGTAAATAACATTGCACTGTAGCACTGTCATTCCATTGTTCATTGATTTGCTGAGTGGGCACCAGTAATGGCTCCATTGTGAGACTTGTTGTTACTGTTTTTGGCATATTGAATACGTCAAGGGTATCTTGCAAGACTCTGCCATGTGGGCAGGATACTCTAGGTAGCTTGCTAGGCTCTCCGAAAAGGATGGAGGAATCGAACCTGGGTTGGCCACGTGCGAGGCAAACGCCCTACCTTCTGTGCTATCACTCCAGTCCAGTTGGTAAATATAGAAGAAAAAATAGTAAGGTGTGTTAATTTTACTGCATACACGTGGTTATTTTTTCAGATCTATTTTAGAAAATGTGCTTGTGGTCTTATACATTATTGAACGCTGGGAAGAAGTATGTATATTCAAAAATACATGTGGTACAAAATTCTCAAATTTGAAGCACAATTTAGCATCCCTATTTTAATAAATACCTTGATTACTTAATAAAAGGCCTGATGGTATTGTTTGTGCAGGTTTTCTCAAAACTGTGCTTCTCTCTGAGACTCCCTCTAGTGTTCACAATTAGATACGATGCACTCAATAGTGAATTAGAGGTGACTCAAAATCATTGAAATGTTGTTTTATAAAATGACTTACCCAGTATGAGGTTCTTTTTCAGCTTTTAAATCGAGGTACCATGATTTACAACACTAGTAATGATTGAGTTTTAGGCATACAGTGCTCCAATACCAAACATATCATCAGTGTATCAAATTAAGTGTTCAGAATAATTGCAAAATGAGAGTGGTACTGGGGAAAATTATCCTCTAAAGCCAAAGTATGCCATACTCAAGCTTCTTGACTATATGTACTGCAACGAGTATGTTCAGTTGATCACTGAGGAGTTCATTGTAGTGAGTGATATATGTATAGCGATCATTATAACTGAGACCTCCATGAATAATATCAAATGATTTATTTTCAAGTGACTAGATGATACTTCTTTACTCGAGCTTTATACCACCAGTGTATTAAACTTTTATTACTTATTTATATTTTTAGTGAAGCACATAGAAAGAAATTGAGAAGAGGTGTGTGGGGAAATAGAGAAGACAGAGAAATTGAGAGGGTGAAAGAGAGGAGGAGAGGGAGAGGGTGAGGGAAAGGGAGAGGAAAAATGAAGAGAGAGAGAAAGAAAATGAGAAAGAGATAAAGAATATGGGTTTCTCCAGAGGGGAAATAGCAAATAGTACTTCCTTTGGGAATTACCTTATACACAGTGGAAAAGGTAATTCCCAAAGGAAGTGCTATCTGGCTGGGCTGGAATGATGTACAGCAGATAGGGCGTTTTCCTTGCACGTGGCTGTCCCAGAGTGCCCAGCAAGCTACCGAGAGTATCACGGACGCACAGCAGAGCCTGGCAAGCTACCCTTGGCATATTCAATATGCCAAAAACAGTAACAAGTCTAACAATGGAGACGTTACTGGTGCCCACTCAAGCAAATCTCTCTAATATATGTCATAATACAATTCTCGTTTTTCCCTTGGGATAAGAACTGCTACTTCTTACACTGCTTTCAAACACAGATTAGTGTTCTATTAACTAGAGTAACCATGTTGTAGAAGACATCCCAGGCCTTCTTTGTTTTATATGTATTTATTCATTTGAACCCTCACAACCCATTTCCTCACCACTCTACCTCCACCTCTGCCCTACTTCTCTCACAAATAACAACCTGTTCTCCAAATCTATGAGCTAATATAAGTATATTTATATGTGAGTATACATAGATATATGTTATAGAATATTCCACATAAAATATATCTTATATACGTGTTTCTCTAGCTATCACTTTATTCAGTATAACGTGTTGTCATCTTTTCATCTCTCACAAGCCATTTACCATAGGATGCTATACTTAATTCCATGTTTCAGCCAACAAGCCAAACGATGGTGAGAGGCTTGAATTTGTACATATATTTAGAATGTTAGACTGAATGCTTATGATATATCATGATTTTCAAAATAAAAAATATTATGAAATACTAAAGTATCTTTCCTCTCTCCCTTTTGCCTCTGTCTATGTGTGTGACTGTAAACAAATACTTGAAAATTGGATATAGAGTTTTCCTTCAACATTTGTCCATTTGCAAGATCAAGTGTCTATCCATATTACATTTGATCTTATTCTTTTCAATATCAAAACTATCTGTATCTTTCCTTTGGAAATCTATACAGAATGCTTGCAAAAATTTGTGACTACTATATGTATATAGTCATATTTATATCTTGGCAGAAAATCCCTGATAGGGATTATTCAGTGTCATTAATTAGCAAATTTTATCAAATAAATGCCCCTGCATTTCAAATTTCCTTCTTATTCATTGTGATTTGGATTTTAGTATAATATTTAGAAAACTTAAATTTAGTAGTGGACATATAAAGAAATACTAAATTTTAGAGTTGATCTGACATTTAAAACTAATACATATGTATGGGGCTGGAGCAATAGCACAGCAGGTAGGGCGTTTGCCCTGCATGCGGCTGACCTGGGTTCAATTCCCAGCATCCCATATGGTCCCCCGAGCACCAACAGTAGTAATTCCTGAATGCAGAGCCAGGAATAAACCCTGAGCATTGCTGGGTGTGACCCAAAAAGAAAAAAAGAATTAAAAAAAATTTAAAAAATAATTAAAATTAAAAAAAATTAAAAAAGAATTAAAAAAAGAAGATGGAGCAGTATATTTTAAATGAAAGTTTGTATAATTTCCTTTGATAAACAATGCTGTCTAAATTATTAAGTCATCTTTTCTCAATTGTTCATGAAATTTTCTCAATTGTTTATGAAAATCATTATTAAAAGTTAAAAAAATTCTATCATCTTTAATACTGCATTCATATAATGTTCCTGTTTACTTCAGTAATCTACCATCATCTTTAAATCCAAAGGCCAACTACAGATTGCTTTATATGCTGTAGAACTAAGTAGTGAAAACCTACATCAAAGTTTTTGTAAAAATTGTTATATTTTTAAAACAAATGTAATCTAACAAAGGAAACTTTGACACTCTATGTTTGGGTGATGACAGAGCTTTGGAGAGTAACAATTAGGTATATTTTGGATAATATAAAATATAGATTCATATTTATTAATAAATAAATGCATGTAGTAAACTACTATAATATTAAAAATCTATATGGGATCATAATAATTAATCTCCCATGTTTTGTGAATGACTACTTTCCAATGGGTAGATAATATTAGTCAGGAGAAATAAACATGGTTTGAAGAGTTAATATTCTGACTGTAACATATCATAGGAATCAAAGACAAAAGTTGTCAGACAAATGTATGCTAATGTTAACAAGTAATTGATCTTGAAATCAGTCTCCAAACTATATTGATGCAAAATCCTGAATCCTTAACATTCTTTGTTGATATTAAATGCTGACATTTAGTATAGGTGCAGATTTTGACAAGACTAATAATACTATTTATACATGTAATTATTTAAATTACCCATACTGCCTCAGTTTAATTGTGTTCACTAAATTGTCATGCATAATTTATGACATCAATGCTGTCAACCATCAATCTATGTTTCAGACAGAAAACATCAACTAAATGACAGGGTAAAATGTTCAAGTTGATTCCAAAAAAGAACTTCAACTTTTGAGAATGGAAGTTTGTATCATATTATCATACCCAAGGATATACAATTTTGTATGTCTCTTCAGAAATTCTTCAAAAGTATCTATGGTAATAAAGACAAAAATTTCGATAGAATAAGGGTTATTAATCTCTATTTGTGTAGATCACCAACCATTTGTATTTGTCTTTATGACTACCTTCTTTAAAAATTATAAGTGCAGAGAATAAAATATGTTGTGCAAATTGTTATGTTAAAATAAGCTATAAAATTACATAAATGTCACATACATATCAAACATATAAAGTGGAAAAATGTAGCGCCAATTCTAATACCTAACAGAATTTCATAATAATTATGCTCGTGAAGAATATGTTAATTTCAATAATTGTTGTATAATAAGGAAATATTGTTTTTTCTAAGTTATATTTATTTCTAACCTCTGTTTATTGTCTAAAATTTTATAGATGTTAGTGGGGAAAAAAATATATTTCTTTTCCTGTTTAATAACACAAAGTGATAGTCATCCAGTTTGTTGTCAGAATTTAGCTCATTGTATAGGACCAGAGATCCATATTTTCTTCACAATTGTTTTTATGAAGAAAAAAGAATATACAAAAAGGAAAAAATGTTCAAACTATTTTTATCTATATTATTAATTCTATCAACAAATATTGTTTGAATAATGCCTTTCCAAATCATTAATTTTAGTATTTTAAATATCCTGAAAAGCACACAGAAATATTTAATTCATAGATATATTACAATCACAAATGATTATTCACAGTATATTCTTCTAGTAACACTGTTAAAATGTTTCAGTATATTACATTGCAATTTTCCCTGTATTTGATGTTAAAATTGTTGCAAGCATGATTTATATAGTCCCAACTTTTATAAACAGAAGCAAAAATATTTTGCAGAGTATACAATCAATTTAAAGAGTACACATATATATTATTTAATGTGAGACATTAAGGAAGTTTGGAATCTTAGCTTCCAATCGAAAGCTCTAATCATTGATAGATTGGCTAATGACCTGAACAAGGACAGAGTGATATTCCAAGCATGTCTAAAAAATGATACCATCATTTCAGATCCAAGGATACATTTTAAAATAGATTCATTTAGGGTGCCAGAATCTTAATGGCATCTGCAGGAAATTAGAAGATAATTTTCTATACTATGTAATCTGATTGAAAAGCTGAATTTATGAATCATCTTAAAATGATTTGTTCTAACATGCAAATAATGTATATCAAGACAAAATTACCAATGTATTAGCTTAAAAATGGTTTTCGTATTTTTTGAGTGATTTTTTCTAACTAAACCTTTTATATAATTTAATGAATAACTCTTATCTGTTTTCTCTCAGAAACAATGTTTAAAAGATATTTTATACTTTGAGGAAGTAAATATGAGTTAAAAATGTAAAATTGAGTGACTATTGTAACTATTTTAGTTAGTAATCAGGAGTATATTATCACAGGATAAAGAGTGTTTTAAACATTTTCACAGGAATTCTAAATTTCATGTTAAAGCAGTAGCAGGGTTCATCTAAGGTTACAGTAAGTAGATTTCTTAAGGATATGTGGTGCAAGAACACTTGAGACCTATAGCTTTTTTTTTTTTAGAAGGATAGTCTCAAATATCCAGGCTCCTTTTCTAAGATTGCAGAGATAGTTGAGAGCTGGATAAGATCAAAATCAAGTTTTCCTCTGTTCAGTACTCTGCTCTTTCAAAAGGTGAAAATTTAAACTAAATCACAGGAGTCAGTTTATCACTGCTAAAGAAGCTGTAAACCGTCTTATGATTTTCAGGTCTTATCGTCATTGTTACTTGTCAGCAAGCAATAAGAAGAACAAAGGCAGACAGGAAGAATCTAATTTAATATATTGGTAAATATATTTATGTCCCTGCTCTTAAGTCACTATAATCCTATAAGTACTACATTAATCCTATGTGGATTGATTAAAATATTTTCGTTGACTCTCCTCCTCCTTGCTATTTGTTATAATTCCATTTTATTTTAGTCGTATATATTAATTTGTTAATTTTGATGATTTCCATTGGAATACAATTCCACGAGTACTGAACAGTGTTTGGTAGAGAGCTTTAACTCAATAAATGCATAAGTGGATTTTATTAGTTGAATGATTAAGTTGTTAAATCCAATTTATGAGTTGATATAAATATTTCTTAGTCACTTTTACAATTCAGAGCCTAGATAGTTCAGGTTACTTATAAGGCATCATAACTAAAACATAATTGTGCTGGTTAAAATATAAAGAAAAGTCATAGAATACTACTAATAATAAATTATAGTTTATAAGGGGAGATATTGTATTTATATAAATAAAGAAAAACTTACATGATACATATTATGTAGAAAAGTGTTGCAAATGCTATGGGACCATAAAAAGTGGAAATAACACATTACACACCTTTATTGCATACACTTTTTATTGGTTTATTTAGATTATGCCTGGTGGTACTCAGGGCTTACTCCTGACACTTAGCTTAGGGATCACTCCTGCTGGAGATTGGGGGACCATATGTGATGCCAGGGATTTAGCACACATAAACCACATATGAAGCAAGTGCCCAAGGTCCTATTCTATTGTTCTGGCCACTATTAAATATTAATTTGTTCAATCATAAAGGTTTCCAAAACACATATTTGAATCTTATAATTTATAAAATGACAGCATCCGCTTTAATACTTGCAATTATGCTATTGGTGCTAACGTCTGGGTGCTATCCTGTACTGTTAGTGTGGGGAGAGGTCAAGAACCAATTTTTCAGTTTAACAATCACTCACATCCCTCGGACCAACATAGAAAGATTGCACTCATCTATGACATATAGAATAACAGAGTGGGAGACTAACACCCAAGAATTGTAGAAACAACTACCAGGAGGTTGACTCCATGGCTAGGAGGCTGGCCTCACATTCTGGGGAAAGGGCAACTCAGAGAAGGGATCACCAACTATAATGTAGTCGAAGGCCATGTGGGAGAAGGGAGTTGCGGGCTGAATGAGGGCTAGAGACTGAGCACAGTGGCCACTCAACACCTTTATTGCAAACCACAATAGCTAATTAGAGGGAGAGAACAGAAGGGAATATCCTGCCACAGTGACAGGGTGGGGTGGGGGGGAGATGGGATTGGGGAGGATGGGAGGGATGCTGAGTTTACTGGTGGTGGAATATGGGCACTGGTGAAGGGATGGGTTCCCGAACTTTGTATGGGGGAAGCATAAGCACAGATGTGTATAAATCCGTAACTGTACCCTCATGTGATTCATTAATTAAAAATAAATAAATTTATTAAAAAAAAGAACCAATTTTTCATTGGAAACATGGAACCATAAAATAAAATCATTTGCAATCTCTTCTAATAAAAATTATTAAAGGAATTCAAACTAAAAAACACATCTCCATATTCTATACAGAATTTTAGCATGTTAATTTAAATTAAATTAAATATATGCATATAAGGTCCAGAGAGATAGTACAATGAGTAAGGCCAATCCGAGTTTGATTGCTGGCACAATATGGTCCCCTGAACACAGCCAATAATAGTCCCTTAACAGAGAGGCAGGAAATGCTCCAAGCACTAAGGCATAGTGCCCCATCCCACTCTCACATAAATAGCACATAACTATGTGCTCTGTAGCACTGTAGCACTGTTGTTCATTGATTTGCTCGAGCGGGCACCAGTAACTTCTCCATTGTGAGATACGCCACAGGCTCTTCCGGGTGGGCAGGTTACTCTGGGTAGCTTGCCAGGCTCTCTGAGAGGGATGGAGGAATCTAATCTGGGTCGGCTGCGTGAAAGGCAAACGCCCTACCTGCTGTGTTATCTCTCTAGTTCATATATATTTAATATACAGAAAGGACAAGATCATTCATACATCAATCCCTATAAAATTATTATGTTCTTTTTAAGGAACTGGAAAGATATTCTACATTTATGGATTTTAAAATATCATCCTACCCAAAGCATTACACAGATTCAGTACAATCCTTATCAAATACCCACTGATATCTTTCAGTAATACAAAAACAAAAATTGTTAAAATTTTATATAACCACAGAACTTCCCTACTATTAGAAGTAATCCTGAGATAAGTGAACACAGGAAGTATTTCATTTCCTGATTTTATACTATAAAACTATAGTAATAAGAATCAGAATTCTGTTGTGATAAAAATTAACCTTCAGGGGGCTGGAGCAAGTAGGGCATTTGCTTTGCACTCGGCTTAACCGGGTTCGATTCCCAGCATCCCATATGGTCCCCTGAGCTCCACCAGGAGTAATTCCTGAGTGCAAAGCCAGGAGGAACCCCTGTGCATATCCAGATGTGACCCAAAAAGAAAAAATATATTAACCCTCAGACCAATGAAACATGACAATTAGACCAGAAATAAACCCTCATGCATAAAAGCAATGAATTTAGGACAAAGTAGTCAACAGCATGAAATTGTGAATGACTCTCCACAAATAATATTTGGAAAGCTGCGTAACCAGATGTAAAAAATAAAACTATGCTGGTATCTCATGCTTTTTACTAACGCTAAACCAAAATCTATTCAAGATCTAGATGTTAGTGTCAAAGGCATAAAATAACTCAAGGAAATGTATGAAAGACAGCCCATGATATTGGTGTCAAGGTATCACTAGTTATTTGACTGTTGGCAGGAGAAACAAAAGCAAATGTAAACAAATATAATTGCATCAAGTAGTAAATAGAAGAAAATATCCACACATCATATAGATAATGAAGGACTATAAGATATATGAAATTATCAAAAAACTTAACACCTACAACATATAAGCCCTTCTAAATGCGGAGAGGAGTTGAATAAACATTTCTCCAAAGAAGACAGAGATGGACAACAAGCACATGAAAAATTATTAAATATTACTTTAAGGGAACTGCAAATCAAATCAACAAAGAGATATCACTTCATACCAGTGACAACTACCTAAAAGAAAAAGGACAGAAATTAGTGTTGAGGTTAATCGAAAACAAAGAAACATTTATTCACTATTGATGAGCATAAAAACTAGTTCAGCCTCTATGGAAAATGATATTAAATATCTCAAAAAGTTAAAAATAGATTCACCACACTATCCAGCAATCGCACTTTTATGTTTCCATCTCAAGAACATCAAAACATTAACTAAGAAAGATATAGCACACCTATTCCCACTGCTGCACGAGTTAAAATATGAAAACAACCCAAGTGCCTGATTACACATAAGTGAATATGATGCAGTGTAGAAACACAATGCAATGCTACTCAGCCAGAGGAATAGATTACATCTAAGGGCCCATGCAATATTGCCATGGCGGGGTTCTTGCCCTGCACAGGACTAACCTGGGTTTGATCCATGGCACCCCATACAGAACCACAAGCCCACCAAGAGTGAAAGTCACCTTGTGTGGTCCAAAAGCTAAAATAACAATAATAATTATAGATGAAACTGTGACTTTTAACATAACATGGGTGAAACTGGAGAATGTCATGCTAAATGATATATATATATAAGGAGCAAAAAAAACAAAAATTCTGTATAACCAAACACATATGGTATGCAAGGAAACAAAGGAAAGAAAGAATTAACTAGGTCGAAGGGCAAGACGGAGTGGGCTGAAAGGGTCCAGTGGATTATGGTGCTAGAATACTGACAATTTGATGATAGACATGGTGGCATATGGTTGTGATTTTACAACATTTAAATATTTACATGCTTTTAATCAAAGTATCTCAATCATGTTAAACAAGTTTATTTTTTTATTATTTTAATTTTATTTTTTTATTGAATCACCATGTGGAAAGTTACAAAGCTTTGAGGCGTAAGTCTCAGTTACACAATGCCCAAATATCCATCCCTTCACCAGTGCACATATTCCACCACCAAGAACCACAGTAAACCTCCCCCTCACCCCCCCAGCTCCCCAGCTCCTCACCCCGCCTGTGTAGCTGATAAATTTCACTTTACTTTCTCTTTACATTGATTACATTCACACAAAAAACTCACTATCATTGTTTGGGGTCCTCCCCCAGAGTCAGACCTGCTGGAAAGGAAGCCTTTGATAATTTGTTTTCCATTGCTGAGAATGAAGAGATATGATGTCGTGTGGCCACAATAGCGGCCACTAGGTTTTGGATTTCTGTAACTTAGTATTTTAGTAACTAAGTCCAGAGCAATTTCTGCCAGAAGTTGCATCATTGCTAGCTCTTACCTCTCTGCTACTTTATATTCCACATATGAGTGCAATCTTTCTATGTCTGTCTCTTTCTTTCTGACTCATTTTACTCAACATGATACTTTTCATGTTGATCCATTTATATGCAAATTTCATGACTTCATGTTTTCTAATAGCTGCATTGTATTCCATTGTGTAGATGTACCAAAGTTTCTTTAACCAGTCATCTGTTTTTGGGCACTCTGTTTTTTTTCAGATTGTGGCTATTGTAAACAGTGCTGCAATGAACATAGAAATGCAAATGTCATTTATACTATAACTTTTTGCCTCTCCGGGGTATATTCCCAGGAGTGATATTGCTGGGTCAAATGGGAGCTCAATTTCTAATTTTTTGAGAATCGTCCATATAGTTTTCCATATAGTCCATATAGTTGTTTTGATCTGCATCTCCCTGATGATTAGTGATGTCGAGCATTTTCTCATGTGCCTCTCAGCCATTCAGATGTATTCTTAGGGGAAGTTTCTGTTCATTTCATCACCCCATTTTTTGATCAGGTCGGCAGTTTTCTTCTTGTGGAGTTCAACCAGTGCCTTGTATATCCTTGATATCAACCCCTTATCAGATAGGTATTGGGTAAATATCCTTTTCCATTCTGTAGGCTGTCTTTGTACTTTGGTCACTGTATCTTTTGAGGTGCAGAAGCTTCTTAGTTTAAGGTAGTCCCATTTATTTATCTCTGTTTTCACTTGGTTGGCCAGTGGTGTGTCAGCTTTAAAGACACCGTTGGCTATAATATCGTGGAGGGTTTTGCTGACCTTGTCTTCAATGTACCTTACGGATTCTGGTCTGATGTTGAGGTCTTTAATCCATTTTGATCTGACTTTTGTACATGGTGATAGGTGGAGATCTGAGTCCATTTTTTTGCATATTGCTGTCCAGTTTTGCCAGCACAATTTGTTAAACATGCTTTCTTAAATAAGTTTATTTTTGATTGGGTCCATAAGTGGGGGTGCTCAGTGTTTATTCTCAGCTCTGAGCTCAGGGATGAATCCTGTTGAAAATCAGAAGGCCAAGTCTGATGCTGGGGACATGACCCAGGGTGGCTGTATTACTGGCTATACTATCTTTCCAGCCCCTATTACACAAGTTTAAAAGTTATTTCTTATCTACAAGTATAATAATTTCAAATATGAATTAAGATAGAATTATGTCAGTCAAAAGCATTATTAGAATCCATGAACAAAGATACATATACTCTAAGTCTCTCCAAGGTTGCATTTTCCAGGTTTGGACAATATATACACATTTATAAATTGAGTTCCAAAACTGTTCTCCATAAATCTCTGAGCCACATATCCTCTGAATATTTAATATGTAAAAATCACACACAAAAATTACACTGTGCTTTGTAATTATGGGGAGGCAGCTCAGATTGCACATCAGAATTTATATTCAGGTTGTTGAAAAACACACAATATCTGTCTTCAGAGCCAGTACGTGGGGCTGGTAGAGAATGTTTCTTTCTTGAAAGTGTGATAGGAATAAGGGACATATTGATTCCAGATTAAAAGGAGAAAATGTCAGGTCCCGTTGAATTGCATATTTCTATAGTGTAGGTACCTATAAATTTAAGAATAAGTGCAGTTTACTTTTGTTTCAATTCGCTGTCTTTTACAGTGATAGTTTGAATATTATGGGGTTTTAAATTTTCAATGATTTTAAAGGGAGTGAACATAAAAACAGGTTAATGTCAGTGGTATTGTATATTTGTCATCAGTAGCATCAATATCACAATTATGAGAGATAGCATGTTAAAGAACATAGTTAGGTTAATTACAAAGAATGACACATATAGAAATTAGAAAATTTTTCAAGATTTCAATAAAATGCAAACTGGAACAGAGGAAACAATGGAGATTTTTGGCAGCAGAAATAACTTGTTCTGACATTTACTGATTAGTAATGAATCTGTCAATGCTTAGCTTTGGTCTTAACCTTTGTAAAATGCAGGTAAAGATCACAAGCTGAGAAAATACAGATGGTCCTCTAAATCGTCCCTGTACTCCCATTGTATTCAACGTTTTTTTTTTTTTAATTTTGTTTGTGGGCCACATCTGGCTGTGCTCAGGACCTACTCTTAGCTATGTTCTCAGATATTACTCCCGCCAGATACCAGGGAACAAGTGCAATGCTGGGGTCAAACCCAAACAGCAGTAAACAGGAAAAGTTCACTATGTTACATCTCTGGCCCATGGTCTTGAACAACTAAGCAATGAAGAAAATGTGGGGAGAAGGCTATATCCTGTTTTTGATGCTGTTCAGCTATCCCTTAACCCTTCTGATTATTGATTTTTGGTACACACAAGTTTTAAACAAAATCTTCTATCTTCATAAAAGTAAAATAGATTTTTGTTATTCACTGTAGTCATCAATTAATAAAGAAATTATAAGAAACACTAATTTTAATAGGTATATTCCCAATTTTAAATGTGCATTAGTCAAAATACCTGTTACTGACTTCATTGACAAGGTATATAAAATAATTTCTCTGAATTGAAGTTAAAAAGTGTTAAATGTACCTTGTTAATTTGGCAGAGTCATTTTCTTTATTTAATGAAATAAAGTTTACACTAAATTTTTTATTGATTCATCATATTCACTCAACAAAAAACTATGGATCAATTGGAAATTCATTAATTTTATAAAGAGAGGGAACTCTGTGAACCTGAAAACTATAGAAATATTGAGTATTAATTAGTCTAAAGGACTTAGGTAAAAATGTGAACTACTACAATTATAGGAAATATCAGGACTAAATATCAAGATCTACTCTCATGGAGTTACTTAGAATTGAAACATGGTGGGAAAATTAATAATTGGATAATTTTAAAATTCACTTGAAGATGATGTGAAAAGAATAAAAAATAAAATTACTTATTTGAATAAAATGTTTGCAAACAACATATTCAGCAAAAGAAATGTCTAGAAGGCAAAATATATCTTAAAACTCAGTAATGAAAAGTAAAATATAATGAATGATAACATGAACAAATATTTCATGTAAAACACTATAAGATTATAAATAATCACATACAGAGATTTCAATATCATGTCATCAAAGAAGTGCATCTTAAAAG
Source organism: Sorex araneus (assembly GCF_027595985.1). Taxonomy (NCBI): domain Eukaryota; kingdom Metazoa; phylum Chordata; class Mammalia; order Eulipotyphla; family Soricidae; genus Sorex; species Sorex araneus. The sequence goes on along the minus strand of NC_073303.1, from coordinate 178,888,324 downwards.
TAAGATAAACTGACATTATGTTCCTATAACAATAGCTAAAATTAAAAATAATACTAATTATGTGCAAGGTTGAGGAAAAACAGGATCACTATTACTTTTCTCTTGTAATATAAAATTTTATGCAACCACTCTAAAAAATAAAATTAAATCTTTAATAACCATATGATCTAATAATCAGATGTATTGGTATTTATCACAGAGAAATGAAAAATTTTACTCACAAAAGCATGCAGATGTCTCTTATTGTAGTTTTGTTCATAATAGCAATGAACCACCTCGGATTCTTTTAGTGTGTAACTGTCTAGACTAGCATCCTCCAGCCTTTTTTAACCAATGGACAATTCCTGAACACCAGTCCATAAACTGATGGCTATAACTGAGAAGATAGGTTATGGAGAAGTGTTTGAAGACCACTCATCTAAACTCTGTATACCTATAGAAATATTAGTTTATAATGGAAATAAACTGATTATATATGCGATAGTTTGCATAAAATTGGGGCAATTGTGTGAGTGAAAAAAAAACAATTTCTAAAAATGTTACAATGCATAATCCCATTTACATGACATATTTCAGAATGGCCACATTGAGATATGGGAAATCGATTGCCACCAGTTTGGGATAGAGAGATAGTGGTTAAGAGGAAAGTGTTTGTAGCTACAAAAGGACAACTGCGAGGAGAGAACTATTGAATTAAGTGGCAAATGAATATGATAAAATTGTAGAGAACTAAATAGATACATAGCATTGACATTAAACTAGAGAAATATGTATAAAGTGTTTGAATTATATCAATGCCAATTAGCTATGACTTTGATGTGTTAAATTTAAAATTTAAAATTTAAAGAAAATGTATGAAAGGTACTTAGGGCACATAATTTTTTAATTTTTTTTTAAGATTCATATGAAGTATTATATATAGCAATGAAATTTCTGGGGCCAGAGAAATTATGTAATGAGTAGGACTCTTACCTTGCATGTGGCCAAACTAGGTTCAATCTGTGGCTTTTTATCTGGTCCCCTAATTCCCCCCGACCCCCATCCCACTCTCACTGGAGCCTGTCAGGTGTGATGAGAACATATCCATGAAATAGGGACTGACACCTCTGTGTGTGACCTCTGCAAAATGCAAAATTATTTTCAATTAAAATACCTTAGTCGTTTAACTATTCAAAATGTGAATTTTGAAATTTTGTTTAGTGATACTGTTGATATATACACACATATGTATATCTCAAGATCATTCACATAAAGATGAAGAGGAAGGAAGAAAAATGAGGAAATATAATATCTAAAATAAAATCACATTAATTTAGGTACTATTAGAATGTACATTTTGGTGTTTTTTGTATTTACGCTAATGATGTATGTGATATTTAAATATCTAGTCACATAAAGATTAAGGGGAAGAAGGGAAATATAGAAGTGCTGTGTTTAAAATGGCATAATTCACAAACTGTTCCTGTTCTTCAAAACATTCTTCTTCAATATTGCATTATTTTTAAAACATTTTTCTCTATAATAAAATGATGATAATAACTATATAAATTAATGAAAACAGCTGATTTATAAAATATTTCTTGGGTTGGAGCAATAGTACAGTGAGATTAATTCTTCCTTGCATGGGTACAACCCCTGATCTATTCCAGATATTACATATAGTTGCCTGAGCCCCACCAGGTGTAACCCTGAGTACAGACCCAGGAGTGAGACTTGAGCATCACAAAATATGGCGCAAACTCCTCCCCACAAACTATTTCTAAATTTATTATTTTATATTCAAATGCATTGAATACATTTTAAAAATTTAAAAATGCAGAGAAACAAGTTAATCTCAGTGTATTAGCCTTCTTTATTTAAAAATATATTTTAAAACTATAGTGATTACGGTTTAATAAGTAGCTGTAAGCTTAATAGTGTAGTCTTCATTATCAAAATCAAACTAAAAAGGGGCATTTTTAATCATATTTATTCCTGTTTTATTTTGTCTATAATGAGATCTTAAGTACTGTAACTTATCAAAGTGTTTAAACACCACAAGATAAATCATTCTCTATTGGTAATCTCACAGGAGGAATATGTATTTTCTATGTAATTCTATCAATATTTGCCTCTTCTTAAGGAAACTTTGAAATAGCTGATTTGGTCTTCAAGCTGTGTTCTCTTTAGAAAATGTAACTCACTTGCTTTTTCTTTGCATGCCTATCTCCACTTTCGAAAAGTTTGTGTTCTCTCTTGAACATGTACCCTTCTGTTTTCCTCCACTCACATTTTTCTATATAAGTTTCAATTAAACTATCCAAAAATGTTTCTTCCTTGAAGAATAAAAATTAATTGTACACATTCAAAAGAACAAAAGCAACCAGTGCTGGCATGGATGTGGGAAAAAAAGGATGCTCTTTCACTGTTGGTGGGAATGCCGACTGGTCCAGCCTTTCTGGAAAACAATACGGACAGTCCTTCAAAACTAGAAATTGAACTTCCATATTACCCCACAATACCACTTCTGGGAATATACCCCGAGGATGCAAAAAAGCACAGTAGAAGTGACATATGTACCTATATGTTCACTGTAGCACTGTTCACAATAGCCCAAATCTGGAAACAACCCAAGTGTCCTAGAACATATGACTGGTTAAAGAAACTTTGGTACAATGTTTCTTTAATACACAATGGAATACTATGCAGCTGTTAGGAGAGATAAATTCATGAACTTTGCTTATAAATGGATAAACATAGAGAGTATCATGCTAAATGAAATGAGTCAGGAAGAGAGGGACAGACATAGAAGGACTGCACTCATTTGTGGAGTATAGAATAACATCACATGAAGCTGACACCCAAGGACAGTAGATAGATACAAGGGCCAGGAGTATTGCTCCATAGCTGAGAGACTGCTTCATGAGGGGAGGGGAGAAGGCAGATGGGATAGAGAAGGGATCACTAAGAAAATGATGGCTGGAGGAATCAGTCTGGATGGGAGATGCCGAAAGTAGATAATGGACCAAATGTGATGACCTTTCAGTGTCTGTGTTGCAAGCCATAATGCCCCAAAGTAGAGAGAGAGTATGTGGAATATTGTCTGCCATGGAGGCAGTGGGGAGGGTGGGAAAGGGGATATACCTGGGATATTGGTGGTGAGGAATGTGCACTGATGGAGGAATGGGTGTTTGATCATTGTGTGATAGTAATCTAAACATGAAAGCTTATAACTATCTCACAGTGATTCAATAAAATTTTTAAAATAAAATAATAATAAATAAATAAATATTTTTTAAAGAGAACTATGACTAACCTGAGCTATCTAAGTCATGAAGATATTATTAAAGTGAAAACCTCATTGGTGTAAATGTTGAGAGGATAATAGTTTAGAAAAAGATTACTATATGACAATATCACAAATAAATTTGTAGTAAGCACAAGGAGATATAAATTTCAATTTAAAAAGTGGTAAATGTTTAATTGTGCTTTAGAATTAATATAACCTGGCCAATCAAGACTGTGTTTTTACTAAGCCTTATACTTTAGTGATCGATTAATAAGTTATAATCTTACATGATAAATTTCTCTGCAAATATTTTCAATGGCATTTATTTTAGACTTAAATTAATTTGCTTTATAGTAAACATTTCAAAGGATCATTTTAATAATTGAATATGTATTCCTCACATAAGTTAACTTTTATTGGACTTATAGTGCCAAAATATGAGGCTGTTTTAATACTTAACATGTCGGTGTGATTTACAGAAATTTTAACTTTCTGCCTCATACAGAACTACATAGTTAGAAAATTGCCTTGCTTGTTGAAGGGATAAATATCTATCTTCAAAGCTATGTGTAGAAATTTAAAGTAGAAAAAATCAAAATCATTAAGGAGGGAACATTATATTTATGAATGCAAGAGCTGAATATGAGAAGTCGGCATAAGTTCAAGAAAAGCTAGCTTTGTCAAATTGAGATTACAAGGGTTTGCAAATCACTACAATTTCATGTATATGAGCAAGTGCATTTATATTAAGCATCCTAAAGATCACACTGCAAGTGTGTAAAAGGGACAGAAATATAAAGATTGATTAAAATATTTAAGGGTCTTTTTATATTAATTTACTGCATTATAAAACTAGTTTAATAACTAAGCAAGGCATTTCCAATGATGGAATAAATCCTAATGAAATATTTATATATGAAGTTGTATAAATGCCCTATTTTTATTTTTAGCACATAAAGAAGCAGATAAAAATATTAAGATAGATGAAATATGCAGATTGCATTCTGACAGTGTAACCCTCACCTCAGAATTAAGGTGCAAATTCAATATTTCACAGTTCTGCTTGTTTTACATGAAGGATATATTTTGTTAGTGTAATCAAACATCAAAACCAAGGAAAATTAGATTAGAAAATAATTTGAACACTTTTATTGAAGAGTTGAAATAACTTTCTATGCATAAAAACTAGATTTTATTACATGCAATATAAGAATGGATTAAAATGTAATTTGTAATTTTTCCATAGGAAAGTTTGTTGGGCACAGAAGAACATTATACATTAAATGTAAACTGATCAAGGAAAAGGTCCTAGTAAATATGGAAGATATCAAGAACACAAAAGCAGCAGATTATAATGGAAATGTTTGGCATAAAAAAAACAATGGGTGATTTACCAATTATCTTCATGTGTTTAAAGAATAATCATTTTTATATGCAATAAGGATTTCTCCCTTTTCTTTTGATTATGGGCAGCGTAATGGAAAGTACAAATCAAAGATTTTGTGAGGTTCACTGCAAAGAACTTTGTATTAGTTAGAACTCTGATATAGTAAAATGGTGACTGGTATAAATAAGATTGTTTCCTTCCTTGGAAATTATAGACAAGAATGTTATTTGGGAAAAAGATCAACTAGAAATCTTACAAGCTTCTATAAAAGACAATCATGAAATCAGTGAGATATGATTATGTACAGTTCATAAATTTATTGACTTGTGGTAGAAAACATTTCCTTGATGAGAAGAGAATTCATTCTACTGATGATAAAAAGGATTGTTTTAAAAAATACTAAAAATCATATCTTTTTCTCTATAGTATCTGAATTGGTAGTTTCACTATATTTCAAGACATTATTTTTCTATAATTATAGGACTACCACATCTCTTGAAACTGGGTTAGTGTTTAGAAACTAGAACTTAAACAAATGAAACATTGTAATATCATCTCAAGAACTGTGATGAATTCATACCAAAATATTTTACAGATTAATGGAGAAACATATCATGGTGTGTGTTTTCCCTACAATATTTGCTATGGAACATTCAAGATTTTACTGAAGGTTTTAAAACTCCGTGGAACAGCAATAGATTGATAGCATCTTCAGCCTCTTGATAAAAGAAAAGCAACCTAAATGTAATTATTTCAAAAATCTCTGGGGAAGAGAGAGATTTGTTGTAACTGGCACATTATCTAAGAAAAAGTCAGACATACCTGAGGGACAGCAATAGTGATTTCTTTGAGATTATAGTAAAATTACTTTGTTCATCTTTATCTTTGTATCAGTGTCTTAACATCTCTTCTACTTCACTTTTGCTTGTTAAACACAAGGAAAATTCTAAATACAGAATTAAACAAGGAAGAGAAGTAGAAAAAGTATAGTGTAATCAGGAATTTAAAAATGCTTAAATTCCAATTTTTAGTTAATATAAGCACCTGTTTTTGAAGGAGCTGTCCCATTATGCTATGTGGTGTTTTTACATAAGACTTTCAATAAGAATATTTATAATATATAATTTATGTTCTAATTTTTCAGAAATATAATTGCAGCATTACTTATATGGCATACACACAAGAAATCATTAAAAACTAAATATAGCAATGATAATTTAAAAATACTAGGAATTCACTCTCTTTGCATATATAAAAATCTTTTATGAAGATACCATGGTTCACAGTATTGTTGAAATCATTGATTCACTAGTGCAGTGTACTAACGCAGTCCTTCTGCCAGGGTTTCAGAATCCCTCCACCATTGCTTCACGGTCCCTCCTACGAAGTCCCTGCAGTCTTCTCAGTTCCCAGTTCTACTGATCTTGTCTCAAAGTTCATTCATATTGAAGGTTGCCTAATTCCCCTTTAGTTTCTTTACAAAGGAGCATGTGGTTGAGATCATTTGGTGTCTATATTCTTACTTTCTAATTCATCTGTCATGTCACCATTCTCTTTTATTTATGTTGAAACAAATTGAAAGCCTTTTATCTTTACTCATAGACTAATCATATTCCATTGTGTATAAATATCATAGTTTTTTTAATCCACTAATCTCTTGTTAGGCACTTGGGTTCTTTCTAGGTCATGGATGTTGTAAACAATGTGATAATCATGGATATGCATATGTTATTTGGAATTATTCTTGTGTTCTTGGGTAAAAGCCTTGGAGTGCGATTCCTGAATCCTATAGAAATTCTATCCATCACATTTGGAGAAGTCTCCAATCATTTCCAAAGAGGATGACCCTCTTTGGAAAGATAATAGTCCCAACAGCAATAGATGTAAGTGTTGTTTTTACCATATACAAACCAGCATTTGCTATTCTGGGCTTTTTCACATAGATTATTCTCATTGATGTTAGGTGATATGTCAGTATTATTTTGATAGAATTTCCTGATAACCAATGATGATGAAGATTTTTTCATGTATTTATTGGCCATCTTTTATATCTTTGTTGAGGAGGAATCTGTTCAGCTCCTGTATTAATAATTTGTTTTGTTTTTGTCTGAATTGTTGAACTTAGAGTGTTTGTATGTCTTGCATATTAGTCTTTTGTTTTATAGTGTGCAAATATTTTATCCCAATAAGCAAGATTTCTTTTAAGCCTTGCTTCTTCCACAACACAAATAATATTTGATTTCATGTAGTCCCATTTGTTCTGATAGTGTTGTCTTTGCCAAAAGATTGTATTGTTGAAGACTTCTGAGGTCAGTGTCACTGCATCACTCTCATCCCGTTGTCCATCGATTTGCTCGAGTGGGCACCAGTAATGTCTCCATTCATCGCCTGTTGTGTGCTAGTGTAGCCCAATGGTGTATGTGGGGCTCTTTCAGGAACAGGGGAATGAGGACCTCATTGTTACTGTTTTTGACATATGCAGTACACCATGGGTAGCTTGCCAGGCTCTGACATGCAGGCAGCATACTTTAGGTAGCTTGCCAGGCTCTCCGAGAGGAACAGAGGCTTTGGGGGCGGCCTCTAATCACCTTTACAGGTGTTCCAAGTCTACCAAATCTAAGCTTGGTGTACTGGCATGTTGTAATGATCTGTACACTGACAAACACATACCTACCTGCATCTCTGGGCAGCACCTGGGACATCTTTGGCCTCAGGTTGATCTCCTTGAAGTTTATGGATTATGCCTAGAAGTTGTTGAGCAGCTGGCAGTGCAGGACCCTATCTCAGAGGGTCTGTGCCAGATTGAACACCTACACCGAGCCCCAGGTCACTCAGTGGTTGGCTGACAGCACCCCACAGTGGATGAGCCACTGTGAGCACTGCTGCCACAGCTCTATGTCCAACAGTGCTGAGACTCGACCTGGTCAGGGCAGGAAGTGATGCCGCAGCGCTGTCATGGTTTTTCTGCCCCGCTGATGCCATTCTGTTCGCATATTGCAAAATAGCCAGCAATGTCCATCAGGAATCATGCGTACAGTTCCAGCAGGGATCACGCGTAGAGTGCCATGCCTGGCGGGCTGAGCTGTGCCTTGTCTAAGGCGAGATAGTGAGCCAGGTTCGGGAGAACGTGGGGGGTTAGGGTGGCGTTGGTGCCATCTTGCCTCCAATCACATATAGTGTGATAATTATGGAAAATGAGTAGGGGGTGTCTTATGACGTGTTGTGTGGCCGCTTTCATGGCTGCGAGATTTAGGAATATGTTCACTAATACGTGAAGCTCGGCCTGAGTATGTGGAAAGCAGCCTGGAGCATAACGGTGGTTGGGTTGTGAAGGTCGGCTGCCAGGGCTGGGTCTTTTAGGGTGAAAAGGGCTCTCACTCGCCCCCTTCTGGGGTGCTCCAAGTTAAAACAGCCTTGCACGGAGTCCAGTGGCATGGTTATGGGGGCCTCATTTTATGCTCCCTTCTGGGAGAAGCAACCATGAGTTCTGGAAGGTAGCTAATGAAGAGATTAATGGACCAAATATGATGGCCTCTCAGTGTCTGTGTTGCAAGCCATAATTCCCAAAAATGAAGAGAGAGTATGGGGAATATTGTCTGCCATGGAGGCAGGGGGAGGGTGGGAAAAGGGGGGTATATCTGGGATATTGGTGGTGGGGAATGTGCACTGGTGTAGGGATGGGTGTTTGATCATTGTGAGATTGTAACCCAGACATGAAAGCTTATAAATATATCATGGTGATTCAATAAAATTAAAATAAACAAATAGATAAATAAACTCAATCATGTTCTTGGGGGAAAAAAGTAAAAGCTAGTTACAATATTGCAATGCAAAAAAAAGAAAAAAGAGAGATTATCTGGCACTTGCAGGAGGTGGCTTATGGACGTGATTCCTGGGCCACAGGAGATTGGAGGAAGCAGGCAGAGGATCTCTGCTCCTGGGTCCCATTGAGTCCAAAGTCACAAAGTTCCACATTATGTGGGTTCCCTGGGACTTCACTCATATGTGAGGCTTGAACCAAGCGTGTGGAAAGCAGCCTAGAGCATGGTGGTGGTTGGGTTGTGGAGCTCAACTGCCAGGGCTGGGTCCCTTGGTTTGAGGAGGACTCTCACCCGCCCTTCTCTGGGGTGCTCCGAGTGAAAACAGCCTGGCGCAGAGTCTGGTGACATGGTTATGGGGACCTCATTTTATGCTTCCTTCCGGGAAAAGTAGATACCAAGGTCAGTATCTTACAGATTCATGCATATATATTTTCCTCAATTAATTTCACAAGGACAGATTTGATATCAAGATCTAAATTCCTATTTCATGACATACAGAAAGGTTGGTTCAAATGGGATTAAAGATTTTGTTATCCTATGTGCTTTTAATGATAACTGTTAGAACTTTTAAATGTTGTATATATACTCCAAAATTGTGTTTATTTATGTTGGTAAATATCTGCATTGTATTTCAAATTTTAAATGTTATTGATGCTAGAAATGTATTAATAAAATTTTAAAGGTTTACCAAAATATTAAATTCTTGAAGTTGGGAGTTTTTTTTTTCATTTTTTGGGGGCGGACACCATAGCTGTGTTTAGAGCTTACTTAGCATTCTTCAATGAGAGATCACTCCAGTTTTGGCTTGGGGGACTATATGAGATGTCAAGGATCAAGCCTGGGTTAGCTACATGCAAAGCAAGCACACTACCTACTGTACTGTCTCTCTGGCTCTAAAGTTACTTTTATGATGTGCATTCAAAAAAGGCTTGCCCCACTAATAATATTTATGATTTACATCTTGTCCCATGAAGTATTTTGTTGGATGAGCTTATTCCCTCAAATTGAGCTTACTGCATTGGAGATTATTGAAGTTTTTATCATTCCTAGAAATTTGTTTCCTAGAAGTTATTTCCTAGAAATAGTCTATGACATCATTAATAACCCAGTAAATAGTGGAAGTCATCTTGAATTAAAATTTAAGTCATTTTAGTCAATTATTTCTTAATTTTTTATTTTGGGGTCACAGCCAGTGATGTACAGGGATTATTCCTGGCTCTGGACTCAGGAATTACTCCTGGCAGTGTTCAAGAGACCATATGGGATGCTGGCGATAGAACCCAAGTTGGCTGCGTGCAAGGCAAACCCACTGTACTATAACTCCATCGCTAAATTCAAGTTATTTTAAAGCCATATTAAGCTCTTTCTCTTAAAATGTATAAAACCATTCTTTTGAACAAATATTGATGTTTGCAATTAAAAAGTCACTCAAATATATTCTTTTCCACTTACCCTGACTATTGCAATTCTGATCCTTTCTAAGATTACTAATAGTAAATCTGTTCTGTCTTTTATTCTTCAGCAATTCTTACTCCATCAAATTCCTTACAAAAGCACAGAGCTGTTTAAAGAGCAAATTCTCTTCAAATAGCATATTCCTACTTAACAGATTCCCCATAAAATGCAACATTCTTCTAGATAAAGCGACACCAGCTATTTCATATGTCAAAGTGCTATTTCTTGATAAAATTTCTGTGCATTTCAACACAATATGTTATATTGGTTGTTTTTCACTATCTTATGATTGTTATTTATTGTGTTTAAAGTTATATTTTTATGATTTTGTCTGAATCCTCTTTGCCTTAAAATGATGCTCTGACTTCAAACATTAAAATATTCCGTCGCATTTCCTATACCTTTAAAGGGAGAGAAAGATGATATTTTGGAGCACTAGTCTTGGCCAAAAGCTTCAGATTGAATATGGAAATAAATCAACAATGAAAATTGATCGCTTGCTTTCATCACCTCTTTCTCATCTTTTGCCACATACACAATTCATCTACACCCAAGTCTCTTGATATTAGATCATTGGTTCTCAATGGGAATGGATTTGCTTATTTGTTGCAATTTGACATTTCAGGGAATTGTGCTTTTCTGGTTACAGCTTAGGGATGAAGGTGGTACTAGCACCTAGTAGGACAAGATTAGGGATGTTGCTTACCATTATAATACACAGGCTAGTATAAGACCTTCTATACACACATATAATGGGAAATTATCCATCCCAGATATCAATAGTGCCAAAGTTGAGAAATGATGCTGTGATACTCTCCGCTCTAAAATTAATAGACAGAGTTTAATTTCTAAGACATAGTGCTACCCATGCTTAGGTTTTTTTTTTGTATATCCTAAACCGTTGCTCTCACTGTCCCATCATTTAATCTCTCACTCTAAGTTTTGTCCTGCAAAATACTACTAATTCTTATTTTCTCAGTTAAATTTAAACTCTTGATTCTTATTTCCTATTTACTCTATTTTTTTAGAGAGCTTATTCTAATTCTACCGTTTCCATATTTTCTTTTCTAGAATATATCTAACCCGACTTTCTTCCTCACAGAATATCACACTTGCTAAAAATCATCTTTAATTTTTAGATGATTGTTTACATATATGTTAACATGAAGAAAGTGAACTTTCCCTAAGGTGAGAGAATATAACAGAGAGTGTAAAATTCACTATGGCATCATCTATCTCTTCAGTTCAACTAGAAATGAATAAAAATTTGTAGAAAGAGAAAGAGATCAAGGGATAGTTAGATGTGAAGAATTTCTAAATCATTTAGGCACTGTCGCACTGTCGTCCCATTGTTCATTGATTTGCTCGAGCGGGCACCAGTAATATCTCCATTGTGAGACTTGTTACTGTTTTTGGCATATCAAATACACCATGGGTAGCTTGCCAGTCTCTGCCAGAGGTTACTGGGCTTTCTGAGAGGGACAGAGGAATCGAACCCGTGTCAGCCGCAAGCAAGGCAGACACCCTACCTGCTGTGCTATCGCTTCAATCCAAATCATTAAGGCTATTAGGAAAAATTCATCTCTTAGAAGATTTGCTGAGCTCAAGAAATAGATAAGATTTTTGAATGTTGATAAAAAGACAAAAAATATATCTTAAATCTTATTTTCTACAATTAGTTATATTAAAAAGTGATTTGTGCTTTCAAAAATATAAGAATTAATCAAGTTTTTACCTTTTAAAAAGTTACTTTTGGGCCATACCTAGCTATGGTCTGGGTTTACTCTTGGCTCTGTGCTCAGGGATCACGCCTAACAATGCTTGCTGGACCATATGCAGTGGCAAGGGATTAAACAAGAATCAGTCACATACAAGGCAAGTATGTGACCTCCTGTGCTGTTTCTGGCACCTGTTTTATTAATGAGAGAATATTATTGGTTTATTGGATTTCTCACAGAAATCTCAAAGTTTAGCTGTGGACACTTCAATGGAAGGTCTGCACAGTACTGGCTGATTTGTACCTGCTAGCATAAAGAATCATTTGCAACATCTATTGCCACTACCCACATTATTTTTTTCTTGTTTTATGATGTGAAAGGATTGTGAGAAATGATCTAAAAGTGAACCCACTAAATATTTCTCATTAGAATGAAGACTCAAGTTGAAACTTAAAGCCTTGAAACAAGCTTATCACAATGAGTTAAAGAATGTTAAGTATGATACATATGCATTGTACTTCATAAGTAGTGATGATTGTTACTATTAGTCTATTTCTTAATACCAGTTTCTAAATTCTAATCTGTAGGTCCTTCTACTTTGCATAAAATACAAACCTTATGAATATCAAATTGTACACCAGAAAGGTCTTTTCCTTTTCACTTGATTAAAGACATAATGCATGTGTTTTAGACTTCTAAAAATTGTAGGATTTGGTCTCTCTCAAAATACTTATTACAATTACCATTTCTTCTGCCAACACCATATGCTTCACAGTAAATAGAAGACAAAACCATTGTTTAGTTTGAAAGATTTTTTTTCTAATTTTTATAAAATACAAGTGTGGAAATCAAATTATCATGTTTGCCCATTCTTCTGCATTGGAAGTTAGGCATATTTATTAGCTACAACACAGCATTTCAAGCTGGCATTTGGATCATTTCAATAACTAATGTTTGTTTTATCAACAATGGTTTAATTTGACATGCTGCATAATGCATGTGCAATAACAGTGCCATGTTTGATGGATAAATGCCTAGGAAAAAAATTCAAATTGGCTAATAAATAAAATTGAATTTTGAGACCCCATTTATTTAAAGGAAACTTGTCATGGGTTATTAACTATACTAAATAATGGCTTGTTTATATCTGTGCATAAATAATTTGAAAGAAATCTGGGTGAGATAGTTAGAAACTATCATAATTCACTTACCGCTAAATATTAACAGGAGTTATCTTTCCCATCTTCTAAACACCAGTCTAGTATTTTTTCCAAAATGCCACTTGTTAAGATCATAATAAAAATTCAGCTGAAATTAAATACATTTGGCATAATTTTTTTATTTAGCATTCAAAATAACATAGAATATACATCAACAGGTTATTGGACTTAAATCATCTTTTTAATTAATGTGTCTTAATCATTTTATATATTTCAACTAACTAGAATGTAATTATACTGAAATTTTATATAAATTTAATATATCTATACTTTTAAAACAAAATATTCTTAGAGATTATGAAACTATTGATCTGCATTTCAGTTAATTTTAATGTTCTTAAAGCCATAAATGTTTTAAGTAGTTTTGTTTTATCTTTAATTCTTCTTTCTAGTCAACTAAAATTGAAAGCCAGGATTGAGAATTCTTGCTCTAATGTAAGTCTGTAGTGACTAATATACATTAAATTATTGACATTTCCCTGGTCTTAAATAAATTTGTGTAATAATTCATTTACTTAAAAAATAATTTTTTAGTAGTCTTTAATGTAGATTTTAGGTTATGAGGGTTTCCAAGATAATATTCTCCAGGGTTTTCTGTATTGGATACAAGTTGCAATATTGATATGCAAATAAAATTATTATTACAAAGGAAGTGCAAATATAACTCTGAGAGCTCAACTAGAAGAGAACAAGGATTCTCCCACCCAGAAAAAAAAATAATTTGAGTAGTTAGAATTTTATCAGCCTAAAATTATGAATGCATACTTTAATTTTGTAAATGCATTTATAACATAATTATTCATTTAACTAAATGGAGTATTTTTGCTTTACTAATAAAAATTAGTAATTCCATATAGTGTTTTATTTTCAGGAAACAGGAGTACTTTTGTGCTTTGTAATATATTTTATATTTGATAGGCAGTTCAGTATTCCTATTTTGGGGTAAGGGACAAGAGACTGTGAATGTAAATGAATCATGTAATTTGCAAAAGTGACAAATTCAAGTTTGAGCTTAATACAACTGAATCCTAAATAGTTTAGAATTTCTTTATTACCCTGACTTGAAGATGAGAAGTTGCTGAGTTTGGGCTAGACTCCAGGTCTCTTAAAACAGAATTAATCTTAAGATACATCATGTCATAAACAATCTTAAGATACCAGACTGTCTATAACTGCAGCCCAATGTCTTTTAAAATAAAGCTACATTTTTCAAAAGGCAATTGAATATAGATATGGCAACAGGAGTTTCCATACCTGCATTCTGCTTGGTATTTTTGAATTGTCCAATTAATACCATATATTCTTTTTCTTAGTATTGCCAATTATATTAAATAATAAATGGTTATAAGGATTTGGATGAACTTTTTTATAAACTGGAACGTAATGGCTTTAACATAAAGACAACTAAAACAAAAACATTTAGGAATAATGATTTGTTTGTATAAAATAATAATTTTATATAAATTAAGTGGTAACTTCCTTTCTTCTTAAATTCATTAAATATACATGACTCAACATTTTTAGAACTTGTAATATTTTATTATTTGGTCCATTCTTCCCTGCATAATCCAATTATTGCAATGCTTCACAGGAACATAATATATATTTTACTTTATTATGTTTAACTTTCACACATATATATACATATATATATATTTTTTTTCTTTTTTCTTTCAAAGCAACCGCATTTCTGAGGCCAGAGGATTAGTACAGCAGGTAGTACACTTGCCTTGCATGTGGCCAGCCTGTGGTTCTATCCCTGGATCCCCTAAGTCCCACCCAGAGTAATCTCTAAGTGCAGAGTCAGGAGCACACAAACACATGCATATGCACACATGCACACACAAGTACACACACACACACACACAGTCGCACTCAGCAATTCTTGTGTTGGGAACAGGAACCCAACAGGAGGATGTTTGTGGAATGTTTAAATTGAGTAACACTAAAAAAAAAAAACTTAAGGATACAGATGCTTTCATTAGATCAATTTTCCAGTGTAAATGATATTTAAAATACTTGGATATTCATATTAATTTGTTTTTACATTATGCTACTATCTTACTTAAAGCAAAAGTGGGAGATAACACAAGAAAAACTAAAGCATGGTAACCCCCCTCAGGAATAATTCTGCACAGTGATTCCCTTAACATCTGTTCCACTAAAAAGGAATTATTTTCTAGGACCACTTGGAGAGTTATTAATCATGAGGCTCTGAGCATCTATGTTAAAAAAGAGAGTGAAAGAAAAAAATATTCCTTTTGTCTTACCATGTATGCTAATGCAATGTCAGAGGGGTTTCTCTTTTGGCGAATCTAAAAGAGAGGCTAGACTTAGAATTATTTCTTATCACTTTGCTGTTTTCTAATTTGAGATGGCCACTAGTTGAGGTCATTCACAAGCACCATCATGTTTAGAGGAGATTCTTTTCAATAGGGTAGACATATTAAAGTTATTGTCTTCTTCCAGCATATTATCATTATAAAGTAACACACACCATTAGAGACTCAGGGAAGGACATTATCATTATGTATTAGCACACACCATTAGACAGGAGTTTCAACTGCAAAACCTACTGAGGAGAATAGATTCATAACATCACAGTCCTCCTGGGTAATATAACTCAAAATTGTTAAATCACTCAGCTGAGGTGAACTCGGCTTCCATGATTGGCACCTAACATCACTTTGAGCTCTCGGTGGTTATTTACTCCCTGAGAAACAGTTCTCTTTTATAGATGGAAGTCATAATGAAGCTTCCAAGGAATTTTATCTTACTTCAACTCAGGCAAAACTCATGCGAATTAAATAATAATAAAATGATTATAATTATCAGCAGTGCTCTCCATAAGGCTTGCCAATATAAAACATTTTCAGTGGAGGAAATTGAACATGTAAATACTTCTTTGCACAAAATCATACCCAGCACGAAGGGGGAATTATGGATGATGCTGGGTGAACTTATTTGAATGGAACAAAGGGAAGAACACTGCCATATTATATTTTAAAATCGTAGCAAAGGGTAATGTCAAAGTGATGTTTCTTTGTCCCACCAAATGTCAGGGTTATTTGTACATGATATGACTAAGCACCATTTCTCCACAAGGATTCTTTTAATATGCTGTTTATTCTCATGAAAATTTAATAGATGCTATGGATATTTGCCTGTGAAAAGGAAGAACGACAAATTTTGCACTCCTCAAATGAAAATTAATCTTGAATGAGTTTAACTTGCATCATTTGCATTTTCTATGGATAATGGAAACTCATTTGTAAATAAAAGGTTTATTGCAGAGCAAAAAGGGCAGGTAAGAGGGTAGATCTCACATATGACCAGATGCTAAAGTTCAGAACTGCTGTATTTTACAGGATGGAAGATATTTAAACTCCTTAATACCACACAGGAACATATAAGTGAGACTAAAGCTGAAAAAATGCATATGTTAATTTTCCAATAATAAAACTTATTTTTTAGATATTCATTTTTCAAAGTTGATGAGATATTAGTAGATAAAAATTATCATTATAGTACTGTAGCACTGTCATCCCATTGCTCATCAATTTGCTCCAGCAGGCACCAGTAATGTCTCAATTGTGAGACTTGTTGTTACTGTTTTTGGCATATTGAATATGCCATGGGTAGCTTGTCAGGCTCTGCCACACAGGTAGGATACTCTTGATAATTTGCCGGGCTCTCCTAGAGGGATGGAGGAATCGAACCTAGGTCTGCCACGTGCAAGGCAAATGCCCTACCCTCTGTGCATCGCTCTAGTCCCAAATATGCATGTTTATATAAATATTTATGTTCATTGTAACAAATGTCAAAATTTATGGTTTCTTAATTATCTTAATTGTATCACTGTATCATTGTCATCCCATTGTTCGTCGATTTACTCGAGTGGGCACCAGTAACGTCTCTATTACACTCAGCCCTTAGATTTTATCAGCCTTTCCTTACTCATCTTTCCCAAAGATTGGAGGCTCTTTCAGTATCAGGGGAATGAGACCTATTGTTTCTGTTTTTGGCATATCAAATACAGCACGGGTAGCTTGCCAGACTCTGCCGTGCGGGCGGAATACTCTTGGTTCCAGGCTCTCTGAGAGGTATGTATGTATCTGTTACGGTATTTGGGATACGAATATACCAGGAGGAGCTTGCCAAGATCTCCTGAGCAGGCAATAGACTCTCAGTAGCTTGGCAGGTTCTCCAAGAGGGAGAACAAGGCTATTAGATGTCTCGTGGCCTCAAAACCTGGTCTTATAGTCTCTAGATATTGGCCTTTGGTGGGATTACATGACACCAGGGGAAGTTTGTGGGTGTGGCTGCCAAGCTACTGGAAAATGGAGGGTCTGGGTGAAGAAGGGGTCCAGTCCCAATCTGAGCAGGCTTGGAAATCTCAGCCCCAGGTCTCACACACCTGGGTTCCTCTGCCAGTCCCTTCATGCATGAGGCTCATCTGAAAGTGTGGAGAGTGGCTTGAGCATGGCTGTGGCTGGGTTCTGGAAGTCTTCAACTGTCAAGGCTCTGCTTGGGGCGTGGAGGGAAAGGCAACCCGTCCCCTCCAAGGGGCCCCGGTGAAGACAGCCAGGTGCGGGGGCAAGAGACTCTGTGTCTGCGTCACGCTCTTTAGGGAGCTTGATCTTATAGTCTCTGGATGTTGGATTAATTATCTTACTAATACCAAAGTGTGAACAGACTAGTAATCCTGTAAAATACCCAGAAAATAAAAAAATACTAGTCCTGGTTGTGTACTAAGAGAAAAAATATTTAAAACAACGGTCTTTACTATTTAAATAGATTGTACAAATATAAATGCAAAATGGTAGATATAAATGCTATGCAGACAAATGATAGGTATAAATATGTATTTGCAATTTTTATATATGACTTTGGGGGTATTCAGTCACACTTAGTGGCACTGCTTGTGACTTGTTACTGTATTCTCTGTGCTTGTGGATCACTCCAGTGATTATCTGGAGATCATGTGGTGCCAGGGACCAAACTGGGATCTGAAGATAATCAAATATTAGAGAAAGCCCTTACCTCACATGCAGCCAACCTGACTTCAATATCCAGGCCCTCAATATAGTCACCTAACCCTCTCCGTAAGTGATATATGAGTGATTCATGAGCACAGAGTTAGCCCTGAATTCTTTTATTTGTAGACAAAAAATCAAAACTAAAACGAGTTTGCATTGGCCACATACAAGCAAGCACCTTAAATCCTCCTTTACTATCTATTCAGTCTCAATATTTTTTATTGGTGTTTGGAAATTTGATATTTACACAGAAAAACAACTACCAGAAACAGGATATGTAACAGCAAACATGGTAAAAAGCCCTGTGTTCTCAGGTGGCATGGTCGTAACTTGAAGGACCAGTGAGTGGGGAAAGGAAGACAAGAAAATAGTTTCTATGGCAGAAGGAAGCCTCCCACCATCCCTCCAAACTCCCCATCACAAAACACACACACACACACACACACACACTTTCATTTATCTTTTAATAGTTAAGAAAAGCATTAAAACCAATCTTCTTTCCCAAATTTTAATTTATTAAGGCATCTGGAGTTTACAGATTCAGTCATACTTGGGTTTCTGACATGCAGTTCCATCACCAATCCTACCAAATGTGTCAAATTCCCTTCACCAGAGTTCCCAGCTTCTGTCTCCTACTATCCCAGACCCAGACTGTCATCCTGAAGGAAGCTTTTTTTGTTTGGTTATAAAAGTTTTGGTCTTATTATTTCAGTGTCATTGACTTTGTAGTTTAGATATTTATATAACTTGTATGTGGTATTTAGCATAAGTTGCTGAAGAAAAGCAATGGTTTAAAGGGGGATGTCTACATCACCTTGGCCCCAGAGAATAAGGAGAATAAAAGCCATAGAATGAAGAGAAAGGGTAGAAGAGATAGCTGAGAAGAAACAGGTACATTAGTGGTGTTAAGGAATAAAAAAATAACGTTTCTTTCATTTTCTAAATATATTTATATATGTCTATGTACATATATATGAATATCTGACAGATTAAGAATCTGTCAGATAGCTTTATTTACACTGTATTGTTCTTTTCCTACTTGTAAATTTGTGCTCCTGTGGGACTATGTGTGTCATTTTTCTTAATAGATAAGGGTTTCTTATAAGGCCTTCTTATGTGAGGCCTTGTGCAACTATCTTCTAGTTGCACAAGGCCTCACAAACTATTCATTTAGTGAATAATTATGTATTGCTTTGTATTACACACTGAAAGTAATTTTATCAAAATTTATCAAGAACCACTTGCATAATGGCCGACATTATCAAGAATATATGTAGTTCAGGAGCATGGGAGATAGTATATCATGTAGGGCACTAGCCTTATAGGTGGCCAATCCAGGTTCAATCCTCAGCATCAATCTGATCCCCTGAGCACCATCATAAATACTGAGTCAGAAGTAACCCCCCCTAAGCATCACTAGGTGTGGCTTAAAAACAAAAATAGTGCCATTTTGATAATGTTAATTCTCCATACCCATGAGCAGGGGATGTGTCTCCATTTCCTAGTGTCCTTTATTTCTTGAAGTAGTGTTTTGTAATTTTCCTTGTATAGGTCCTTCACCTCTTTGGTTAAGCTGATTCCATGGTACTTGATATTCTGGGGTACTATTGTGAACGGGATTGTTTATTTAATATCTCTTTCTTCTCTTTCATTATTTGTATACAAGAAAGCCATGAACTATTGGGTGTTGATTTTGTAGCCTGCCACTTTACTATGTCGACTTATTGTTTTTAGGAGCTTTTCTGTAGAGTCTTTAGGGTCTTCCAAGTATAATATCATATCATCTTCAAATAGTGATAACTTGATCTCTTCCTTTCCTATCTGTATGCCCTTGATATATTTTTTTCTCGTCTAACTGCTATGGCCAGGACTTCCAGTATCATATTGAATAGGAGTGGCGAAAGCAGGCAACCTTGACTTGTGCCCAGTCTAAGAGGGAAGGATTTCAGTTTTTCCCCATTGAGAATGATACTTGCCATGGGATTTTGGTAGATAGCTTTGACTAAATTGAGGAAAGTTCCTTCAATGCTCATTCTCCTGAGAATTTACATCATAATCAGGTGCTAAATCTTATAAAATGCTTTCTCTGCCTCTATTGATATGATCATATGGTTTCAATTATTTCTTTTATTAATATGATGAATTATGTTGATGGACTTGTGAATGTTAAACCATCCTTGCATCCCTGGGATGAATCCTACTTGGTCATGGTGTATGATCTTTTTGATGAGTCGTTGGATTTGATTTGCCAATATTTTTTTTGAGAATCTTTGTGTCTGTGTTCATCAGGGATATCAGTGTGTAATTCTCTTTCTTTGGTATCTTTGTCTGTACCTATATATTCATTGCAGCACTGTTCACAATAGCCAAAATGTGGAAACAACCCGAGTGCCCTAAAACAGATGACCGGTTAAAGAAACTTTGGTACATCTACACAATGGAATACTATGTAGCTGTTAGGAGAGATGAAGTCATGAAATTTGCTTATAAATGGATAAACATGGAGAGTATCATGCTAAGTGAAATGAGTCAGAAAGAGAGAGAGACAGACATAGAGGGACTGCCCTCATTTGTGGAGTGTAGGGTAGCATCACATGAGGCTGACACCCAAGGACAGAAGATATAATGGCCAGGGGGTTGCCCCATAGCTGGAATACAGCTTCATGAGTGGATGGGAGAAGGCAGATGAAATAGAGAAGGGATCACTAAGAAAATGATGACTGGAGGAACCAGTCAGGATGGGAGATGCATGCCAAGAGTAGATAATGGACCAAACATGATGACCTCTCAGTGTTTGTGTTGCAAGATATAATGCCCAAAAGTAGAGAGAGAGTATGGGAAATATTGTCTGCCATGGAGGCAGGGGGAGGGTGGGAAACGGAAGGTATACCCTGGATATTGGTGGTGGGGAATGTGCATTGGTGGAGGGATGGGTGTTTGATCATTGTGAAATTGTAACCCAAACATGAAATCTTGTAACTATCTCATGGTGATTCAATAAAATTTAAAATATATATATGTTTCGTTAATAAAAAGTGTCTAGTTCAGAAGTTATAAGTGAGCATTGGTTAATTTTATCTTATTTTCCAAAGCACATATTAATGTTTAATAAATCAAAGATGGAATTGCTTGAATTTAAGCCATGCTTCAAAACATGTGAACACTGGACACATGTTTAAACCTTCCAAGGCCCATGTTCTACATCAGTAAATATACATAATAGTAGTCATTTCATATGGTTTGCTTTGAGACTTGAGTAAAATTTCATATTTGTAAAGTACACACAACAGTATCTCTTGAAAATAATGTACTATGTACTATGAAAATAATGTACTGTGCCCACATAATTTGTAACTAGTAAGTTATTTCAATCTGAGAGACTTTTAGAAATAAAATAATTTCAAATCTACTTTTCCAACATTGTTTTATTAAGTCAGAATTCAATGAAAAAAATTAATTCCACAGTTTGACAGTATGCATGATGAAATCCCAAACAAAAGCATTAATTGTGGTGAAATGTCTATCTAATAATTGTTCACTCAGACACATCCTTGGCATGATCATAAGCTGTGTCTTCACATATGCCTCTTGTTTCTGCTTTAATTCCCATGTCATTCATTCTTACTTAGCTCCCATTCAAACAAATTATTACCTTCCTTAAGGGCTAACACTAACCATTTCTTTTTCCTAGAAACATTCATTCTTCTCCATAGAACAAAGAGATATTTGCATGAGATCTATTGATACTTTGATATGATATGCTGTCTCCCATAATTTCAGAAATTCTTAAAAGCCAGATATCTTGGCATATAAGGTTCCTTATTATTTCTGCCTAATTTTACAGTTTTATGCATCATCATTTTCTTAATGTTCCCTCCACTCATACAATCTAAAGAAATTCTATAAATCTGTTTTACAACTGTCTGAAAACTTGGCACGTATTGTTACTTTATAATCGAATCTTCCTTTCTAGCTTGTGTCCACCTGTCAGACATCTATGCTTTCCTCCCTACCTGGATTCCAATATGGTCTCTATCCCAAAAGACAGAGCTGGGAAGCTACAGGCATCTGTCAAGAAAGAAGTCTACCACTGAATTCCAGGCAGGTTCTGAGGCTCAAATACTGCGTGACAGGCATCCCTGAAGCTGAGAACCTGCTCACCAATTTATCCCCACTGGGCACCACTACCAGGCAAAGAGACCCTTCCAATTCCATTATCCCTATCTGTTTTCTGATATGATTTGCCCTCTTTACAGAGAAAGTAGTGAGGCATTAGTCCAAGTACTGTTTTAAATCTATCAGGCATAAAATGGAATCACAGTCCTCTCTACTGTGAGCTGCTATACACACAACTGAATAATAAAACTTTGACTTTAATGCTTTTTTCAATATGTGCACTGATTAGAACACTTTTGTCCAGGAGCGTGTTGGGAAATGCAACTTGCTAACCAAAAATAGCACTGCAGAAATACTTCAGCTAAAGGTACGAATAAAAGAGCTATCTCATTCATATGCTCTATTTTATTTTTGTCTGCTAAAGCGCTGGTGTGCTAGATGGGTTTTTGAGTTTTAATGAGTCTCATTGGTTCTAATTAGGATAACCTTGGTGAAATAGATATTGTTACTCTGCAAATCATGGCTAAATTGCTGTTAAATAATTTGCATTCTGTTTCATGGTTTACAATCTAGTGCAGGCTAAAAATATTTAGATACAAGTTTTTAAGTATTTGTAAGTATACAATTTTGGCTCCACAAGAGAATTTTCTGCTGTCAGACACATTTTGTTCCATCTATACTCAAAGGTATTTTTCCAGATAGTTATATGTGACATGCTCTGTATCCTGAAAAAGGCAGAATTATATGTGAATAGCTGGAACATGGATTATTCTGAAATATCTAGTAATATAAGTATGATTAGCCATTTAAACTGAGTACTATTCAGATGAAAAATGCCTTACATATATTGATTTTGATTACCCAAGAGCTGCAAAATAAGTAAATAATTATCAAAATTCCAATTTTACAGAATGGAAAAGTGAAGCAAAGACCATTCAGGAGAATGTTCAAGGACATACTTGAGCACCAAATGTTCAAGGTCTGGGATGTTTACATTCTTGCTCTTTCCATAATGATAGAATCTTTCACTACTTAATTTCTCACAAGTGTAGATTTATTATAGAAAATGTACTTATTCAGACAATAATAATCTACCAGACACTTATCCATGCGGGACTGCGATATGTCCTATGAATTATACAAAAAGTCATTTAACATAGGCCTCATCCAAGAATGAAAAAATGTATTATATTCTCACTTATATGGATTATGGGTGTAATTTTGCAAAAACAATTTAACTTGTTGATTATACTATTTTATAAGTTTTGATTGTACTTGTTATAAACTAAAGCAGTTTAGCATATAAGGATAGTCTATTTTTAACATGCCTGTGGAGATTTTGCCCACAGTTCAGAACAGAACATGGCAGAGCAGAGCTTGCTTTCTGAGCCCATTCCCTTCTGAGGCAAACACCTGTGTATGGGGGTCTCATCAGTGTTCCCTAGCTGTCAAGGCATCAGAACAACCAGGTGTCCTGACTGCTATATAGACTCAGAAACTTGCAGTTTCACTAACTGTAGAAGTTATTTCCAGAATACTCCCCAATGAAATCATAATGCCCATAATGCCTCTTGTGTCTTTTAATTTTTATAGAGCCATACCAGGAAGTTCTTAAGGGCCACAGGTCACACTCTGTGTTGTTAAAGGGCCACTAGGGATACACTTGGGTGCTAGATGTGGGGTGCGAAAAGTTCATCTAATGCCTGAAATTGCATTCAGGACTTGTAAATATTAGGTGTATGCTCTATCATTTAAACTTTCTCTCCAGTCCCATGAAAATAAATTTTAAAAGATACTTGTTTGCTAATTCAACCACCAGATTAAATAGTAAGTTGAATAACTGGGAATAATTTACAAGTTTACAAACACAGTAATATAAAATTTCTAATGCCATAACATCCTATTGCAGGTTTATATTTAAATTTTTTTCTAAACTATTTACTCAAATTGTCTTAACCCAACTCCTTTGTTTAATCATTATTATTTTTTAGTAAAAATACATGACTACATGTGAAGTGATTAAATAGTGGGTCAATTGACTGTAAACTGTCATTTAAATCAAACCCCCATCATATTATTTTATTTTTAATTTTATTTTGTTTGCTGGATGGGGGTGTGGAACACTCACAGCACTATTCAACCAGTTGAACCTGAAATTCAGTGCCAAGGTCTGAGAGTGCTATTACTTGGGCCCTGAAGTGCCAAGGACAAACAAAACCATGCAGGAGTTCTGTAGGGAAGCCTCCAAGACTTCATGAAACCTCCAGAATCAAAGGGTGCTGATAAGCAAACACTAATAGGGTGCATGAAGCATGCGCCCTAACCCTTTAGCCCTAACCCTACTATCTCTCTGATCCCTAAAGTAATTTTAATTTTTCTCAAGAGAATAATAAATCTCATAAAACATCTTGTATAAAGCAACCACTACATTATTTTTGTTTACTTTTTTTTGAAATCTGTACTGTAAAATGTGCACCTCAACAGAATACAAATGGACTCATTCGGTAGGTTAAGACATTGTGCTACAATTTTCTCAGCAGTGTTACTTTAGTAAATGCAGTCAAACATTCCTCTTGCTAGAGAGCATACTTCCACAGTGTGAAACTAACAAAAAGAAGCAAGTGGATAGGAAGAACACATTAAATCAGATGGCATTAGTTGCAATGGAAGTGGCTATAAATGCTGAGAAAATATAGACAGTGTAGAAAGAAAGGACTAAGATTAAAAGAGTGGTTAAGGACTGTTTTATTGATGGAATGATACATGAGCAGTAGCAGAACACAGAAAGGGCAGGAATTGTGAGACTATCTAGAAGAAAAACCTTCTTGAGCTGTACATACATTCAAATATTTGATAAACAATAAGGAAGCCTATAGAACTGGAAAAGAATAATGGTGGTATTAGTAGAAATTCTGCTACTGTGGAGAGGAATGAAGCCAGATAATAGAAAGATTTTTAAACCACCATTCTCCTGATATGTTCCATAAACAATTTTACTTAGAACCTTGGCTTCTTACTCAGAGTTAACAACTCAGAGTTAACAAAGCATTGCATGAGGAATGCTTTGATTCATCTCAAAGGATCAACCTATCTTTTGTATTTTAAACTGGTTAAGGGGGAGGGCCAAGAGTGGAGGCAGCCAATTGATATAATGAAATGATGTCTGTAAATGTTGGATTACTGCAATAATCCAATGTGGGGAATAGTGGAAATAGTGAGATGAACTTCAAGGCAGCATGTAATTTTAGATACAGACAAAATAGTTTAAAGCTAGCTAGATTTAGGAGAAGAATAAAGGCTTTTTTTTTTTACAAGGGAATATAGCTCTAAGGTCTCTGTTCTGAAGATTTGAAGGATAGGATTGCATTTCATTGTTATGGAGAGCAGAATTCAAAGAGAATTTTTGCAGGAGTGTAGGAATCCACTAATGTTGTTTCCGATAATCACTAGGTATGAACGTGATTAATTGAATAGAAAGTGAACATAAAACTGGAGTTCTGAGGAGAGATGTATGGTAAGACATAAACTGAGAAATTAGAAGTGCAAAGGATTAGAAGCTGAATTAGACTCTACACATAAAGAGTGTAGATGACATGACAAATAACTTCTGGATAAGGTATAGGAAGTGTGGTTAACAAATGGTATTCCTACAAAAAAGTAATCAAAACAATACAAAGAAAACCAGGAGAAAGATATAAAAAAAACTATTTGACAAAGGGAATAACCAAACTTCAAACCTCTCCAATGCTCCATTGGGTTCAGTGGAACATATGGAATCATATATAGTAATAACATAGTAATAATGATGATAAAAATGATAATTTAACACCCATCTACTCGTAATCCTCATAATTCTCTTAGAATTTATTTTCACTTGTTCTCATTTTTTTGTTTTGGCCAATGAGGAAGTTTGGTCACATCCCTGAGATGTGCTCAGGGTTTATTCATGCCTCTTGATCAGGGTTCCCTTTGATTCAGGGGCTCACATGACTCTATGCAGTGCTGGGGATTAAACCAAGATCCTTCTCATGTGCTTTAAGTTCTATCCTACATCTACAGTCCCTCACTCTTCTTATGATACATTAGTGTATTTTTCATTTCAAGGAGCTAAAAGAGGCATATTGTATTTACTAAAAGTTACCCATTTTAATAGTATAAAGACCTTCTTTCCCCTCGCAATATTGAAAATGCATAGGTGAGCATATTTTTTTGTCACTGCCTTCATACTTCTTTTGTTTACATTCCTCTTTTGGATTAATGAACTCACTCGTACTGTTCAATTTGAGCATCTCTGTGCTATAACCTAACCTTCTACATTTGGATGTCAGTCAATGAAGTATAAAATCTCTATTTGAGCTTTGTAGTTCATCTGAGAGAGCAAATCTAAATGGATTGTGTCTAACAGTTCCAGAGAGAGCAAGAGCAACCCACATATTCACAATGTACAGGATAAAGATAACTACTTGGCCATGCCCCCAGATAGTCATATTATTCATGTATGAAAGCAACTAGCTTTAGCATGTGGATGACAGCTGCTAAGGAATTTCTCACATAAACTGTCATATCCCAGCAGTTCACATTTATAAGAAGATGAAACAACTCTCTAATCCTTTAAACTGCTAATACATAGCTAAGAATCCTTGTGTATAACTAATAAAATTTACATTTTCTAAGCTTCAATTTTCTTGAAGGATTGTCTTATTTGGTTTTACAAAAGTTGATAAGAAAATGTTAAGATATAATAAACATTGAGAGGAAAGACTATTTGGAAAGAGAAGACTATAATAAGAGTTCAGTGAATACATGAAACTCATCTCAGGGGATGTTACCTTGTTTGCCTGTACTAATTATTTCTGCAGTGGGAGTGTAGCAAATGATGTTTCTGAACATGAAATTAATCCTTCTGTGGTTTAAGGAATATTTCCTTTGTTTAATTTTTTTTGATGTGTATGAATTTTGGCTGTAATCCTGAAACTAAGTCTAGCAACCTAAATGGGATACCAAGAACTGGCAGAAATGATTGATGACTATAAATTAGTTGCTTTGAGTATAAGATGGCAGTTGTAGTTTTAAGTCCTCTGGGAAAGAAAATAAAAAGTTTTATGTATTATGTGGGTTAAAATTAAATATAAAAGTCTTTGATTTTAGAACTCAATCCCAAATGATTCCTAAATCATAAGTCCACACATATTAAGTAACCCTTCTATATACTAGAAATACCTTTTATGATTTTTCAGTTCCAGTTGGTTTATGTCAACTATTAAGATAAAAATTTATTTTTACAATTAATTGTCAAAAATCAAAAATGTAATTTCATACCTCTTTAAAAAATAAACTATTTTACCATTTGATCAAAGTGTTAAAACTTGTGTCTGTTTTTGTCCTTTGAAAACAAATGTCAAAATTTATTTAAACACGATCATTTATTCTAAATAAAAGTTTTTAATATTGTATGTACTCACCTGCAGAAATATATAATATTTGGGTCTTGTAGATTTTTCCGTTTTAGAGTTTTGATTTGTGACTCACAGGATCTCCTCAATAGATAAAAATCAATTTTTGAAATACCATTGCTCACAAATACAACAAACCTATTATAAGTAAATTGTTTCATCAGAAGTATTCATTCTAGAACACATGCCAATGTTATTTCAAATTTGTTAAATATGTACAAAGTTTATATAATGAGAGCTGATTATTTTTGCAGGATTATTTAATTGCATCGACTACACTTATCTCATTAAAAATCAATATCAGATGTTAGGAAAATAGCTGGAATAAATGAAACTGGTAGCTACAATTTTGTTGTATTAAAAATATTATTCTAAAATTTATTTGGATAAGAAAAATTATTAAAAGATACATAATTCTTCTCCAGCACTCCTTGAAATATGTTAATTCTTTATTGTGCACAATTTATTCTCCTGACTTATTGATTTTGTGTGATCAGAAACATTATCACAAACTAATACATTGCCAGTTACCTGATCGATACTCTAATCTAAATAAACCCAGCATTTTTCCACATGTGCAATGGCAGATATTCAATGCCTCTTTCAAGAAGATTTTATCTGAAAAATCTGGAAATCAACATAGCCATCATATCATGTTCTTTGTGTCTCCATTTTCTATGTGCCTTGATTTTGTATTTGCACAATTTTTGTGCTTGGGCTTCCTTCTACCTCTGAGCTCAGGGATCAGTTCTGGTGGGCTCAGGGACCATACAGTGTGCTAGGGATGCAATCTGGGCTTGCTGCATGCAGAGCAAGCCCCTTTACTCTTGTACTGCTGCTCTATCCTCATGAATAACTCTTCGGTGCCATTTCTTCTGCTTGTCTAAAGAGTTGTTTTCTGAACAGTTGTTTCTTTCCCTTCCTCATCCCTTGGCTGATTTTTATTTGCCTCCTTCACTTCTGTGGAGTTACTTTCACCCCAACTATCTGAATACCAAAAAAAAAAAGCATTGAAAAATACACAAGTTTGAGGTTCTTATTAAAGTGAATTGAAAATAAATACTACTAAACAGCACATAATTTGAGTGCAGGCAGAATATGTGGCACTAAATCTACCATTACCAGAATCCTTATAGCAATCATACCCTAAAATTAAAATTAGTGACATCTTACTTCTAAGACATAGAGAATTAAGACAGGAAACATAAATCTGGAACACATTTACCTTATATAATTGAATTCAAATACTTTAAATTAAAAAAAAATAACTACAATCTAGTGGTGTATTGTTTAGATTGTATCCAGGTAGTGCAACGACAGAGATTTTTCTTTTGAGTTTAGTAATCTTTAAGTTTTTTTTTACTATTAAGCAAAAATAAGTGAATTTGTGGGAAGGTAAATATTAGAATATACTTCATTAATCTTGAGAAAATGGCATATAGATATTAATCCTATTTAATGAATAATGTTAATTATTAAAATAGTTCTATTTCAAAATTCAAATAGTAAAACAGTTTCTAAAATAATGCTCAGATTAGGATAGAAACAAATCACAAATTTAGAGAGTGGGCATTGTTATATTTTTATAAAATCTATAAATCTCTGGTAATTATTCTCTTGCTTGATAATAACATCTGAGTTCCCATTCTCCAGCTGATTGGAGAAATATTTTGAATTCCAAGAACAAAAGAACGACAGGGATTCAGCGTGTGAGATAAATCCAAAAGACTGTTTTCCAAGGACAGTCTGAATATTAGTCCAAGAGAACAGAGAGTAAGCCCCTGTTGTAAATTTAAGACCAGATAATAAACCTATATCCCTACAAAAATCAATAGGAAGTTGAGCTTAACATTAAAAGAAGAAGATAAACTGGTGTGCATTTATTTGGGAGATAGAAGACATTTCTTAGAGGCTGCTGGTCACAGAGCAATAGGTGGATGTCAATTATTGCTAAGTCCAAGTTCCCAGTCACCACTAAGAATTATCTATATGCCCCCTCAAAAATTAATAAATTGAACTCTCATGTCCAATATAAAATCAGTGGGACCTTTGTGAGGTAATTAAAATATCAGATGGAGCTTTCCTCAAAGTTTTAGAGGACTTAGAAGGGTCCTTGTAAAGTTCCTTAGCCCCTTTGATTACAAGATGCTACCTCCCACCCCAAACTGGGGAACTGTAGGTCAGTATTTCACAGGACTTAATTCAGAAAGTTATTTGTCTCGTCTTTGCTCAAAGCAGAACTGTGAGAATTGAATGTCTATTATGTATAAGATACCCAGCATATTTCATTATAATAGCCCAAAATGGCTTCAACCATTGCTAAGTAGTCCTACTTTGTTTTACCCAGGGAGGGAGAAATAAGTGAAAAAATTCTAATGTATCTCGAGTAATCCTTTTGATGTGTGTGCTTGGAAAATAATTGTTAGTCACCTAGGACAGAAAGGATTTTGACATTCTCCACTCGAAGATAACTTAATGAATTAATATAATCAATGATTTCTTTTCAGAACTACTGCAGCTACACAGTTATTCAGAGACCGTTGAACAAACGTCACTTGGGGGTTTTCTCTCAGTGTTTAGGGGACCAGAAATACCCTGTGGCTATTGCTGTTCAACAGGGCCATAGTTCTGTGAGGCCCCAGGATGCTGTTCTGCTTGATCCTGAACTGTGGGTTCCACCAGAGAGAGTGCACGGATTCACTGGGGCTTCCAGATCCACGCCCAGCAATGCTCCTGAGGCTACTTAGATCCAGAATTGAACTGGCATCAGCAGCATGCAAGACACATGTCCTAAGCCCTGTGCTATCTCCCTGGCCCCAACAAAATTTTTAAACAAATATCTTTATCCAGGCTGTAGGTATATTATTAGGGTGAAATCACCCTGGCATCCCATGATATTCAGGGCATCTCTGGGAACTGTGCTGGTGGCTGCCAAATATCCCTGGGATGGTTAGAGAAACCCCTAGCACTGCTAGACAGGAGCAGCACCAGATGACAAGTTCTTGCATTGAAGCAGCAGCTTGGTGAGCTGAGAATTGCCGAGATGGGCCCAAAGGAAGAAGAGAAAAGAAAAAGTTACATGTCTTCATATATTCATTCATTTCTTTGACATTTAGTTCATGTGCATCTCTGGTAGATATTAGCATACTCCTCCTTTTCTTCTGCTATAGAATGTACAAGTATTCAGTAGACTTAGCAAATAATTGTAAAGCAGGTCCTTGAGCAATAAATATGAATTGTCACTGATTTGCAGTGTGACATTGGGGAAGTCACTTGACCTCAGTAAAATCCTATAATGTCCTCATCTGTAACTGAGACTATCCATAAGTCCTGGTTGAACACTTGGCAAACAGACCTTGGGAAGGAAATGATAGATTCAGTTCCTTTGTCACTGCTGAGCTGTCACATATTCTGCTCGCTCGCTTTGGTAGATTAGCCTGCTCGAGTGCATCTGAGAAGTGCCTCAGGCCCTACCTGTTCATTTCTCTCATATCTGGGACTACCTTAATTTAATAAATGGTGCCTAAAGATGCTTCCATCACAGCAAGGGTTTAAGTTCCAGAGGAATCTTTTCCAGGGCATCATAGAATCAAGATAATAAAATTTGAAAAAATAAGAAGGCATTTGAAATTAGGGAAATTAAAACAGGGAAATAAAATTCCAAGGAAACAGTCATCATGGAGGAGAGATAGCTCGAAGACTAAAGAGATGCCTAAAATCCCAGCCATTTAGAGATCACATATTAGTTCATGAATAATTTATTGGTGAGCCAGTCACTTATCAGTATACTAACTAGAAATACAATTGCAAGAGTAGATTTGTCATGTAATACATTTCAAAGCATAAATATTATATGTACTAAACATATATCAAATAAAGTCCTTTGCAGGTGGGAGTCTAATTTTTGCTGATTAAAAAATAACCAACATATTTAAATGACCCATCTCTTTATCTATTATACCAAATTGCTAGAAAAGCCATTGCTGTCATGATAACAATACAATGAAAAATGTATTAATCAAGTCTCTGCTTGAAGAGGTGGTGGAAAATACATTTTTTATTCAGCTTACTGAAAGGACAAAGGAAAATATATTATAGCATTACATCTTTCAGATGAATATTACTTTCTTTGTCCATAGGGCATGACGTTACAACATGTTTACAGGATTATTAGAATTTTAATTTTAATTAAACCCACACTTTCCAAGTTCTCAAAGACAATAAATATATAGATTGAAACCTATAAGGACACATTATTTTAAATGTTTCTATAGCAGCTATTTCTTTCAATGATATCAAATGCAAAGAAAATATGATTTATAGTATGGGCTATAAGATGTAAAATAATACAATAAATATTTTATCATTAGTTTATTCATCAATTTGGAATGTGAAATCATGCATACAATTGCTTCAGAAAACTTAAATTACAGTTTCAGAAAAGTATTTATTTTTTATTGAATTATCATGAGATGCACAATTACAAAGTTGTTTGTGCTTGGGTTTCAGTCATAAAATGTTCCAAACCCCTCCCTCCACCTGTGTATATTTCCCACTACCAATGTCCACAGTTTGCTCCATACCTACCTCCCTCCCTACATTGCCTCTATAGCAGACACTTTTCTTCTTTCTCTTTTTCTCCTTTTGGGCATATAGTTTGCAATACAGGTACTGAGAGCTTAATCATGTTTGTTGCTTTATCTACTTTCAGTATGCAGTTCTTATCCAGATTGATAATTTTCAACTCTCCTTGTCATAGTGGTCCCTTCTGTATCCCAACTGCCTTCAGCAAAGTCTTTGGACGACAATATTTTGATTAGTCTATTGTGAGTCAGAGCCTGGGATTAAAAGCATGAAACGCAACTGAATGAATATAAGGAACTTCTGACTCACCTTCTACTCATTCAAAAAATGAAAAGGACAATAGTAAAGATAAGAAGGAAGCTAAAGAGGATGTGGAAGAAACTGCTTTTAGAGTTTTGAAAGATGCTTGCAGGTACCACAAACCAGACAAGCTAATGTGAGCTCAGGAACATGACCTTAATCCCCTAAGCCCACCATGAGATTGAAATAACAATAATGCCAGGCCATGTCCCAATAACTCAAGTTTTTCTGAGTTTTCATCTTTCATTTTTTTTCTAATTCTGTAAGGAATCTATCATTTTCACCCATATACAAGGTGGTGGTGCTTTGTTGTTATTTGGCCTATGCAAACTGCAATTTACATTTTAAATAGATTCATTTACTTAATATACACAGCACCTTCATGAGTTCAAATTATCATCCCCAAGTTTCAAATGAGGAATGAGTAGTGAATGCTTAAGAATTTATTCAATTGCAGACATCAAACTCATAAGGAGCTGAACTGACCTTTGCTCTATCTCTGTCCGCAGCACCCATTTCTCATTCACTCTGCCGAAGTGACCCCTAGAGAGTACGAATGAATAGTCAATACAGGACTGTGGATGCCCACAATTGGATTTACTTATATAGAATATTGATTTCACAAAATTATTTTTGAATAAGATTCATTCAATACAGAGACAGTGTTAGGGGAAGAACAATGTATTCTTCTGCTGGGGCGGCAAACAAAATCACGTAGACTAGTGAGGAAAGGGTGAAAATTATTGATTACAGCAGAAATTTATTTCCTCACTGTTTGGAATGCTGGAAGTTCAACATCAACAGTGTCCACAAATAACAGTTTTCCAGAGAACTCTCTTCTTGGCATTTGTTGTTGTTATTTGGCCTATGTGAACTACAATTTACATTTTACATAGATTCATTTACTTAATATGCACAGCACCTTCATGAGTTCAAATTATCATCCCCATGTTTAAATGAGGAAGGAGTAGTGACATAATGGTATAATGAGACTAACAAAGATAGACTTCCCGATATATCAGTCTCTCAACCGAGCAACTGGCTAGGTAAAGTCCTTAAAAAGTTCTTACCGAAAGTAAATGATTAAGAGTGGATAATTTGTGACAGGATGTTATATCAATGAAGGTGACAAAAGAGAATGGACATAAGAATTAAGTAAGACATGAGATTCTTAAAAAGAGAATATTCAAGTTTTTTGAGGATCAACACCTGGGACATTAAGCAAATTATTGAATTGCTAGATGGAGGTTTCTACAAGATGTACTCTTCAGTTGGAATATTCTATGAGGGCTATACAAAGAGGGTTATGACAAAACTCATTTTGGTTTTGTTACCATTGACTTTGGGAAAGGCAGGCCCTGTTTGTTAGAAGACATCTTCTAGCTAAGCTTCTAGAAGAACTGTTTGACTCTAGGCTTAAGAGTTTGCGTCTTTCATTTTCTACGTCTATAAGGAATCTAATATTTTCACCCATGTACAAGTCGGTGGTGCTTTGTTGTTGTGGTTCTGGCCCTATGCCAACTGCAATTTTTGTTGAGCACTACTTAGGTCTTCCAAGCAGAATATTACTTTTGTTTTCACTTAATAAATTCTTACAGTCTAGGCTGGAGCGACAGCACAGCGGTAGGGCATTTGCCTTACACATGCCCCTCTTAGAGAGCCCAGCAAACTACCGAGAGTATCTCGACCGCATACGGCAGAGCCTGGCAAGCTACCCGTGGTGCATGCCAAAAACAGTAACAACAAGTCTCAGAATGGAGATGTTACTGGTGCCCGTTAGAGCAAATCGATGAGCAACTGGATGACAGTGACAGTGACAGTGACAATTCTAGGCACCATGTTTTACAATGCTATCTATGGCAGAGCTTCACAGACACAACGTTCCAACACCATACCCTCCCCGTGTCCTGTCTTTCAATCTGCCAGTAGGGTGAGCTTGGCTCTGTATACCACTTCTTTGCTTCTTCTGCCTTTGGTCATTTGTTATTCACTTTCTACATCCCACATATAAGAAGGATCCATAGATGAACATCCCTTTCCCTCAGACTGACTACTCAGCAGGATATTCTCCAGGCCCATCCATGTAGTAGCAAACCGAATGAGTCTTTTTCTAAAACTGGGGCATATATTTGCATTTGTTTGCATCTTTACTGAGTCCCTGACACACTCTAGCCAGTCGAGTCTATAAATGTTGGTCAGTAGTGTTTGTCTCTTATATCATAATTATCTCTTTTATGAGAATTGAACAATGTAGACTGGGCATTGTTTTTGGGGAAAAAAATCAAGTATTTGGTTTTATTCTTTCTCTTTTGGTTTTTAACTCTCCACCATCTTCAGGTTCCACGCTTGCTCTTTTACTGCCTTAGATCGTACTATTCCCACCTTTAGTCTAATATATATAGTCTTGACCAGTCATCATTGATAAAACACTTTTTGACACCTGCCTTCAATATAGTGAAGAGTTTTATTTTGCTTTGAGTTTGTGTTAACTATGAAGATTTTTTTCAAGTTAATAAAAATAAAAGACATAACAAGTTTGCTCTCAATATATTTTCATTTTTAGTACTGTCTTTCCTATTCTATCTCCAAGTTTACCCCAGACAATACTTTGCTTTAAAAAAAAATGCTTCAGAACATTGGTCCAGAACCATGAAACACATTAGATTAGCATATTATTATGCAAATTAGACTATTATCAGATTATCTCAGAATATTGGTCTGATTATGATAATGGACATTGGAAAATTTAAGAAATACGTTTTTATACTGATAGTTTATAGGAAATACTTGAGAACTAATTATCTAATTAGTGATCATAATAGCAACATTTTTGAATAATTATATACCCCTTATTAATGATAAAATATGTCATATGCAGTTTTGTGTTTTAATTTGTATCATCCATAATTTCTACTACCAAATAAAATCTTTGTATGAATCCAAAAAAGTCAAAATACCAATATCTAAGCAAAGTATGTAGGCTTTATCCTCAGTGTAAAAGCTGCAAATAGGTGGAATCTTTCTGGGGAAAATATCAAGTATGCCCTTCTGTGTTTGGTTATAGCTACTGGATAAACCAAGATGTCCTAGATGCCAAACACCTGCAAGAGTTACAGAGTAAGAAGGGTCCATTGTGATGTGATTTGGTGGGAACACTTCTAGTACCCTTCAAGTATTATCAGAGGCTCTCAGCACTCCACAAGGCTTTGTAGACTCTACCTGGCCTGCTTAAACTTGTACACTGAGAATTCCAAAAAGATGGAGCCATATATCAGACTCATGTCCATTGTTATTATTGTAATATCTTGCTCCTAAGAGTCCAACCTACAAAAAACATGCACTGCATGGACTTAATCAGCTAAAGTTTGCTCAAGAACATTTTTATTTTTCTCAGGAATGAACTGGATGCCATTGTGGAATTCTGAGACTCGTAAATGCTTTCTGGGTTGACAAAGATTCCACACACAGTTTCACGTTATTCTCTTTGGTTAACTCCATCAAACACCTGTCAGAACTGATACCCAATAGATCACAAAAGCAGTTAATGAACACAGGGAGATGCTTCCCACAGTGAAACTTACCACAATATCCTCTAGCTCCACCAGTGTTGCTAGAAGTTAGTTACTACTAAACAAGTTCAGGATGGTCAGAAAAGAGCATTGGTAAGAATATACTACTTGTACCATATTCTGTTGAATAATAACAATAGTTCTCATTTTATCATATAGGTTATCATTAAAGAGCTGCAATAATAATATCAAAACTATTATGCATCCAGAAGTACCGGGTTAAGGAGAGAGTGCAGCTCGTAAGGTGCTTGCCTTTCACACACCTGGTGTAGTTCAGTCCCTGACTCTCTATATGGTCCCCTGCGCCCCTTCAGGAGTTATCCCTTGAGTACATATTCAGGAATAAGCTCGTGTCATAGCTATGTGTATTTATATACACACAGACAAACACACAAACACTCACACCAAACATAATGCTACCCCACATAAAAGGGTACTTATTCAAGAGATGTTCAGGGAATCATAAACAGTCAGAACATTTTCAGAAAGATCGTTTTAGTGGCAAGCAGGAGGATTATTGTTGAGGTGGGATTCTCTGGCTTTGACATTAAGAAGTGTTCTCAATATAAATAAAGAAACTCGGGTCTACTGACAAGTGAGGATTAGGGAAAAACAGGAATAGTGGAATGCACGGAGCTTAGAAGGAGCTCTGATTCAGGCAGAGAGGTTAAGCGAAGTTCTGATACAATTCTGATTAAAGTTAGCACTGGTTAATAGACAGTTTAAAGGCAGTGACAGTGCCCCCATAGCACCAGAGGTAACTTTAGAAATCATCTAGTTATTTGCAAATTGCAGGAACAGAAGTGAAAGCAAGAGATTCTGTGCAGCAAGATTATTGATATATCCACATTTCAGGAAGGGAAACCAGGGAATAAAGAAACAGAGAGAGAGAGAGAGAGAGAGAGAAAGAGAGAGAGAAATGACAAACTATTGTGAGCACGAAAGACCACCTAATTTTGGATGAACCGTGGTGCTGGCAGGGAAGTTTAGAGATTGGGCGTGCAGCTATGACCAAAGGCATAGATGAGAATCCTTCACAAGAATGTGAGATGAACAAGGATCTCTAAGGTAGTTTGCGTGGCTATTTTTAGCAATCCCAGAAAATTTGGGGACCAAACAGGAAGCAATCCATACACTGTTAACAGGAACAGCAGAATTGACATAGAATGGAAGCTTCAGAAGCTGCCAGCCTGAAATCGACCAGTAGGAGTCAGCCTCTAGCAAGAAATAAACTCTAGGGACTTGGACACCTCTAAGCAAGCGTTTCAAACCTCATCTCAGCTGACCTTCACTCAGGTCTTTTGAAGTGGGCGTGAATGTTTGTGAATGACAGGACATTTTCAAAGGTTGTCCATTTCAATGTCTTATCTTTTAAAAAAAACTGAAAAGGGGGAGGCAGGAGTGATAATACAGTGGATAGGGTGTTTGCCTGGCATGCAGTGGACAGGGATTGGATATCCTGCACCATGTAGAGTCCCCCCAGGACTTGAGTGACTTCCAAGTACTGAACCAACAGTAACCACTGAGTATCGCTGGGTGTGGCCCCAACACAAATATAAATAAAACCTGAAAAACTATACTTGAGGAAAATGTATTTATCCTGCACACAGGTAATGGGAAAATAGGCAAGTTGGCATGGTAGGTAAGTGGGGGAAAGTGAAGAGGTGGATTTTACTCTACATTTTTATCATTTCGGTCCATATTTTTACATGCAAGTATTATTATTTTTAATGAAAATGGAAGCCTGCTTTTCTGTATGTGCATGTGCACCTCTTTTCTGATATGACTCCCTGAGAGATATGCAATACAAAAAAATTATTTGGTGTATATATCGACAAAGAATTAACATGGATTCAGAAAAAGTGTGTGTGTGTGTGTGTGTGTGTGTGTGTGTGTGTGTGTTATATCTGGAGAATAAATCTGGGAAAAATTCTAAACTTGTAACCTAATAAAATTCAGTTCTGCTAAAATCAACAAAATATGTGATTTCTGATAAAAATATTTATATACAATCCAAAATATCTTTATGTGCTATTTATGTCAGATAGAAAAATGCATAGAAATGAAAAAAGAAATATTTGTAAGAAAACTGACCTCTTATATTTTTATATTACAATAAGAGGCATGATATAGTAATACAGTAATAACTTGCCATGTTAAAACATGGCAAAATCACTTTGTTTAAAAACAAATGTGATCCACTTCATGTAAAGCTTGAATATTCACTTTAAGAAATGTTGCAAGTGTAAAGACATTGCAATGCAGATTTCATCTAAGCTACATGTCAACAGTGCTCAGTGTGTACTGCCTAACTAATGTCTGACATTTGTGACCAGTGATGGAAGGCTCACATATAAGAACATCCAAATGCTTTGTGACTGTGTGAAATGAATCATTGATGATTAATAAAAGAGACAGTCCTATCATTAGCCTTGATAAGATTATAATTTGATTATTTGATGGTCTTGATGCTCATTCCATTTTTGAACATGAATATTTAAAATGTTGAAAGGGCAAAATAATTCTAAAGGAAAAATTGGTCAATATTTCAAAGGAAGATGTTACTACAAAATTCCTATTAACCGAATATCAAGTTCAGTTTTCTTTAGCATAGTAAAGAGGGTTATGGAAAATATTACTTTCAGATAAAAATATTAAACCAATTTTGGGTGGATTTTATGTCCAGTTATAAAATAAGATTCATATTTTAGAAAATAGTGGTGAATATGTGAAGATTGATGGTAGATAAATGCATTCTTGTGTACATACACATATAGACACATGTATGAATGAATGGACTCACATGCATGAATGTATACATACATACATACATATGCACATATATGCCCACACATCTGTAAGAATATAAGATTCTTTTTTCTTTGTTGGAAAAAGTTTTGATATTTAGTTGAATGGTGTTTGTCAGCATATTTTCCAGTAAATAGCATGGCTTGTCTAGAATCATCCATAATAATACAGTGTTGTCATCTTTAAGGAAATTTGGAATGATAAATGGGTTTTTCTTTAGCTTACTATCAGCCTGAAGGACTTACCTGTCTATGCTCATCTCTGAACATATATTAAACATTGATTTTGAGTATATCAAGAAGAATCACCTAAGACTAATTCTGATAATTTTTGTTTCTCAGTTTCATGACAAAACTTTCGTTTTCCTTTTCATAAACTTAAGAAACCAGGATTTTTGTATTTTGTTTTCTTTTTTTATCAGTCCCCACAATATCATCCAGCAGTCCAAAGCACTATCAATATCATACTGCCTCATTTCCTGATTCTATTCTTATTCTCATTTTTAAAATATATTGGAATTTTAACTGTTCAAAGGCCTCTATCAAAATATTCTTCTTGAATGTGCATAGATCCTGAAGAACCATTCATTCATCCTAAGTGTCAATGGTGCAACAAAGCTATTCGATTTGAATTATAGCTCACATGTATGTAGAGAGAAAAGCAAACTTAGAAAATGGATGGTTTACATGACATAATAACTTTTGTTAAATAACTGCTAATCATAAGAGAATTTCACAGCATTTCTCTACCTTTGTTGTTTTTTGTTTGTACCTTGATTTCTGGGCCACACCTGAAAAGACACGGCTTCCTCCTAACTCTAAGCTCAGGAATCACTCCTGGCTTGGTACTCAGGGGTCACTCCTGGTTGAGATCCAGGACCAGATGTAGTTCTGGTAATCAAATCTAGGTCAGCTGCATGCAAAGAAAGTGCCTGACCTGCTTTGCTATCCCTGCAATCCTCCCAACTTTTTTGTTAAATTCAAGGGTAATAAATGTATAAAGTTCAAGGGAAATTGTTCATGGATGGACAGAGGTAGAGAATGGATAATTAAATGATAGCCTTTCTAATTCCAATATACCGTGCAATTCTGCTGATATCCAAGTTAATGCAAAGGACTAACAGGTAGTTTTTATTTTCCTTCTCATATGCTCCTAATTTAACAAAAAAAAAGAGCATTTACTTTGCATATATCAAAACTTCAGGAAAATCAATTCACAAAAGTAATAACTATAACAAACACTTATGTAGGGAAGGACTAGCCTCCTTTTGGTTAACAGTATATCGACTGGAAAGTATAAAACTAAAGAATAAGGGAACTATATACAGAAGTTGACCTCTGAAAATTATTGTTTCTCACAGTCTTTTGATTTAGCACAATAATGCTAAGCAATCAAATAACTGCTTTATAAACCACCTTATTTTTCTTTACATAGGATTATGCAAATAAATATCTAATGTTTTTATACTTTACTCAAAATTCATAATAATAATTAAATTATAGATCAATAAAATAGAACTAAATTACACATTGACACTCCTAGAACACATGTAATAAGAACCAGTTATTTTGCCATGAGAATGTCATCAGTTTGATTTTAAATATATATATAAATATATGATTTCATTATGCTTTATTGATTTTTCTGATGATTGGTTGGTTCTAGGGAGGTATTAAAATGTAAAAAATGAGCCTAAAACTTCTTGTACTCTCAGAAAATCATGTAAAAAGAAAGAGAACATTTCAAAGGACAAATAAGCCAGCCAGATGGAACATCCAATGGCATAGTGAAGGCAATTTGAGCAACAAAAGTATGTTTCCATGTTTTTAAAATGTTAATAATTTATAGATATAAATTCATAGTATGTAAGATCTCCTTTAGAAATTCTAAATTAATAAATATATAAGGATTAGATAACCTTAAACTTCATCACTAAATATTAATTACAATAATACTTGGAGGAAAAATCCACTGATAGATGATAAATCAGCTCGCTCTTGAAAGTTTGAAAAGAAAGAAAATATTTACTTAGTTACAAGAGATCCCTGTAGGAGTGTCTGTTATGAAATAGCTCCTCAACAAGCATCCCTTTAACTAAATGATCAAGGCTTACATAACAAAAGCAATAACAAATTGTGGCAAAATTTTGCTCCTTGATATTATTCACAGGATGTGATTGTTCACAAAAGATGCACTCAATATATTCATTATAGAATATACAATACATCCAAATATCGTCCTTAGAATAACAAATCTAGTATTTCTCAGCAAGAATATGCTAAGGTCATGAAAGATTAGGAAATAGCATACCTCCTGGGGCCAGGGGAAGACTGAAGCAAAATATGAGGGACAATCTCACTTTTGATTCTGGAGTACAAAACATATGGCTATATAATCTTTTAGCACACTAAATTTTTTCCATCAGTTTTGCAACTTATTTTTAAAAACTAAAATTATTTCCAAAGTATAACTTTTAAAAATGAATCCTCATAGAACAGTGTGAGATAGGTAGTAATGTCTTCATAAAGAGGCTTACCCTGGAGCAATTAAGCCTCAAACAAGCAGTTAATGTCCCCATGGTAAGATACAGTCTTCACAAATTGTCTTTTATGAAAATATTTTGAATCATTTTGTTGACCAGTTAGTGGTAATAAGCAATATGAAATGAATTATTGTGGGTCTGCTGTGGGGACAGGTGGGAAATGGAGACAACGTTGGATAGAAGGTGACAGGGGTGATGGGATTGGTGTTGGAATATTGAATGCAGTGCTGTAACAAATCATCATGCACAATTTTGTAAACCACGGTGTTTAAATAAAATGGAGGGGGGTAATATATTCATAGTACAGAGGCATCCAAGTAGCAAAGACATTCAAAAACTTACCCTAGATTCCAAGTTAGAACACGGGAAAGCAAAATTTCAAATTCTATGATTTTATGTCACTATATATAGGCAGGCCCAGCTAATTCTGAATTTAAGTGTAGGTCCAGAGAAAGTACATGAGTTAAGGAAGGCACTTGCCTTGCATGCAGCTGAACCAGCTTCTGTCCCCAGCATCACCTATGATCCTCCGTGTCTCACTAGGAGTGATTCCTAAGGTGAGAACCAAGAGTTAGCCCTTACTGAGCAACACACACACACACACACACACACACACACACACACACACACGATCCTATTTTGGCATTTTTAGTATTACATAAAGCATAACCCTAGATAAGTAAGCACTATTTTACAGTTATTCAATATAAGGCAGGGGGAACAGCATAGAGTTAAGGCACTTGCCTTCCACACAACCCAGGTTTGATCCCTAGCATCCCATATGGTTCCCAGAGCACCACCAGGTGTGATTTCTGTGATTCCTGCATACACAGACAGGAAATCCCCTTAGTATTACTAAATACAATGTTCAATTTTAAGTTATGTAACAAAACATGAAACAGTAAAAGTAGCTTTTAACCAGTATCAAACTATAAGCTATTAAATAAGCTCTTACAAAAATAAGGGGGATATTAGCATTCAAAAATGAAAATGCATCCACAAGGCTATAAAATGTCATCATTTTAAAATCATTATAATAAAATACATAATTATAGACATTTACCAATGCAATAAATTTGATAAAATTAAGTGAAAATTGCAAATAATTCATTTTATTACATTCAAAGAAGGTTTTAGAAGTCTGTAGCTATTTCTGAATTTATCACAGAGAATTAATATTTTGGACTTTTGTGTCTAATATGTCACTTTGTCATTGGAAAATAGTTTCCTAAACTGCTAATTGTTTTGTGGAATGCAGAAAAAACGTAAGCACTTCACTCATAATATTGGCAACAATAAACAACCTCAGTGGGAAAAAAACTATAGTGTGTCATTGCTTTATTCTGTTCAAGTGAATGTACAATTAATGTGTGAAGCTGTAAATGCAAAGAAATAGGGCCAAACTTTATCAATATGAATTGTGAACATTATCAGAGTTACAAAATAAAATCAATGAAGAGATATGTGACCCTCAGATTACACATCTTTGAATTTAGAAATTAGAATATAATCTAATAATATTTAAACAATTAAAATTAGTCCTGTCTTCAGGGCATTTAATAAATAATTTAATAAATGTTTGATCTGTTGTACCTAAAAACCTATGACTGTTAAGAAATATTGAAGTACAATATACTGAAGTACAGTGTTTATATATACTGACGTCAAATCAGGAAGTAGGAAACGGTGCAAAATATTCTTATGTTACTTGTATTATATATAATCTATGACAACTGCTACTCTCTGCTCTTAAAATGTATTCAAGGAAAATATTATCTGGATATGCTTAAGACTTCCCCAAAAGTACTTGTTACACAAGGTTTCCCACTTAATGGTTTTTAAAAAGTAAATAGAATTTATGTCTGTTCTGGGCCCAATTAAACTTCCATTCAAACTTGTCCTGACCAGAAAATAAATTGCCTATGGATTTTGAATAAGGGTTTTTACACACTCTGGAGGAAAAAAAAATAGTGCATCAGTGGAGAAACTATGATTGATGAAAGTATTGA
This sequence comes from Sorex araneus, assembly GCF_027595985.1. Classification (NCBI taxonomy): domain Eukaryota; kingdom Metazoa; phylum Chordata; class Mammalia; order Eulipotyphla; family Soricidae; genus Sorex; species Sorex araneus. Next base: position 178,845,035 of record NC_073303.1, on the reverse strand, counting down.
TTTCTTTGTTAAATAATGAATTAGATGTCCTACCACAATATTATTTATCAAACATTTTTGTCATATAATTAAATTGTCACAAAATGGATTGTACCCATATAGAATCATTAAATATTAAAACCTACATGTGACACCACTCACCTTATCTTTGGCTAACAACACACTTCCTCTGTTCTTTTCCATTAAGGTCAATAATAGCAGCCACTTTCTTTGCTCTCCAAGCTTGTGCCCACGCTAGAGCCCAGGAGCTTGCTTCCTGGATTTATAGTGGGAAATTCTGCTAAACAGGAGGATACTATCCACAAATTGCCAGCCAAGAAACTTCACTTTTCGACAACTTGACAAATTAAGATAAGGAAGAAAAGCCTATATACAAAGTACCTTAGACACATTTCATTGGATTTGCATTTAAATAGTCTCACCCATCTTGATTTTTCCATCCTTAATTTTCCCTGCAAACTCCTATGCTCCAGATCTGTCTTGTTCTGGCACCTCAGTGATTTTTTTCTTATTTTCACTGTGTGTGGTCTCTGCACCCATCCACTGCCACGCATAAGTGTCACTAGCTGCATAAATTCCAACCTTCCCCTGATCACTAACCCATATTTCCCACATTCGATGACCTTTCTTTGGACTAATCTGAAGTCTTCCCCATAATTAATACTTTTTGGTTGCTACATAATCCATCTCACTCACTCCCTCACACCCCCAAAGGCAATAGATTCTTGTTTTTTATATTTGTTTCATTAAAGAGCTGGCTGTGCTTTGGAACTAAGTCCCTCTACTATTTCATTAGTCAAATACAGAACAGTTTGGAGGAGTTATACAAGGGATGTAAAAAGGCTAGGCAGTTAATAATATTATAAACTAATATTCAGTGTGTATAAGGATTATGCTAGATATTGCCCGTGCTTTGCTTTTCCTAACTTCCCTTTCCTTTTTTTCCCACCTTTTTTCTATTCTAAGGAAAAGCTTTCTACTCTTAGGTAAGCGAATCCAAAATCTACTGATAATTAATAGGCTGAAGTACTTGACAAGTTTTCAAATGTAAAGGTACAAGCAGGTAACAGCTATTTCCAAGTCATCATATTTTGCTCACAAAAATTCTATTTTTACCAAAGCATACAGGAATAGGGCTTGGAGTGGGGACTTCAAACTGTGTCTAGGCAGAAATCAGGAACAGAAATAACCACCAAAATTGCTAGCATTTTTCAAGCTCTTAAAATGCACAGATATAGGATAAGAGCAAGCATCTCATGATCAATTGAAGCAATATTGTGTGGGGCATACTTGGTTTGTTTTGAATTTTGACAAAATGCAGACAGAAACCTTAAGCCCAAACTTTAATAACAGATAAAATGTGCACACAAACACACACACATACACACACATACACATACACATACACAGGGACATGATAATAAACTTAACTTCTAAAATTTAGGTTAAACAAAATGAATTTGTGATTGCCTATTTCCACCCTTACAAATTCAAAATCAATTTTATTACTAAAACTTGACTCATACGAAAGAGTCCAGAATCCATCTCAAATTGCTTAACTCTTTGAATTAAATGAAGGGCTTAATGTCCACTTAAGAGTCTAAAAGAAGGATATTTTCACCTCTGATGCATTCTTAGGGTCTCAGCACATTAAGGATCTATCTATTCTATCTATTATCTACCCGACCCCACCCTCTGCCTTCCCTCTCATCTCTTAGATCAAGCCTCATGAAGGCAGTAACAGGCTCCAGAAGCTTAGGATTCTAAATCTAAACTTTAGAAAGAAAATAGCTCTATTCTACTTTGCCAGCAGAGCCTGGCAAGCTACCTATGATGTATTTGATATGCCAAAAACAGTAACAATGAGTCTCACAATGGAAACGTTACTGGTTCCTGCTTGAGCAAATCAATGAACAATGGGATGACAGTGCTACAGTGACAGTGTTACTTTGCCAAAGAATAAGCGAAGAAACTCTTAAATTAAATGCCCACCCTTTACCCACTGCAGTCCCAATGAGGTTCTCAGGTTGACATAGCCAGACTCAAATGACCACTCCATTGCTTATTCTTGACCGATTCAGCCCAATGAGTTTTTTAGGTTGATCTATCCAGGCTGATGCACCCACTTCCTAGGAGACTGTAAATCATGTAAATGCAAAGATTGGGTCTTGCATACTTACAGTTAGCATAAATAAGTTAATTTATATTTTTTCTAATTAATTGTGTTCATTCATTTCAGGCTGTTTCCACCTCATTAAATAAGAGCCATGAATAGTAACTCAATGTATATTTACATGGGCCCTAATGATGAGATAGTATTAAATCTGAGTTTTTAGCATAAATATTGCACAAACATAGTGGAAAATCGTTTTTATAATGGAAGGGAAAATCTAGTTGCACATGAAAAGTAATCTGGGTAATGTTTTTCTTTAGATTTATTTATTAACCAAATTCTTTCTGCCTCTCTCTCTTTTTATAGTCATTGACATTCACATCAAGAACTGGTATTCCTTTTTATGTGGCTTTTAACTACCCCGGGACCTCCTAGAAATCTATGTGTCCTCCTTCTTCCTGCTTCTCAGGTTGCTCCCTCCTTTTCTCTCATAACTCATTCTTTCAAATTATTGTCTGATATCAACCAAGCAATTTCCCCTATCTACAAGACACAGTTGCCTACAGCATTTTCTAGAGGAAATATTTATATTACCTTTGTCTTACCCAAGGGAAGATGATGTTTCCTACAGAATTTCTTATAACTCAGGAACAAAGAAATTTAATAGAGCAGTACAAAAACATGGGCATGCATGGGACTTCAAAGCAGCTTCATATGCAACAAATTACATATTAGCAAAAGGCTTTGCTCTCATTAGGAGACCGTAGACCAATTCAGGCATGATTCTATCTTCCTTTGACCAATTTCAGTCACTTCTAACAGAGGTAGTAGTTGAACCAACAAATGAGGTGGATAATTAAAATGATATTATCTACCATTATCCGGAGGTTATTATGTGCTAGGCATCTTAATAAAGACTTTATTTGCATTGCTAAATTTCTATGACAACATGGTCAGTAACATTTATCTATCCTGATCATACGTGCAGAACCTATTAAGAAGTCATACGATTTACCCAAGTTCTCTGTAACTATAAGGGGAAAGCTGACATTTGAGTAGAGTTCAGGATACCAGGTTCTACTGGGCTACACTGTAACTCTTAACTTTAGACAAAATATTAAAGTTCAGATAATACATTTAACAAATTGATTAAAATAAATGGTAAAGAAATATATTCCAAATGTCTGTATAAATTTTTGCATCTTAAGAAATGTGTGTCTTTTTAAAATAATTCTAACATTCTGCAAACATTGGAATTTAGGGGTATAGAAGATCAGATAATTAATTATGTCAACATCCTGGAAAATAAAGATAAAAGAAAATAAAGTCATGTTTTGATAGAAAATGTGCCCCAGGCATAAAATTCTACTAGAAAGCTCACTCAGTGAGGCTTATTCAGAATAGAAACATTAGAAAATTAGAAAATCTGGCATTTTTTTTCCTTTTAAATACTAACATTGTTATTTTAGGTTTCAGTATTTTTCTACAAACAAGATGAATATTTATCTTTGTAGTGAGCCAGGTAATTGAAAAGATATTTGCTATATCTATATATCACTGTCCACTTTGTAATTTTTCTTTATAATCCCAGCAGTCAGAATAAACTCTATTCTAGTAGTAGGATTTTGATTGTTTTCTGTTGCTCTTTTGTTTGTTTGTTTTACACAAATTACCAATAACACTAAACTTATAAGCCCATTAGATCTATTATATCTTTAAAAATTTTATTATAGAATTACAGTGTACCTGATATTATCTGTAGCGCTGTAGCACTGTCATCTTGTTGTTCATTGATTTGCTTGAGTGGGCACCCGTAACGTCTCCATTGTGAAACTTGTTGGTACCATTTTTGGCATATCAAATAAGCTACATGGAGCTTGCCAGGATCAGCCGTGAGAATGGGATACTCTTGGTAGCTTGCCGGGATCTCTGAGAGAGACTGAGGAATCAAACCCCAGGTCAACCACATGCAAGGCAAATGCCCTACCCACTGTGCTATCCCTCCAGTCCTAATATTCAGATGTTATCCTAATATTCAGATATTATCTGAATTAACTAATTTATATTATGATCTTCTGACAGCTATCCTGTTATTACTCTCTTCACATGCTCATAAACAATAATAAAATTGCATTCCTATTATTAGTGTGAAGTTATCATTCTCTTTGATTTAATTTTTAAAGCATGATTTGTACATGCATTAAGATTTATTTTAATATACATTCGTGTAAATGGCTTGGGCTTATTGTTAGTAAATGCTGACATTTACCAAGTTTTTTAATTGCCTAAAGACACATAAAGATAATGCCATTTTAAAAATTCAATTGCTTAAGTCAAAATGGTGGAGACTAGCTTATTCTTATTCTAAATATACCACTCTTTTCTATTATATACAGTGTTCACTGGTGAAACTGAGGGCTTCATAATTAAATATAAAAACTGAGGAGTTCACTGAGATATGCTAATAACTCCATTAAACTTCTCCCTTTATATGTAAATTCAAGCCCAGATGTTGCATCATTTGCAAATCTTGCAATTAAAGCATTTTATAACTTCAGTTATGCAAAGGGGCAGCAGACTGGAAAATGGGTAAAATTGCTTGACTAGGACATTACCATAGCAACACACTGACCTCCATTCAATTAGTTACCACTGAAGATTCAGCTATTAATTATAGTGGTCAAAAGTGGATATCATTTGGATCTTCTCTTACCTTTTTAATATGGACATTTTCCACTCGTGATCAATCTTTTCTCTTAGGGCAAAGGATTCCCAAATTGAGCATTCAAAGTAGTACTGCTTAAGTACTGATGGAAGTAGAGAACAGGGATGGGATGTCATTTATTAGTCATATTCAAGAAAGTTCTTCAACTTTCCATTGTCTAAGAACTCAGTCAGGTATCATCAAAGTTAATACCCATTACAGCTCTTGTTGAACACTTTGCATTCTCTGTATCAGCAATAATCTCTCAGTTTGGAAAGTCTTCAGTAATTAGTGCCACAATAATCACCAGGGGAAATTTTTGAAATGGTTGACCAAGTTTTGGTTGAGTTCACATTTTAAGGAAAAAAAAAATGTGTTTCTTTGGCAGAATATAAAATAATTTCTGTTGATGAGTTAATGACAGAGGTACTAAACTAATGATTTTTTGAAAGGCTTTTATTAAACTTGACCGTAATGGGCCGAAGTGATAGTACAGCAGGTAGGGCATTTGCACGGGATCAACCTGGGTTCGATGTCTGGCATCCCATATGGTACCCCAAATCCACCAGAAGTAATTCCTGAATGCAGAGCCAAGAATAACCCTCGAGCATCTCCTAGTGTGGTCCAAAAAAGCCAAAAAAATTATTAAAAAATGAAAATGTAAGTAAAATTACAGCAAGAATGCATGGGACTAGAGAGAGAACAGTGGGAAGTACACATACCTTGAACACAACAAACAAGTGTTTTATCCCCAGCACTACACATGGGACCCTGCACACTGCCAGGAGTGAGCCCTGAGAATTGATCCAAGAGTAAGCCCTGAGCACTGCTAGGTATGGCCCCCAAAAACAGAAACAAAGGAACAAAAAGATACCTATACATGATGAATTAGTGTCCATGAGAGCCAACACTCTCTAATTCTGTCCAATTAGAAAAAGTAAAAACTACTAAATAAAAAACAAACAAACATAGGAACAAAAAGGTTTAAGTCAAGGGTTATTATAGACCTAAAAACAGGAATCAATTTCACATATTAATATTACTAGTTTAGGTAGGAATATGTCAACACATCTAGAAAAAACTAATATTTTAGTAGAAATAAGTATATTAAAATAAAAGATGTTTAATAGTAATGCAATTTTATAACAGAAACAAATATGGGGATATTGGATGTTTCTGATAAATTATTGGGGTTAGAGTTCAAATGAGGCTACTGATTCTTTTTAAATATTACCAAGAGTATGGTTCAGGATGTTCCTAATGTACATATGCAAAGTGTTTTCATACTAAAATTACCAGAAGTTTATTTGCTGTGTTTTATCATAAGAAAATATTCAAAAATTTGCAATAAGAGTTTGTACATTGAATAGTCTATAGCAGAATACTATATAGCCATAAATTAAAGCTAACTTCAAGCAATCCATCATTTAATACAAAGGTGAGTTTTTATTTTTTTTCTTTTATTTATTTATTTATTTATTTATTTTTTAATTGAGTCACCGTGAGAACAGTTACAGGGCTTTTGTCTTTTTTTTTTAATTTAACTTATTTTTTATTGAATCACCATGTGGAAAGTTACAAAGTTCTCAGGTTTATGTCTCAGTTATACAATGCTCAAACACCCATCCCTTCACCTGTGCCCATATTCCACCACCAAAGACCCCAGTATACCTCCCACCCCCCACCCCCCACCCCCCATCCCTGCCTGCTTAGTTGATAAATTTCACTTCGTTTTCACTTTACCTTGATTACATTCCATATTTCAATACAACATTCACTATTGTTGGAGTTTTCCCCAAGAAAGACAGCCCTACTGCCCATGCAGCATTTGATCGTGGGGCTATGGCTTAGTTCAGTCTAGAGACATGGTTACAAGTAGTTTCTGGAACCGGAAGTAGTCTAGTTAGGCTCTGGGTTCTGGTTGATCAGCAACATCGCGGCCACTCAAAAGTGTGGCCACCCGGGTCGAGTCTCGGCGGAGCATGCGCTGGTATTGGCCCGAGACTTCACAAGCGTCCTGCTGCTCCAAGTATATAGTCTTTTTTGTTTTTTTTCCCCTCCCATTCCCTCGCCTCTAAGTTCGTGTCTGCTTAATAGACTTCATAATATAGTGGACACCACACCGCGTTTCTCCCAGAAAAGGGAAAAGAACCGAGAAAGAAGGATATTTCCTCACCTTGGCCGGTGTGGGGCTTTGGCTTAGTTCACAGTCTAAAGAAATAGCTGCTACTTTGATTACCTTCAATATTTCAACAAAAAACTCGGTACTATTATTTGGAGTTTCCCCCCACAGTAAGATCTGCTAAAAAGGAACCTTTTCACGTTGCTGACAATCAGGAGATATTAGGTCACGTGGCTGTGACAGCAGCCTCACGGTTTGGGATTTCCATATGAAGTCCAGGGAAAATTCTTTTGGTAATTGCATCACTGCAATCTTTTACTTCCCTTTCGTGGTGCTCATATGATGGAGAAGCCTGGAGAGAAGAACCGTGCCCCGCTGGAGGCCCATGGGCCAGTAGCTCCAATCACACAGTTTGGAGGCATTTTTGGGGAGCTGATCATGTCCAAAGGAGTTCAGTTGCTTCCAGGGTCGAGCTCCTGTGGCAGCAGAAAAGAATGTACCCACATGGCGCTGTGCTTAAATATCGGCGCAGGGCGGATCCGGAAATCCCGCCCCCTCGGCTTTCCCGGACTTCCGCGGTTATCTGCATACTCTAAAAACCGGCAATCACCTCGCTGCAGTCAATAAGAGAGAGTCGAGAGTGAAAAGACCATGCCCCGCTGGAGGCCCAGGGGCCAGTAGTTCCAATCACACAGTTTGGAGGCATTTTTGGGGCGCTGCTCATGTACAAAGGAGTTCAGTTGCCTCCGGGGTCGAGCTCGCACGGCAGCAGAAAAGCAAAGGTGAATTTTTTAAAAAAATCGCAAAAAAACATTTAAAATCAGGATGTACAAATATACATACTTTTTAATAGAAAATTTTGACAAGTAGAAAATTGATAATCCCTGTATATGGTGTTCCAAAAAATGACAGATATCATGGATTTCACCAAATAGAAATTAGTAAAATGTTATAGTGCTTGCTTCAAGAGTTTGAAAACATGGAAAAGAGAAACAAAAGAATAAGAAAGAGGCTCAAGAATATTTTTATGAGTTATGTAAAACAGCTATGAAACGTGGAAAGTATAACTGATTATAATTACCAAATATCAGTTATAACTTTAGATATTTCACAGTCTAATTGTCAGTGCTTACCACATAGAAATTTAAATAAAACATTTTTAAAAGTATAGCAGATTTTATTTGGAAAGTTTTGAAGAGACAGAGGGGAGGGGAGAGGAGAGAGGGGAGAGAGTGGAGGAGAGAGGAGAGACGGTGTAACGTACTCAAGAGAGAATGTGGGCTTCTTCAGAGTAGAGATAGAGCCCAAGAGAGCCTTAGTACACATCCGAACATGAAAGTATGGAGGTATGAAAGTACACATCTCAACAAAGGGAGATACATACGACATGTGCTACCTTACATGTGGTCATCAGCCACACAAGGACACAGATAGCACATGGGCTCTGCAGCACATGTGTACTTCCTTTTCTGAACACTCCATCAACTGTGAAACGTAATGGAATCTCTTTAGGCTCATCTTTCCAGAATAAAATCAGTTCTGGCTAAAGCAATCAGTAACAAAACAATTATTGTAGTTTTCTATTATACTTTATATAAAACATATGCCTTGAGAATAAGAAAAAAAAATCTTCCAAACTTTGTGTGCAGGGGCTGGAGCAGTAGTACAGCGGGTAGGGCATTTGCCTTGCACGTGGCCAGTCGGGTTTGATTCCCAGCATCCCATATTGTCCCCTGAGCACCACCAGGAGTAATTCCTGAGTGCATGAACCAGAAATAACCCCTGAGCATTTCCAGGTGTGACCTCCCCTTAAAAGAAGTTGTGTGCAGACCTTCTAGTTTTTAAATAAAACATTTTTATTTAATATGTTTTGCTTTGGAAATAAGACTAATTCATACAACAGTGTTAATGCAAGTCGGTTTTATTATTAAAGGGGTCTTCAATGTATCCATTCCATTTTAAAATGTATTATTTCAAAGGATCTAAGAGAAAACAAAAAAAACTAGTAAATTTAATTAAATATAATAATCATGGAAGTTTCATCAAGAAATTGTTTTGACTGAAGTCACAAATTCTGGGCTTGCTGCTCTGTGTAATTGGCATCACATCATCTGTGCTAGCTAAATTCTATTGTAGCTGTCAATTGCATAGAGACTTTTGTTGTTTTAAGATTGAAATTTGTAAAATTGGCCTGAGAGTATTTGATAGTTTGTGGGTACCCATTAAAACATTATTTTATCATTTGTTTCCTGACATGCAGTCAGTACCATAGATTTTACATGTCTAAAAAATTCAGTCTCTCAGAAAATACCATATATAGCACTATTAATCTCTTCTGTCACCAGGCACATTATCTTGATTTATTTTGAAGGCATCACTTAAAAAGATCAGTTAAAACTGGCCAAAAATAAAGACATCTTTATAAAAGTGACAGCAAACAGTCACTAGTAGCAGGAAATGACTGTGTGAAATCAAACCAAAAGAACTTTTTACTTCATGGGCAATTGTAACTCATTATCCACCAACACAACACTCTTTTTATGTAGTTTTAATGTTTGGATTTAAGGGTCATCTTCTGTCTTTCTATTCATTCAATGGAAAGTTCAGATTCTGAGATGTCCTCTCTTGCTGGAGGGAAGCAAAGAAGTCATTAGTGAATATAGATTGCAATTTAAACTTCTTCTTACTTCATCATTTAAAACAATTGCTTGATTCACATTTTATGTAAAATTGACATTTTAACTTTAGTTGATAAATTCGGAATTTGAATGGTAATCCAGAATATAAGTACCTGAAACTCTTTACATTTTCTCTCCTAGAGTCCTCATCTCTTTCCTATATTTCTTAAAAGATCACTTGTTTATGTCTTTTCTCCTTATTTTTAAATAGTTTATTTTTCTCACTTTAAAATAACAAATCTGGACTGGAGCGATAGCACAGCAGGTAGTGTGTTTGCCTTTCATGCAGCTGACCAGGTTCAATTCCCAGCATCCCATATGATCTCCTGAACACCACCAGGGGTGATTCCTGAGTGCAGAGCCAGGAGTAACCCCTGTGCATTGCCAGGTGTGACCCAAATAAAGCAAAAAAAAAAAAAAAAAAACCCTACAAATCCTTACTAAAATGTCTTATACACTAGTATTATTACTTTTGAAAGTAGAAGTTTCTATAGTACCCAAAACTAAACACACAATTGTTGCACATGTTCTTCCAATTTCTTTATTTATCCTAGTTTGACAGATTATAACACATTATTAATCATATCTTTCAGGTCAGAATATAAAAACATATTCATTAAAAATATCCTTTTTTAAACAGCTACTGAGATTTTTATATACCTTTTTTTTAACAATAGTTAGTAAGTCTTCATAAAGATGAACTTTCATGCATTTTCATAAAATAAATTCCTAGAGAAGGGCCATTTGACATAGATCCATAGGGGGAAAAAAACTGCCTTTGACAAGGTAGTTAAAAGTTTGAGTGTGGATATACTGAAACATCATATCCCTATGAAAGAACTAAAGGCCCTAACTTGTAATGGATTGGTATTAAATATTTGAAACTGGAATTTAGAAGATTATTTAGATTGAAATTCTTCATTTAAGATCATTTATACCAATTTGGTCTATCAAAATGCTACCTTATATATTTTCAGTATAGGGGAATTCTGAGCAAGGTGTGTATGAAAACATGTTTGTGTATCTCTATATATTTATGCTTTATATGTGAACAGATTAACATTAAACATATAATTAATGTAACACATGTGGTATATAATACCTTTATATAAGATTTCCTATTATGTATATACCTGATACAGAACAACACATTTCTCTATACATTACGGCTGATGAGAATTAGGGCAGTGTTTGTTATAATCTCTCTCAGCTAGTGAAACCTGCCAGTATTGTCTCGAGTTAGCTTTTCAGTTTATTTGTGTGATTTACACCACTGTGTCTTCTAATTCTTCCAATTATCATGCATTGCGGTTCTCAGTTTTTCCATGAAACTAGACAAAATTTATTAATCCAAAGCAGAACCAATTTATGCTTTAAAGGAAAGTCTCTAACTTTGTTAAGAAGTTGAAAGAAATTCAAACAACCCTATAATTAACTGAGGGGTGTTAAATATTTAGTAGAAAGTAATGTAGTGCTTTACTTGTAATCAGCTGTTCCTAACTCAAACCCCAACATCACATAACGGGATCCATTCCTGAGTACAAAACCATGAGTATCCCCTGAACAGCACTTTACCTCAAAAATATAATTCTGAGAGGCAGTACAGGATTTAAGGCACTTGCCTCGCATCTCACCAACCCTCCTGGAAATCCCTGGCACTATATATGGTCCCCAAGATCTATTACAGATCAATTTTGAGCAAAGAGTTAGTAATAGTCCTAGATCGGTACTGGTTGAGGGCCAATCCCTTCCCCCTCACACCTATCCACACCCACACACACCTACCCACCCACCCATCCACACACACACACACACACACACACACACACACACACATAAACACACACTGAATATAATTAAAATAATTAAGAATTGACTGAGGAAATGTAAAGTATGTCCAGGAGGGTTCACGTAAGGCTGTAGACATCAAGGGAAACATATAAATAAAGAAAAGATCTTTAGGTGAAAATCAAGTATGACTGTGATCTAATAATATCTATGTTTAGACATATGCCCTATCTTTTGATGATTGAAATGAAAATAAGCCATTATCTGCATTCAGTGTACATATGACTTTGTGAACAGAATACTTGTTTATTGATTCAAATATCCCACCGTATGATCTGTGGCTAGAACAGCTTGAAGAACATTACAACTTCATCAGAAATAGAACAATACAGAAATGAGTAATTCTAAGAAGGTTTATAGCAATTTGACTGTTATTTTATGTTTGTGGAGTCATACTAACTTAAAACTTGACTTCATATCTGGTATTTTGTTTTTTAATGTTAATTTCAACAATTTATTTTCAGTTCTTTAAAAAGTAACATCATAATCTCCCTAGAGGTCCCTCATAATCTCTATTTTGAGAAAGACTAGAGATGCTCCAGGGGAAGTATGCTTAAATACTTAAAGTAGTGTGTATTAAAAGATTAAGCTCTGAACCATAATTCCCAAGTGAATACTCAGATTTCACATGGGTGGAGAGCAGATATCAAACTCACTCATAGCATGAAATTATATATGAAAAGATGCTCTTGGTCACAGAACTAAAGGAGGGGATTGTACCCTCAATTAGAGACACAAAACTTTCCAAGGGCACATTTATAATTGCATCGCCAAATAGAAACATTAATTGGATGTTTTAAAGCAAGACCTGTAGAAGCTGTTACCCTCTCAAACGTATTGTCAATAAATCATTTTTATTTAGCTCTTTCTAGTGATTATGTGGAAATCGTTTCCAGTGTTGTAGTCAATTTTAAAACATTAAGAGCTTAGTTGTTGCTTTCCCCCTGAATTATACCAAGAGCCATTACATTATGGGCTAATGATTTGGCAAATTTAATTATGTAAATCAAAACTGTTTTGACATTTAGATGCTCAAAAAGAGTCTATAGCTATTGAATGTTTATAGAAGTATTCATTTTAAGCACTTAATTTTTCTCATCAATTAACATTGTCTTGTGTAGAGATATGCTAGTGATAAATGGGAATATATAATTACATTTTCTTTAAATTTTTCTAAAATATGAAAGATTAATGGAGCATTTCATAAGACCTAAGATATAGAAAATTTCTCAACCAAAGTAATGAGAACTGAATGATTGATTAACCATGCCATCAAACAATTTTAAGTGGGAGCTAAACTTTTACAGTAATAACCATGCCATATAGATTATCAATATCCCTTACATGTTAATTGAAAAAGTCTTGTTAGTGTAATCTAAGAGAAATTCATCTGAAATTGGTACTATGCTTTCCACCAGTTCTGGAGACTTTATCTTGACTATGTGGGTGGTAAGAATATAAACATTTCATTTAAATAAACTAAAGTTGGGAAGCAAAAATAAAAAAAACTAAATTCAAGAAATGACTCAAAACATATCAATATGAAATAAGTATTTTGGGCAATTCTAATACTAGAAAAAATGCTAAAAAAAACACTGATCCTAATCTTATGACAACACATCCTTTTTTCCTTTCCCTTCATTGTACTCTAATAAACTTTTAACTAATACCTTACTTATTGAGGAATCATAGGTTCACTACCCTTACGAAAATGAAAATTTTCTAAGGATAAAATTTTAAATAATAAAAGGGAAAGACTATGGTGATACTAATGTGGGGTGTACTTAACCAATTTCAGGAAATTGTGTGAGCTTATATGTGAACTTAATGGCTTGTGCACGTATAGACAAATGGTGTTAACTTGGAAAAGTCAAAGCAAAGGAAAAAATCGAAGTGAAGAGAAGAATATTGGAAGCAGAGGAGCAGCATGAATTGAGTGGTGGAGACAGGAAAGAGACTGGTGTGTATAGTTTTTAGAGCTGAATCAGATGAGAGGAAAGGTGTAAACCAACCAGCCCTGAAAAGCTCACTGGGGTGATGTGAAACTCTTTGTGCACCGAAAAAAATAAAAATTGAGAATCTACTGGAAACTTCACAAGAATCTAAAGCAAATAAATCAGAGCAAGATTTGTGTTTTATTTGAAGTTTTTTTTTTGTTTTTTTTTGTTTTTTTTTTTTGCTTTTTGGGTCACACCCAGCAATGCACAGGGGTTACTCCTGGTTCTACACTCAGGAATTACCCCTTGCGGTGCTCAGGGGACCATACGGGATGCTGGGATTCGAACCTGGGTCAGCCTGGGTCGGCCGCGTGCAAGGCAAGCGCCCTACCCGCTGTGCTATTGCTCCAGCCCCACGTGTTTTATTTGAAGTTTTATAATTTATCTGGGGATTTTGGAAGTAGAAAAGAAGTGTGATTATTAGATTAGTTACTAAATCATGAAGTTTGAGCAACTATCGCAGGACATCATAAGCTTGCTGGCTTATAAACAGAAAAAGATTAATTATGGAAGCTGAGAAGTATAAGGTCTGGGTACTGGCAAAATTCACTTTCTGGTAAGGGGCCAATTCTTGGTTTACAATCAACTGTCTCTTCACATGTCCTCATATGGTAAAAGGAAAATGACTCCGGAGAGTTCCTTTTTATATGGGTACTAATCCTACTCATGACAGCTTTACCCTTTTGACTTCAATGCTTTCAAAAGCCTTATTCTTTTTATATAAAGGAAAATTTAATTGACTCACCATGAAATAGCCCATCGCAAACCTGTTCATGATTGGGTTTCAGTCATTCAGTGTTCCAACAGGAATCCCTCCCGCAGTGTACATTTGCTACCACCAATGTCTCCAGTTTCCCTCCCTTCCACTCCCCCACCCCCACAGCCTGCCTCTATAACCGGCACTTTTTTTCTCTCTCTCTCCCTCCCCTCTCTCTTCTCTCCTCTTCTTCTCTCTTCTCTCTCCCTCTCTTTCTTCCTCCCCCCTCTCTCCCTCCCTCCTCCTTTCTTTTGGGCCTTGTGGTTTGCAATACTGATACTGAAAGGTTATATGTATATCCCTTTACCTACTTCCAATACTCAGTTCTTACCCAGTGTGTTGATTTCCAACTATTATTGTCATACTGGACTGGAGCAATAGCACAGCGGGTAGGGCATTTACCTTGCACGCAGCTGACTTGGTTTCGATTCCTCCTTCCATCTCAGAGAGCCTGGCAAGCTACCAAGAGTATCCTACCCATACCTATTCGATTTGCCAAAAACAGTAACAGCAAGTCTTAATGGAGACATTACTGGTGCCCACTGGAGCCAATCAATGAACAATGGGATGACAGTGCTATGACAGTGCAGTGCTATTGTCATACTGGTCCCTCCATCTACCACACATTTGTGGTAGGTTATAACCATTGACCAGTCCTCTTGGCCCCTGTTTTCTTTGACTTTACATATTAGTCTCATACCATTTTTTTAGATATAGATATATCTCACAAATGAAAGCAATGACTCTAAAATCTGCCCCTTTCCTTCTAACTCATTTCACCCAGTATGATACTCTCCATATCCAACCATTTATAGGCGAATTTCATGACTTCATTTTTCCTAACCGGCCCTAAATCTTAGCACTATTTATATTAGCTCTAGAATCTCACTATGAAAATGGAGCAAGGAGACACAAATATGCTATGTGTAGCATTGGCGACAAGGAATAGATGTGTTTTAGAACAGGGAATGGATGTGTTTTAGAATGTAAATTAAGTATAAACAACTTACCCCTTTTCTCTAATTTTTCCTTCAGTTCCCTCAGTTTCCTGACTATTGCATTTACACACTTATGCATTCTTAATTTTATTTCTTATAGTAGCTACTGTAACATCTAAATCATAAGCTCAGTGATGCCTCAGGATTGAGGGGGATGGTAAGAATCTGGGAACACCAGAAGAGGAAAGTTGACACTGATGCTGAAATATAATGCACCCAAAACTCAACTATGAATATCTATGTGAATCAGGGTGTCTTGATGTAAATCAGTGTGTCTTAATAAATGCTTTTAAAAGCAATTATATAAATATCTCAGCCATTCAAAAATAAATCACTTGTAAAATCTAATAGCACTGTACCTCCCAATAGTACAAACACCTTTTTTTAAAACTTTTTTATTTGTGAATCACCATGAGGTACTGTTACATACTTACAAATGTTCGTATTTGCGTTGCAGATAATACAATGATTGGTTACCTATACCTCCACCAGTGCCCATTCTCCACCACGAATGATCTCAGTAACCCTCCCACTCCCCCCACCCCATTCCCATCCCCATCCCATCTCTGTGCTGGGCATTCCCTTTTGTTTTCTCTCTCCTTTTGGGTATTGTGGTTTGTAGTAGATGTATTGAGTGGCCATTGTGTTCAGTCTATAGTCTATTTTCGGCAACTCCCTACCCAAGCGGGTCCTCCCAGTACCATTTACTTGATTTTTCCTTCTCTATCTGAGCTGTCTTATCCTCCAGCATGTGAGGCGAGCTTCCAAGCCATAGGACAAACCTTCTGGTCCTTATGTCTACTATTCTTGGGTTTGAGTCTCTTATTCTGTTACTTTATATTCCACAAATGAGTGCAGTCTTTCTATGTCTGTCCCTCTCTTTCTGACTCATTTCACTTAACATGATGCTTTCCATGTTGATCCACTTATACTTAAATCCACTTGAACTTTATGACTTCATCTTTTCTAATAGCTACATAGTGTTCCATTGTGTAGATGAACCAAAGTTTCTTTAACCAGTCATCTGTTCTTAAGCACTTGGATTTTTTCTAAATTTCAGCTATTGTAAACAGTGCATCAATGAACATACAAGTGCAGAAGTCATTTGTAATATACTTTTTTTTTTGCTTCTCCAGTGTACATTCCCAGAAGTGGTATTGCTGAGTAAAATGGAAGCTCAATTTCTAATTTTTTGAGAAGCATCGTCCATACTGTTTTCCAAAAGAGCTGAACCATTTGGCATTCCCACAAGCAGTGAAAGAGACTTTTATACACCTTTTATACTTTATTTTAATGCATAATTGTCACAGATATTGTGCCAGAATATTTTTTTTAGTTTATTGCAAAAGATGTAGTGGATGGTTATTCTGTGAAACTTTGTTGTTAAATACAGGGTACAATGATTATGTGGTAGCAAGACGATGCAGAAATAAACATGGTATATATGTATCATCATTACTGGACACTGAAGAAAACACTATGTTATGATTCCATTTTACAGATAAAAAATCAGGAAAGTAAAGTCAATTCTATGTCCTGGATGACCTAGCAAAAAGTTGAGTTCAAATCTGGCCTAATGGGAAATTATGTGCTTGCAATTTTTCTGTAATAGCTTTGTTTCAGTGATAACTTTGGCTTGTGTTGTATCACTGGTGTATCACTTGTCTTCCCGTTGATCTTCAATTTGCTCTAGCGGGCTCCAGTAACATCTACATTTGTCCCTATTGCGTGTTACTGTAGCCCAATGATATCTGCTCACTCTAGGAAGAGGAAGAGCCTCAAACCATTCATTCAGGATTTTAACGGAGAAGTCTGACCATCTCGTTGGTGGGCGGCCACGTGGTCTTTTGATGTCCCGTGGAATCCAGCTGGTAACAGCCCAGCTGTTGTCTCTGAATCGCATTACATGTTCGGCCCATTTGATTTTTGATGTCTTGGCAAACAAGACAATGTCCTTGATTCTTGATCATAGACGGAGGTCGGAGCTCTGGATTCCTTCTCTCACTTGAGTGAGACATGATACTGCTAGAATAGCTCTTTGGATTCCTCTTTGGGATACCCGAATAGTGTTCTCATCCTGTTTGTGTAGGGCCCAGGTCTCTGAGGCATAATATAGCCCAGGAAGAACGGTGGGATCACAAAGATGTGCCCTGAGTTGGAGGTCCTTGATCCTCTTAACCACTTCTCCTATGCTCTTGAAGGTGTTCCACACTGCTCTCTTCCTCCTGTGCAGTTCTGGCACCAAGTCATTCCTCATGTTGAGTTTTCAACCCAGGTACACATAGCTGCTGCATTAAGAGATGTTTGTTCCTTTGAGAGCAAATGGAGTGTCAGGGACTAGTTCATTTTTCATGAGCATCATCTTGTTGAGGTTCAGCTTTGCCTTACCTTTCATAAATCTGCAAAGCAGAAATCCAAAAGATTATATCATAAACCAGATCTTCTATGTCCTCAGATTCTCCTTCCTACAACACAAATTCCAAGAGAATAGATGCTTTTGGAGCAATAATGGGGTAATGCAAGTCATTTTATTCATTGAACAGTACTTTCAAGGCTCGGAAGGGGCTTTTTATCTTCTTTATGTCACCTTTTATAAAGTATTCATTCACTGTTTATCTGTCAATGACACTATCAATGACAGTATCAATGACATTATCAATGAATAAGATTCTGAAGCTTCAGTCACCGAATTCTTTGGCTTATCATACTAAATAGTAATATTATTTGTTGCTTACCTGTATCCCCAAAGTCAAAAAACTCAAGAATATGATTTACATCTCGTTTATAAAATACGTGTATGTCTGTGTGTTCTCAACACATGCAAAATTGATTCCCTTTCCTAATGCTGTCAGCATATTTATTGTAGATATTTTCTAAGCCATTAGGAAAATGGGGTACTAAATGATCCTAATATATCAGTGGGTAGGATAAAATATTAAAATATCTGGAATATACTTTCAAATGGTTAGCACATAACAGGTAAGATGGTTAACAGTTTGCATTTCATTTGATAGTTAAATTGAGTTACACAAACTTCCAGTGATGACTAAATTTTGATCAGGAAATTCAGTCATTATTAATAGAGGTGAGTTTACTGTGACTCAAGTTTTGTAGTTGATGTTACTTCTTTATTATTTATTTATTTATTGCTTTTTGGCTCACACCCGGCTATGCACAGGGGTCACTCCTGGCTCTGCACTCAGGAATTACCCCTGTCGGTACTCAGGGGACCATATGGGATGCTGGGAATCGAACCCGGGTCTGCCGAGTGCAAGGCAAATGCCCTACCCGCTGTGCTATCACTCCAGACCCTGATGTTACTTCTTTTAAGTATAAATTGAAAGCCTTACCAAAGCAACTTAATAGGTTTGTGTCTAATTTATACTGACAAATAAGCAATGTTAGCAAACTTAGTGTTTTTTAGATGAAACATGAATTTTCTACTGTGCTACATGCCAAAGGTCCTAAATTTAAGTAAAAAAAGGTATTATATTTAAATAGCTGGAATTTATTCATTCATGCAGATCCCATGGGTTCTGCAGAATTTAAACACTACTGCAAGGTGAAGACAGTCTGTCAAACTGATTTTTTTTTGTATCTCACATTTAATTTCAATACCAAAGTCAAAAAGACTCTTAAATTTATCTCCATTATTTTTTCCTCTGAAAAATGTAATTGGTTCATGTCTCACTTTGTTCATTATTGGCACATAAGCTCACATTTCTAAAGTTAATTCTATTGTTGATTTAGAAAGTTTTTATCCTTGGCAGTGACAGAATTTATTCAATCGTTTATTTATTTTTTTCTTTGATAGTATTTATCTTTTATGGGGATGTCATATACAACATTTTAAATGCATTCAACTCAGAGGAAATGACATGCATTTATTTGCATGTGTTAGACAGAATAATATTCATACTGCTATATTATATTGCAGTAACACCTGTATTTAGAAACTACCTAAAGAGTCAAAGGTATGTTTTAATGTAGGTGAAGGCCATGATATTTTAGGATCATTTAAAGAATACAGCTCTAATTCAAAATGATATTTCAGATTACTTAATGACAGATGAACTTGGAAATTCCGAAGACTCTTGAAAAACTTCCAGTCTACTTAGAATACAATTTAACTGAACTATTAAACACATGAAAGACCAGCAAGACTTCCAAATGCAATAACCTATCTTTTTAGGCAATTGTATGTTTGCCAAAATACACAGAGGGAGTTATTGGTTTCTATTGTTTTGTTATTGGTTTTTGTTGTTGTTATTTTTGTTTTTTATTATTATTTTTGTTATTGTATTGTTATTGGTTTCTGTATTCCAGTCTTTTTTTACTCCTTTCATGAGTAGTGTGAAATATCTGACTTTTTATCTCTTAGTAACAGACTGAAACTAAAATTAAGAATACCCAAGTTAACATTAGAGTCTGACAAAAAAATAAATTGGACATGCAACGAATAGTGTGTTTAGAGTAGTTATCCTGTTAACTACTAAATGATAGCCTGCTTTATTAACATTTTACCATTATCATTAATATCATCACTTATGTAATTTTTACTGTGGTAGACTTTGTTTTCTTGGAGGGTTGCATATAAAGAGCTGTGTCCAACTGTGTTGTGGGCTTTCTTCTGACTCTGTGCTCAGGGCTCAAAAATTATTCCTGATTATGTTCAGACAGCCATACACAGTGTCGGGGATCTGATCCAAGCACCGTTTCTCTGGCCCTGGTAGACTGAGGTTTTCTTATGCACTCTCTACCTACGTAGATATCAAAACTATATTGTTCTTATTACATAATATAGATTGCTATCTTATAAAAATTAAATGCTAAGCATTTCATGTGATAAAATGATGACTGTATCATTGTCATCCTGTTGTTCATCGATATACTCTAGTGGGCACCAGTAAAGTCTCTATTTCACTCAGCCCTGAGCTTTTAGCATCCTCTCCTTACTCGTCTTTCCCAACGATTGGAGGCTCTTTCAGGGTCAGGGGAATGAGACCTATCTTTACTGTTTTTGGCATATCGAATACGCCACAGGAAGCTTTGCCAGGCTCTGCTATGCGGCTGGGATACTCTCGGTAGCTTGCTGGGCTCTCCAAGAGGTATGTACATATCATTTACTGTATTTGGGATATGAATTCACCACAGGAGATTGTCAGACTCTCCTGAGTGAGCAATAGACTCTCAGTAGCTTGTCAGGTTCTCCAAGAGGGAGAACAAGGCTAGTAGATGTCAAGTGGTCAATTTGCAGCCATGCGCTTTGCTTCCGAGAGCTTTGTCTTATAGTCTCTGGGTGTTGGCTGTTTGTGGGATTACACAGTGGGGGGAAGGGGAAGGGGGAGGGGTGTTCGGTGTGGTTGCGAAACTACTGGAAATGGGGGGTCTGGGTGGAGTAGGCCCAGTCCCAATCTGAGCAGGCTTGGAGATCTCAGCCCGGGCCCCGCACACCTGGGTTTCTCTGCCAGGCCATTCATGAGTGTTCAAACATGTGGAGAGTGGAGTGGCCTTGAGCATGGCTATAGCTGGGTTCCGGAGGTCTTCAACTGTCAAGGATTTGCTTGGGACGAGGAGGGAAAGGCAACCCATCCCCTCCGAGGGATCCCGGTGAAGACAACCAGGCGCAGGGGGCAAGAGACTCGGTGTCGCTCTCTTCTGGGAGCTTGGTTTTATAGTCTCTGGATGTTGGCCGTTGGTGAGATTACACGGCGCCTAGGGCAGTTTGTGGTTATGGCTGCCAAGCTACTGGAAAATGGTAGAAAGAGTATAATATAAATATATATTATTTAATCATAAATGAATAACCGTAAATATAAACCAACAATATAAAATGATAATTATAAATATTTATATCATATTTTGAAAAACATACTTATGGGTGAAAATGGGATTTTATATAATGCTGATAAAGTGTATCAAATCTGAGAATAACATCATGTAAAATTTGTATTCATAGCTTTTTTTCTATTACTAATTGAAACTACAAATAATATGTAAAATATTCACGATGCACTGAAAAAATCTATGAATACAAATTTTACATGATATGTTTCCCTTTGGGCTGGAGCAATAGCACAGTGCCGACCCAGGTTCGATTTCTCCCTCCCTCTCGGAGAGCCTGGCAAGCTACCCATGGCGTATTCAATATGTCAAAAATAGTAACAAGTTTCACAATGGAGACATTACTGGTGCCCACTTGAGGAAATCAATGAGCAACTGGATGACAGTGCTACAATGCTATTATTTGTAGTGGTGAGTCACATTCTGTGGTGCTCAGGGCTTGCACCTGGTTCAGTGCACAGGGGTCACTTGTACTGATGTTCAGAGGACCATGTGTAGTTCCAGGGATTGAGCAAAGGTCAGTCAAAAGCAAATCAATTGCCTTAACTCCTGTGTTACCTCTGTGAACCTTGAATATTTTTAAGACCGTTTTATTCTAGAACAAATGAATTTTAAAATGTACTAATATTTGTTAGAACTTTCTTGGAATTCATGTGTTTGAAAAATGTGAGAATCAAAAACTTTATTTGTCTCACAGGTAACAGTATTTAAAAATAGATGGTATATGATCTGAGAAATATAAAAAGAGAATTTATATTCCATTTGAAGATATGCCATTAAGAAAGAAAACAAAAAATAGGAACTGGAACAAAGAAATGAGAAATAATGAAAGGAAAGGGAAAATAAAATAATAAAGTGGAAAAAGCAACAACCCTCCTTCAAGGGACTTAGCACAGAAATGTCATTTGTGCCTTAACCCATTATGCAGTATGCCTGGTACATTCCCTCTCTGACCCTTTTATTTATATGCAAAGTTTGATGAAAGATTCTTTCATCTACCAAGATAAATCTCCTAGGAAGAGAGTGGCATAGATTCAGATTCCTTTCATGATTAGGATAGATTTTACTTGTTAAAACAAATTCAATTCTAACTAGCTTGGAACTTCCAAAATCAGAGTAGAAATCAGTTAACAAAGATTATTGTTAGGGCAGTAATAACGAGCAAGGCCTGGCCATTCAGAGTTTATCTCTGAGGACATGAAAGTGTAGTCTACGAACAAAGTGGAGCAGTAATGACTGAACTAGGAATGCTCTCTTTGTTCTTGAGGCAGAGTATGGCTGGGATGAAAAGGTCTGGAAATTCTATCTGGGCAAAAATTTCACAAGGCCAATCAACAGGGTATAGCTACTTGGTGGGGGTTGGGGGGATAGGACAAGGGAGTGTGAGAAGCGGATTGTGTGTTCCTGCTTTTGGTCCTCTGAGACATGATATTAAAAGTGCAAGTGCAATCTCCTTTGACCTTCTCGAACACAGGCGCTGTGCTTTCATTTTTATTTTATCCCCATTCAGTGCTATTAAAATTGTTAAGAAGTGGGGGTAAAAAGAGATAAAAGAAAAAAAGAGAGAGAGAGAGCATTTTGGGATATTTGAGGGAAAAATTAAATACTTGTCATGGCACTACTCCTACTCAAAAGCCTTCTATGAAATATTTTATAGACCCCAAACATTCCATACAGAGGTAAAAGTGGAAGACGTGTCCCCATTACACTTTGCAAAGTAATGTTCTTTTTGGCAAAAGGATAAATCTCACAGCGGGATTCTCAGTTGGGTGATCTGAACTCTGAAGCAGGGGGAGAGGGTAGATAAAGGGAATCTGCCAGTGGAAACCCCATTTAAAGCAGCCGCAGGCAGAAATCTGAAATTTCCTGATACTCCTGTATTTAGGATGGATTTTCTTCTAGGTGCTGCTCCAATTAACTCCTCACTCTCTGAGAGTGATTTAAACAAAACTTTTCTAAACAGGAAACCATATGAGATATGTTTTAGGCAGCAGCTTTTGGATGTTCATCCAAGGAAGCTGAAGTCCTCTTTGTGATGCATGTAACAATAGGTGTGATACCTTCTAACTGCGGTAGACACCACTGAACTCCAGAATTCCCATTTCTTTTGATTTTCACAATATTTATGAATTTAATTAAGTTTTACTTCTTACCCAAACTGTGCCTCCCCAGGTTTCCTTCTCAGTACACATTTTTACTATTACATCCTGCAGGTCCTAATATGAAATAGACCTTTAATTAAAAGAGATCTGTACTATGAACTACTAAATAAATAATAATAATCTCTAAAGTATATTTCTCTCAATCTCATATTTACCAATGATCACATTTATACAATTACTCTTCATATAATAAAACTTGAATACAATAATTGGGGGTTGTGTAAGATATAAATGCTGAAATAACATATTTCATGATTTCTTCTTTGTTTTCACTTTGGGGCCACACCTGTCCCTGTTCAAAGATCACTATTGGTGGAAATCAGGGAGATCAAATGTGGCACACTGGAATCGAAGCCCAGTTCCATAGAATTACCCCTGGAGGTACTCAGGGGACCATATGGGATGCTGGGAGTCGAACCCAGGTAGGCTGCGTGCAAGGCAAATGCCCAACCCGCTGTGCTATCACTCCAGCCCCAATTGCCATATTTTGCATAAACCCTTTCTTAGAAAAGAGACATACAAATCCTGTAGTGCTACCTTTAAATATATATGTATATATATACATTTAAATATATATATATATATATATTGGTTTAGTTCATGTATGTTAGTAGGCTACTTTTGCCACCAAAACAAGTTGATTATTTGGACTTCCTTCATCCCAGAAATGTGTACAAAGTGAACTTTCAAAAAGCTCCTGAATGGCAACCCCGAGAATCACCTGCATTTAACAAATTACACAAGAATCAGTCAGCAAGTACCAAAGCAGGGATTCAAACCCACAAATCTCTGGCCTATTTTACTGCCTGGACAACAATGCATCCTTAATTCACACTCATATGTACTCTAAGTAGCACAGAGCATAGGCGGCCATACTGACCTTCATCCACACTGTAGGAGTTGGAGACTTGTATGATGTCCAAGGATCAGTGAAAAGATGTCACCATTGGCACAACATGAATTCATAATATTTAGGGGGAAAAAGGTAGCACGACTCTTATAGTTATTGGTTAATTTCATTACTATAACTGTCCCATCCGGTCCATAAAGCTGATTCCATCATTGTTCTCTGTATTGTCTCAAAGCATGGAATGATTTCCTTTATTTTTTTTTTAAATTTTAATGCATCACCGTGAGATACAGCTACAGACTTACAAACTGTTGTGATTAAGTTTCAGTCAATGTTCAAATACTCATCTCTCCACTAGGGCCATTCTCCACCACCAATGTTCCCAGTGTCCCTCCCGCCACCTCTACCCCTTACCACCCCCTGCTTTTGTGGCAGACACATTCCCTCTTACTCTCTCTCTCTCTCCTTTTGGGTGTTATGGTTTGCAATATAGGCACTAAGCAGCAATCATGTTTGGTCCATAGTCTACTTTCAGCACGCACCTACCAACCCAAGTGATCCCTCCAACCATCATTTACTTAGTGGTCTCTTCTCCATCCCACCTACCTTTTCCCCAGCACAAGTGATTCATTTCCCAGCCGTGGAGCCATCCTCATGGTCCTTATCTCTATTATCCTTAGGTGTTATTCTCCTATTATGTTACTATAACCCTTCACTACACCCCTCTTTTTTAATGCTGAAGCATTAGCCAACATCTGGCTTTAAAAACATTATTTTTTGACTACTTCAACATTTACATTTTCATTAACAGCATGTCTCTCATAGTTCTCAGGAAACTTACATCATTATTTTCAAGTATAAACTTGAAAACAAATATAAACATCCCAGGAATTTATGCTTATATATTGTTTTTAAATATATATTATTTCAAAGTCACTGTCTTTAAAAATGCTTGAGGAACACAGCAGGCAATGAGACACCAGAAACTCATTAAGGAAATTCATCTGTCTACTCTGTTTTGAGGCTTCCCAGTATCAGATTCATTACTAGGTACTAGGATGCCACAGTCAGTCTCTATGGATTTTTCTTAGAGATGGTTCAGATAATAGGAGAACAGTCTTCTAATTGCTAGCTTCTTTATCTGTGGATCTTGAACCCACAGGCGGCAGTTCTACTGAATGTGGGGGTATTGAAGTTTCTTTTTAAATAATTTTATGATTCATTATCAGGAAATGTCTTATTTGTATATTCATTTTATATATGAGGAATCTTATAAAAATGTTTCAGACAAAATAATGGTCATAGATAGAAAGTTTCAAAAGCCTATTCTTCTGTTGCTTCAGGTCTTTAAACTAGGCTTTCAAAGTTGGTGCAAAAGATATTAAGAACTATATTTATGGATGAATCTTACAACTCATTTTACTCTTTATGGGCATGATTTTCATCAGGAACCTCTTCTAAACAGTTTTGGCACAGAATAACTTCCAATTATATCATTCTTAATGATAAAGGAGAGGTTAGGGTTAAATACCTGAGGTTGTAATTGAACTTAAAAGTATTTTTCAAACCATATCTCATTTATCTGCATTCAAACCTCTATTCTGGTGCTTCCAAATCTTACGTATTTGTAAGATTTACTATCTTCTCAGTAATATCTCTTCAAAGCCTAGACAGTGAAATTTCACCTTCCTCTTTCATGTGAAGTCATATATCATCCCCCTCTGTCTTTCATGCCCTTATATTTAAGACTTAAAAAAAAATACATTCCTACTTTCTGTTGTCCTTGGACCCTTTGTTATTTTGGGGTAGTTGTCAAAAGAAAAAAATAATTGTCTAATATATTAAAAGACGAAGGGCAATATAACTTTAACTGTGTCAATTCTTTTCATTACGAAGGTCATAGACATAACAAGTTTTCACCAATATAATCCATAGGATCAATTTAATATTAAGCATATATTAAGATACACTGTAATATCAAATTTACGAACTCTGTCTCTGAAGATGTGCTGTTGATACATTTTGTTTTGTTACTATCTGACATTTTTGTCATTTCATTAAACATATTTTAGAAAATGAAGGAAGGGGCAATGGAGATGGATCAAGGGAGACAGCCAGAGCCAACATTTGTGAAACCCTGAGTTTCATTACCAGTACCACCTGGCCTCTCTAACACCCCAGGGCATGACCTCTATTAAAGAATATTTTTCCGAACTACCCAACCATCTGTTTACATTCTGTTGGCCAAGTGTGGTGGCTGCTAGGCTGATACTTACCTGTGTAAAATACTAGAGTATATTTTTATTCTGGGAGCCCTTGTTCCTTTTGAAAGAAACCAAGCTCGTATTTGCTTTGGAATACTGTGAAAATATGAGCTCTAGACTTTACGACTTCTAACACAATATTTAGAAAGATATGATGTATATAGAGAGAGGGTACAGAGGAAATGCAGAAGAAAAATATTTAGCAATTGTTTGTATATTTGAAAGAGAAGAAGAGAGGATCCCACATGAATGTATCATACTTTTGGCATATTGAATTCTATTTATTAGTTTCCTGGTCATGCTAAAGGGCTGCAGAAGGCTTACTTCCTCCTGCTCTGTGCTCAGGGATGACCCCTGAGTGTGCTTAGGGACTGGAAATGGTGATAAGGATCAAACAGCTGTGGGCTTGATGCAAGGTCAGTGCTTTAACTACCCTTTAGTATCTCTCAGGTTCTCAATGAATTTCACATATTTGTTTCTGTTGAATTATTTCACTAGGCTATGGAGCTAGAAGTTTTGAGTCATATTCAATGTCCTTTTTTTTTTACTTTTAATGCATGTTTAAATAGTCACAACCAGAGAATATGTCAATTTAATTGGCTATTAGCAATAAATCGATTATGTTAATTTCTTTACAATTTCACAAACATTGATGTTAACTCTGATTTTCAAATAGCTGGTTTTATATGAAGATAAAATTAAGGCTGTATTTTATTTTCAGAAACACTGTAAGTTTTAAAGTTGTGTATAGGTTTTGCATGTATAAAATTTAACCACATTTTTTTTAAATTCTCAAGCAAAATCAATGATAGTAAAGTTAAGTATAAAAAGCAAATATAGCAATATCACTGGGGAAGAACCTTAGTAACAAATCACACTTTTCATTATAAAAAAATACTAAAGGGTTGTTAAACCACAACTTCTTAAACTGATTCCTTTTTACTGGAAAGGTATTTTTTTTTATTTTATTTTACTCTAAATATATAAGCACACTCATGCTCATGATCACGAAATCCCATTGATCGTCAATTTCTCGAGCGGGCTCAGTAGCCTCTCCATTTGTCCTATCCCTGAGATTTTAGAAGCCTCTCTCTACTCGGCCTTCCCAAAGATGCCGCAATGGAGGCTCTTTCAGGGTCAGGGAATGAGACCCAGCTTGTTACTGGCTTTGGCATATGGATACACCATGGGCAGCTTGCGAGGCTCTCCCATGTGGGCAGGAAACTCTCAGTAGCTTGTTGGTTTCTCCCAGAGGGAGAAGTACGTTGTAAGATATTGCATGGCCGCAAAGCAGCCTCGGGCTTCTGGGAGGTTGCTCTTAAGTCTCTGGATGTTGGCCATTGATGGGATTACACACACTTGGGTTCCTCTGCTGGTACTTTCATGCGTGAGGCTTGTCCGAACGTGTGGAGAGGGGCCTTGAGCATGGCTGTGGCTAGGTTCCAGAGGTCTCTGGCCACGGGGAGCTCTGCTTGGGGCGGGGAGGGAAGCTAGAGCCCATCCCTTTGGAGGGGCCCCAGGGAAGATAGCTAGGCGTGCATGCAAGAGACACTATGTAAACACATAGTTATGCAAATCTTATTTACTGAGAAAAAAATCATAAAAAATTTATTTTGAAAGAATTTTGTAAATTCCATGGCTTGACTGATACTGTCAAGACTTAAAGCACTTGCCTTTGGAGGACCTCAGTTTGATCCCCAGCATAACATATGTGCCGCTAGCACTATCAAAAGTGATCAAGGAGCACAGAGTGAGGAGTAAGCCCTGAGCACCACCAGTTGGAGCCAACCCCAAAAGAGGGTTGCATGACCCCCAATAGGGACAGAACACAAAATCTGAAAAACAGTATGCTAAACCATGGAGACCTGATACCTCAGCCTCAGAATTTCTTATTTGGATCATATGATTTTGCATTTCTATGACATTATCAACAATAACTATTTTATCTTCACACAAATCTTGTCATCATTTTATTGATAAAGAAAGTAGTGCAAAAGCTCCTGTGAGTGTTCCCTACACACCTCAGCTGCGGACCTCACAACACTCCATCATTGCCTGTTATCTCTTAGCTACAGAAAATCCAGCAAAATCCTCAGTTGTATGAGACAAGTGTCACTAGAGTCACAACAAAGAAAAAAGCCAAAGATTCATAAAGACTGACAACTGACAATATCTGGAGAGATTAAGTATATCTCCTGATGCAGCATCAGTACTGCGTGTCTGTGCACACATAGAAATGTATATGAAAGAAGGAAAACAGTCCTTCTCAAACTTTAATATGCATACAAATAGATTAAGGGTCTTGTATCAAAAGCCGATCTATGCTTTTTGGTTTTTTGAGGGCTGGTGGAGGAGGGTGGGCAGCACACCTTGTGATGGTCAGGGTTCCTCTTAGTTCTCCAATCAGGAATCACACCTGGAGGGCTAAGAAAGCCCATGGGATACAAGGGATAGTACCTAGGTCTGTTATGTGCAAGACAAGTGTCCTATCTGCTGGACTTCTTTCCAGCCCCAAATCTAGACTTCTAATAGCCCTGCAGTAGATAGTACTGGGCTGGAACTAATATACCCTCCACTGTAACCCCCACACCCCACCACACACACACACACACACACACACACACACACACCAAAGCAAATCAATAAAATATATTAAGGCTCATATTTTCAGATTGAAGATTGTGTGAAGTATGGAGAAACTGTAAGAAAACTCAGTAGCTCCTCTTGTTAGTGCTAAAAAAATATTTATTGAATCCATTCCTTTAGAAGCACAAGATGATTAAGGCTGGAGCTATAGTGCAGTGGGTAGAGTGTTTGCTTTGTATATGGCCCACCAGGGTTTAATACAAAGCATCCCATGTAGTTCCTCATGAACCACCAGGAGTAGTTGCTGAATGCAGAGCCAGGAGTATCCCCTGAGCATCACCGTGTGTCCCTCCCCCACAAAAGAAAGAAGTGAAAAATGACTGAAAAGTATCTATGCATTTTTCTTCAAAATAAAGGGCAGCCCCAGTAGCAATCTTTAACCAAAACCTTTTAACTGGAGTCCCTCTGAAGTGAAAATCCTATCCTCTAGAGATGTTTGAGCTTCATTTTTATTAGGGGAAGCCATAGCTCCCGGCCATAGCTCCAGGTTTACTCTTTCCTCTAAGCTCAGGGATCACCATGATGGTGCTCTGGGGAGTGTATGGGATGTGTGGGGTCTACCCTGCATCAGCCACATGCAAGACAACTGCATTCCCAGCAGTGCTATCTTACCAGCCAGTGTCCTCTGACAAATTTTCTTTCAAGTTATGAAGCCTTGAAAGAAAGAACCCTTTCCCATGATTTTCCATGAAATAGGATAGGGAAACGGTCTCGAGCTTAGTTTACCTTCTTGCTATGAATTCCTAAATGGACATCAGACATCAGCTCAAGCAAAATTTACTTGCATTTTCCTAAAGTTCAGATCACGTTGATGCTCCAGCCCAGCAGGCAATCACAGGCGGCCAAGGGAGAGAATCAGGCAGCTCTTGGACACATGCCAGATCAGGATGAATCTTGCCCAGGTCAGTGAGTCTTAGCTGGGTCCTTTGCCCAAGGAAATATTTTAAAGCGAAGGAATGCTGTCACTGTCACTGTCATCCCGTTGCTCATTGATTTATTGAAGCAAGCACCAGTAACGTCTCTTATTGAGAGACTTACTGTTACTGTTTTTGGCATATCCAATATGCCACGGGTAGCTTGCCAGGCTCTGCCGTGCGTGCGCGATACTCTTGGTAGCTTGCCGGGCTCAAGAGGGGCAGAGGAATTGAACACGGGTCAGCCTCATGAAACGCGAATGCCCTACAGCTGTGCTATCGCTCCAGCCCAAAGCGAAGGAATGCTATCTAAGAATATTGAAGCAAGGAGATACAGGCAGCTTGGTCTGTAGACATTGTGGCCAGAGTAGGCTTTTACATCTGTTGCATGTATTAGCAGCATGTTAGATCCTACATTCTGGCATATATTTCTTAACATTCAAAAGAGGAAATAATGCCAATGAGGGGTCAGGATTGGTTTCCTTTTCGTGGTAACTGATTTAGTCTTGTTTTCTCTGGGGAATTCCTCTTCCTGGGGAAGGAGGTTGTTTTGGGTTAATTGCACATTTAGTGAACATTGGTTTTTATTAGCTTGGGAGAAATGCCCAAGAGTACAACTGTGAGGTTACATGACAGCTGCCAACTAGGAGGTCCGGCTGTAAATTTTTTAATTTATTCTTTGTATTGGTGCAGTAAGTTTTCCAATCATGTTAATAGTGGTGCTTTTGATATACAAAGTTACTGCACCTGCCCCAGGAGCAGGTGGGGTTCCTTCAGGTCAGTAAGCAACTTGCTTCTACATTTCAGTAAGATACATTGTTTAAGGCTGGAACAATAGCACCGTGGTAGGGTGTTTGCCATGCATGATGGCCCCTGGGTTTGTTTCCTCCATCCCTCTTGGAGAGCCTGGCAAGCTACCGAGAGTATCCCACCCCACCTTTCGGAGAGCCTACCATGCTACGCTAGTGAGAACATCCCACCCCCACAGCAGAGCCTGGCAAGTTACCTGTGGTGTAATAAGCCAAAAACAGTAACAAGACTCACAATGGAGACATTACTGATGCCCTCTGGAGCTAATCTATGAGCAACAGGATGAGATTGATACATTGTTTAGAGAGAAAATGTTTAACCTTTCTGAGGTGAGAAACACAGATCAACTGATTTTTGGTGTTAATCAGTCTCTATTCTACCTAAAGTATGTTTTTAATGGAAAACAATGTTTTTTTTTTTTTACTTCAGAAAAAAAAGTACAAACAGAGAGCATTTAATTTTTAGTACGTTCTGGACAAACAAAAGTTTAGATCTTAAACTATGTTAAACTTAAACTATTTAAACTATCTTAAAACCATGTTTACCCTGTTTTCAAATCTTCAATTTGAAAACCCTTCCTAGCCTAGAGTGTAGTGCTGACAGATTGGAAATAACTCAGATTTACAGTATACAAATAGGAGCTATGGGCAATCAGGAGATTTCAGACTATTCTACAGAAAGACAGAGAATAATCGTTTTTTAAAAATACAATCTGCCTTTGAGAGGGGGACTCATTTTTCTTCTAAACATCAGAATTTAAACATCTCTAGATAGTGTTTTCTTAATATGCAGCGAGTATAAAAATCAGGAGAGACATTAATTTAGGTTATATTCTTTCTGCATTTACTGGATCTCTGTTTTTTTTTTAATTTATTTTTTTTTAATTTTATCACCATGTGGAAAATTACAGAGTTCTCGGGTTTATGACTCAGTTATGCCATATTCAAACACCATCCCTTCACCAGTGCCCATATTCCACCACCAAAATCCCCGGTATACCCCCCGCCCCCCACCCCAACTGTATAACTGATGAATTTCACTTCATTTTCTCTTCACCTTGATTACGTTCAATATTTCAACACAAAACTCACTATTGTTGTGGGAGTTATACCCCCAAACAAGATAACCCTACTAAGGAAACATTTGATAATTAGTTTTCCATTAAAAGATTGTAAGTTTTCAGGTTTTAAAAAAGGACGCGTGGCCGCGTAAGCGGCCGTGCGGCTCAGATGTGTCCCAGTCCCGAATCCTGGAGCCGTGTTAGTTGCTGCGCAGTGTCGCCAGGGCTCCTTCTGGAGAAGGTGTGCTGGCGGCACCTCCTCCTTCGGGCCCCCCGGTGTTGCTGGCCCCAATTCGGGTCCGGAGCATTTTCCGGGCCGCACTGCTCACCAGAATGTCTGCCGCTTCTCTGTTGATTGTGGAAGATCTGGATCTCTGGTTTAAGGAATTTTCCCACAGTCCTGGTTTAAGAAGTAAAAAAATCCATTTATTTACTTTTTAAAAAAAATTTAATTTATTTTTGGGTCACACCCATCAATCCTGTCTCAGCACTCAGGAATTTGTCATGGCAGTGCTTGGGGGATCATATGAGGTGTTGGGGAACAAACCAGGCAGGACACTTGCAAAGCAAACATTCTACCTGCTGTACTATCTCTCCGGCCCCTATGTTCTAAAAATATAAAGTACATGTTTTAAAAAAAACATTAAAAAGATACACTCTTGCAGGGCTGGAGGGATAGCACAGAGGGTAGGGTGTTTGCCTTGCATGAGACCAACCTGGGTTTGATTCCTCCATCCCTCTAGGAGAGCCCGGCAAGATACTGTGAGTATCTTGTCCACACAGCAGAGCCTGGCAAGCTATCCGTGGTGTATCCAATATGCCAAAAACAATAACAGCAAGTCTCACATGGAGAAGTTACTGGTGCCTGCTGGAGCAAATCAATGAGCAACGAGATGACAGTGATACAGTGATACACTCCTGCAATTAAATTAATTCAGTAAATTAATTCATACACTAGTGTGTAACATGTAGTATAATGGTAAGCTTTAAAATGCAAATTTAGAGAACCCCACACTGAAATACTGTAGGCTGCAAAATGTCATTTAAAAATACTCTTCTCTGTATGATTATCACGAATCCCAAAATCTCGTTAATCACCAATTTCTTGGGTGGACTCAGTAACCTCTCATTTCATCCTTTCCCTGAGATCTTAGAAGTCTATCTCGACTTGGCCCTCCCAATGATGTCACACTGGAGGCTCCTTCAGGGTCAGGGGAATGAGATCCAGCTAGTTACTGGATTTAGCATATGAATACACCATGGGAAGCTTGCAAGGCTGTCCCATGTGGGCAGGAAACTCTCAGAAGATTGCCAGTTTCTCCCAGAGGGAGATAAGTCTACAAGATATCACATGGCCGCAAAGCGGCTCCGCACTTCTGAGAGCTTGCTTTTAAGTCTCTCTTTATGTTGGCTGTTGATGGGATTACACACACCTGGGTTCCTCTGCCGGTACCTTCATGCATGAGGCCTGTCCGAACGTGTGGAGAGGGGCCTCCAGCATGGCTGCAGCTAGGTTCCGGTGGTCTTCGGATGCCAGGAGCTCTGCTCAGGGTGGGGAGGGAAGCTGGAGCCCATCCCCTCCGAGGGGCCCCTGTGAAATGTATGTATAGCGATATATATATATATTTTAAAATTCACTGTTGATCTGTTGAAACAGAACAGCATAAATTGAGAAAAGAAGACATTACCAAACTCTTTTGAAATGAGAATTACTTAGATACACGGTTTAGCCAAACCAACGAAACAAGTGGTCTTCCTTGGAGCAGTCTCCCACTGGCAAAATAAATGCAACATCTCTTAGGTTCAATACATAATTTACTCCAGACTTATGTCACCATATTTATAGAATATAGTTTAGCATTCCTTAATAGAAGTGTCATTGAATATGTATCCAGACAGTATAACCAGTAGAAATCTGAACCCCCTAATTTTCTAATTTTAGAAAAAGGCGAAAAAATATGAGTTTGGGAAGAAATAAAGGGAGGAAGAAAAAAGTGAAAAAAAATGTTTGCCATTCAATCTAAGGTAGTAATTCCCACTGGAGGTCCACAGAGAATCTCCTAGGGATTTACTAAGTTATTTATTTGGAAAATTAGAAAATTGTAATTTAGAAAATTGTTCTTATTTGGGACTACCCTAATCAAGTAAATAAAACTTTTATTGCCTATGAAATAGCTACTTCTCTTTAAGCTACCTAGGTGATCCAATGTGTAGCCAAGATTGAGAATTACTAGTCTGAATTGTAACTTTCTATCAAGAAACAACCTTATTTTCAATAAAGACAAGGTGTTGGTTTGGTTAAACAGTGTGTCTCTATCATGCACATTTCCAAACAATTTGATAGTGATCTCCGTCTCACTCTTGCTCATCGATTTGCTCAAGCAGGCACCAGTAACGCCTCCATTGTGAGACTTCTTATTACTGTGTTTGGCATATTGAATATGCCACAGTAGCTTGCCAGGCTCTGCCAAGCGAGTGAAATACTCTTGGTAGCTTGCCAGGCTCTCTAAGAGGGACAGAGGAATCGAACCTGGGTCAGCTCTGTGCAAGGCAAACACCCTACTCACTGTACTGTCACTCCACTCCAAGGAGAATCAAAAAGAAGCAAAAATTAAGACCTTTTACCTGTTATTTCTACGTGTCTAATAAAAAGCAAATCACGTCTTTTAATTTAAATATACATGCTAGTTTAGCTTATTTGAAATGATTTTCTGAAAGCTATTCTAAACTTATCAAAACTTTCTAATATGAGACCCTACCACTAACATGCATAATGGTGCTGACTTGCTTGCCACTCTCACTTGTCCATTGCTTCTTGGATTTTTGGCTAAGATCAAGTGCAACAATCTTCACATGTTCATGATTATTCATCACTAGCCTGTAGAATGTGCTTTTTGTTCCCAATGCAATAGACCAATGACGGGGATCCAGTCTTCTTCTGCTTTACTGTTATGAGCTTAGACCTAATGAAATACCGTCAGGACTGGTACATGAAAAACTATTATTATTACTATAATGTAGGGGCTTTGTAGACAAGGGCATGGTAGAGATACTCTAATGATTAATCACGTAAAGGAATTCTTCACTGGCTCTTAGTGAACACAAAATTACTACCTTTTTAATTTAAAATGTTTATTACCATATCTCTGATGTTTTTGTTTTGTTTTTAAAATCAATTTCCGAATCAATAGATTAATGGAGAGGTCTTGTTTTCTTTGACATTGACTGAATGTTATCCAAGTAACACTTAAAACTAAATTATAGAGACAAACAAGTGGATTTCTTGCTTAGCCATCGAAATGTGTATGACATGTGCAAGTGATTAATTTTCCAATGAACAGAGTTTTATGTCTGTAAAGTGAAGATAACAAGAGGATTTAAGTGCAATATTCTACATGATTTTTAATAGAATAGTTTATGAAAGTCTTTATGCCTCTAATAAAGCAATTATTAGCAGCTTGTTATTTATTTTTATAACAAATGTGCTTTTGTTAGCATTAATATCTAGTCATACCTTAGAGACTTTATGTGTCAACATGGCTGATAAAATATAAGTAGCTACATTTGACAGATGAGTAAAGAATAGCAAATGATTACTATTACTAGTATATTAAATGATGGTTAACAATTTCAGTTTTATTTGTATTGCAAAAACTTTGATTTTAAGTGATATCCCAAGAATTTTCCCCATTGTTTTCTGATCTAGTACCATTTTCTATATTGCTTGAATCTTACCCATAAATTTAACTGTTAAGAAAATTTTAAATGCATACCTTGAATTATTTATGACAAATAAAACCATGTCAAAATGCTACAGGTTTTAATTTTAATCTTATTTTTAATATCTTATACATACACTAATACCGATGTTTTTAAAAAATCAATAATTCTTTAAAAATATTTAGTATGACGTATATAGGATTATTTTACATGCTAATATACTGCAGGGGATTTGTTTGATTATAAATGTCTATGTATTAAAAAGGCAAAAACTGTATCTAATTATATTCTACACAGCATATTTTACAATTCAGTGATAACATCTAGAAACCTAAATTTGGAAGGCATTTTATCCTATAGAAACATATGTTGGTTTTGTAGACTGCAATTTTAATACTTTAAAAGCTGTTCACACACACAAAAAATAACATGATTAGTCCACTTGGTGGGGTAGGAGGCATTGGAATTCAGTTAAAGATATTTCTACTTTAGGTGCAGAAAGTATAATTATATGGTAGAATTCTTCTTTGTCCTTTTATTTTATCCTAACCTGTGCCTTGCAAAATTAGCAATTCCACATAAGAAAGCTGTGGTAATTATTTTCTTAAAATTGTCAGAATGTGTGCTAATCTGAGGATAGTTATCTTTATTCCTTCTTTGGCTTATTACAGATTTAAATTAAGCTGAGGGTTTTCAGTATTATTTTTTTCCAGAGCCATTGGGATTAGAGATGATGGATTTTGTGGTGTTCTGAGTAGAGTTAAGCTCTTGTCAACATAAGTATAAAATTATTGCTGTGTGAAGTTGGTATGTTTTCAAAGGTAATTAAAGCTAAATATTGTGCAGTGAAGGATGATTATAAATCTTTTACGTACAAAGAAATTCAGCTTAGCTCTGACACCCAAGACTTCACTTATTTTACATATAAAAATCTATTTATGTTAATCAGTGCACAGAAAACTTATGATGCTCTCAAAATCACGATTATAATTTAAATTATGTTCCTAGGAAAGGAATAATCTCGTCTCCAACAAGCACATCTTATTTGAAGGAACTAGAGAGATAGTACAGGGGGTAAGACACTTACACGGCTGACCTACATTTGATGTCCAGCATCTCACATGGTTTCCTCAGCACCACCAGGAGTGACTGCTGAGTACGGAGCCAGTAGTATCCTCTGAACATTGCCAGGCATGGCTCAAAAACTAAAAACAGCAAAAAAAACAAAACAGCAACAACAAGTATCTGAAGAGTGTAGAAAGATATTTGTGTTGTTATGTAAAGGAAGCAAATCAAAAAAATTCCAGGGATAAAGCATTTTTTCTTGATACTTCTGATCACATCTCTTTGTTGGTGAGGAGCTGGGGGAAGGGAGGTACAGTGGGCCACAGAAGTCGTGCTCAAGGCTTCCATCTGAAACAGGGACAATTCCTCACAGAGCTCATAGGACTGTACATGATGTCAAAGTTTCAAATAGGGACAGCTCTTATGCAAGACAAGCTCCTTATTTTCTGCACTTTCCTCTCAAGCCTGCAATTTGGAAGAGGAAACAATCTATGCAAAGTAGGTAAGAGTATGGTGTCTTGATGAGAGTACTTGGAAGGATATTACACTTGGGTATGAGTGGGTAGTACAAGAAGGGATTAAAATAGTAGGCATGGGCTTGATTTGGATACTGAAATCCCTAAAAAGACATAGAATTTTATATTAAATGAAATTTATATGAGCATCTTTCCATAAGCAAGCTGATTTTGTTGACATTTAAACATTATGTTCGCTGTACATATGCTACCTGAATGATGATGGACATCATTCAGTATTGTTTGTTGTATTCCAGAAGTAAGGTAAGGTCCAGGAGCAGAGTAATAAGACTAATTTAACAACTGTTCTTATTGGTAGAATCTTTGTAAGTAGTACATAAATTCGATCTAAGCATGGTGTGGGGAAGAAACAGGAGGAAATAAAGATGATATTTAATTATACGACTGTGTAAAATGCACAATACCAAGAATGAAACATTTTGTAAACTCTAGACTGTGGTAATAGTTAAGTAACAATTTAGGTTCTTTACTTTGGTAAAGGGGGTGTAATTGATGATAATATAGAAAGATATATATATATATATTTACGTAGAGGGACTAGTGAAAACTCTGCATTTTATGTTAATTTTGCTAACAGAAATCTAAAATCTGTCTAACACAACGTCTATGGAAATTTTCAAGAAAAATAAGTTGCAGCTTCTGTCTTTCATTTGGAGGTTATACTAATAGGTCTTATGAGGAGAATCTGTTAAGAGTAAGAGTTTGTAAGAATACATGTTAGGTATTCCATTATAGACATTTTTGGCTGGATATATCTACAGAACATTCAAGTGTGGAGTTCATGCCCAATTCAATCAGCTTAATAAATGGCTGAATAAATAGTAGTACTCCTACATTAACCAAAATGAGGTACTTTACAAATTTTATAAAACTGATGGATCAGAGGAATTAATCAAGAATAGAAGAAGGAAGAACATAAATAATTAATTAAAGTAAAATATTAGGTGATGGGAAAATTTGTTGAGATGAACAGAAACTTACTCAAAAAAGCATACAAATGGCCAAGAAGTATATGAAAAAATGCTTTGTATCAGTTATCAGTGAGATGTAGGTGAAAGTCAAGACAATAATAAGATATCTCACACCAGTGACACTGGCACACATTGCAAGGAATAAAAACAGCAGGAATTGGCATGGATGTGGTGAAAATGAATCAAAGGAATTAATTGGACATTAATTCATCCTGTGTCAGTGGGAAAGTTAACTGGTCCAATATTTTGTAAGATAAACTGGACACATCTCAAAAAACTAGGAATTGATTTTACATGTGACCCAGCAGTCTCACATCTGGGCATCTTCCCCAAGTATCCAAAAACTCTATTCAGAAAAGACATGTGTACTGTTATGGTTTATTGAAACACTATTTGCAATACTCATGGAAGATCCTGGCGAACTACCCATGGCATAATTGATTTGCCAATATAGTAACAATAGCAGGTCTCATTACCTTGACCCTGAAAGAGCCTCCAATTATTGGGAAAGACGAGTAAGGAGTAATCGTTGCTAAAATCTCAGGGCTGGGATGAATGGAGTCTTTACTGGTGCCCACTCAAGCAAATCAATGAACCATGGGATGACAGTGATACAGTGATTGACAATATTCAAAGTCAAAATAATCCAAGAGTCCAAGAAAAGATGACAATGAACTCCTACTCTACTGTAATAAAGGACAAAATCAATGACTAGAGAAATATTACAGTCACTTAGAATGTGTGCTTTGAATGATGCTGATGCATGTTCACTTCCTGGCAATCCACATGGTGCTTTGAGCCCTACCAGGAGTGATCCTTGAGTCCAGAGGCAGGAGTAAACCCTACGTATAACCAAATGTGGCAAAAAAAACAAATCAACACATAAAATAAAGCAAATCATGCATTTGGCAGTATGTGTTTTGATCTGGACAGAATTCTGTTGAGTAAAGTTGGTCATAAGGAGAGGGACAAAAATTTAATAATGTTTTCTGTGGAGTATAAAGAATCATAATTAGGAAATAACAAATGTTCAGAGGAAACAAAACTGAGAACTGGTTATTAGTTTAAAGTTTGCAATGACAAGGTATGGGGGGGGACACAGGGACAGTGGTGGAGGGAAGAGAACATTGGTCGAGGGTGCAGTGCTGGAAATCCTAGCATTCACAGTTTTGTAAATCATAGGGCCTAAAACAAAAAGTAAATAGAAAAAAGACTAAAGGAAGAACCGTATCTGAGCCCTGAAGAATCTCCTTCATAATTAGATAGACTAAACAAATATTTCATGAAATATAGGCTAGATTTATGTGTTTTATAGAGAAAATGAACAACAGATAGACTGTGGCAACCTGAGGCATATTTAAGAATATAAACCAGAAAACATAATTACCAAGGACAATGAAATTAGAGTAAAATTTCTGTAATCAATTTAACTTAAAAATAACCTGAAACACATCCTCCCAAATGGAATCAACTTTACTTGATCAAAGAACGTTATCGTATAGTTTTAACACTAACTTATTGGTGTTTAAAGACTGCTGAAGTTTTCACAGATGACAATCTATTTAAAATTCCACTTGTTTCAGTATGATAGGATTCCTCTTGATAAAGATTTGAATTATAAAATTTCTTTTTACAAAGTAACAGCCAAACTGGAAAGCAAAACTGGCATGTCATCTGGTGTCTATCAAGCATTAGGTTACAATTATTTCCTCAAATTCATTGCTGTGTGGTTCCTTCTCTAGTTGATTACAAATGTTCCATTTATATACATGTTCTGTAATTTCTTGTAACTTGTATTTCTAAAACATACTTTGAAATATTTTTTCTGCCTTTATATATTAGTTGGGCCTTTAAATAAATACAACCATGACATTAGTTGGACTAATGTCCTCTGTTCTTATGATTCTGATATTCCCTATTATATAATATTCTAGGTTTAACCTAAAATATATTCACCTAGAATATAACCCACCAACCCAGGTTCGATTCCTCCATCCCTCTTGGAGAGCCCAGTAAGCTACCGAGAGTACCCCGCCCGAATGGCAGAGCCTGGCAAGCTACCCGAAACGCATTCGATATGCCAGAAACAGTAACAAGTCTCACAATGAAAACGTTACTGGTGCCCACTCAAGCAAATTGATGAACAATGGGATAACAGTGCTACAGTACTATATTGTTTAATATTTTTAGGCAAATGAAAGTTTAAAAGTCACAAACAGGAGTTCAAGAAAACTCTTAGATAAATTGCTTATAAAACTTGTGACAGAAATCTCCCTTGTGTGTTCAAAGTTGTGAGCAATTTTTAACAATTTTTAACTTTTATTATATAGACTGTTGATTCCATTCAAGCCCCATAGGTGTGTTATAGGGGCTTGAATAAAAGGAGGAAGGGAACTATGAACTGTCACTGATAAGAGAAAAAATCTGACCATGATTAGATTCTTGAAATTTTGTTACTTTATAGGAAGCAGTTCCAGAAACAGTATATAAATATTCTGTCATAAATTAAGCACGGTAAAGAGATATTTTAGTTCTAGGAATAGAATTATTCAACGCTGTATGTATTACTTTATAATACAATCCAAAAATAATTTAAATAAAAACATTTTTTTATACTTGTTCCCTCATGCTAGCAAAACTGATCACATCAATTTAAAAGACCGAAACTCCCACTAGTCCTTTTAAAATCCTGTCACCTTTAATCAGTGTCAAACAAGTTTATCTTCCTCTTTGTCATGTTTTCAGGTAAGGTAAATTGCTTCTAAAAAAAAGGGCATTTGTTATAAATATCACTTGATTAAAAAAGAATTTCAAACCCTAGGCAAAATTTTGTTATACTATTTTAAATAAATTGTAACATTTGCACTGCAAATGCAGTCACCCCCAGCACGTGGGAAGAAAATAGTTCCCACACCCCCAGAGATAAAAGTCTGCACATAGACATTTTTTCAATAAAACATGTATAGAATAATCACAGGAGTTAATTCGTAAAACCATAACTAATACTTGAAATCATAGACCACCCAGTCACAATATTCATGGGTTTTTGTTTTTATTTTGCCAGTAATTTTAGCTTAATTAGTTCCAAAAAGTATCTGGAAGAAAGAAGACATTTTCCTAAAATGTTTTTGAAGCACACTGAGTTCTCCAGAAAACATACGCTAAAATGTAGCCTGCTCTTGAATTTTGACATTATGCTTAAAATCAGTACTTCAAATATTTGAGTATAATACAGTAAACTACCGAAGTTTAAATTGTGAAAATGTTTTTATTAAACAGGAGAAATTGTCAAAGTAATAAGAAAGAACAAATATAGTATTGAAGGACTTCTGACTTTCAGAAGTACAGAAATAATTAATATTTGAAGTCTTAAATATATCTCTCTTTAGTAGTTTCATTTGATAAATGGTTATTTAATTTTCCTGTTTTATTCTAAATAAACTCGTTACTTAAACAGTTAATTGAAGTCTAATTGCCTCTATGATAAGTACTTAGCATTTATGAATACAAATACTACTAGTAATAAATGATAAACAAAATATTATATATGTTATATTATATATTAGAACTTGAGGCAGAGAGATGCTTTATAATTTAATGTTTTTATTCCTGGGTTTAGAAACAGAAAATGTGTATATTTTAAGCCTTAACTAATTTTGTTTAACTGTGAATATACTATATGCAAGTGGTATTGTAAATGTAAAAAAAATAGAAATAAGAGTTACAGTGGAAACATTCACACTCTTAACCTCTCCTCAATTCTGAATTTTAATCTCTGAAAGTATGTGATACTGGTCCAAGGAGGAGATGAGGTAAGAATAACCATTACTTTTGTCTTAAATTCAGTGAAGAGATATAGACATTATTGTTTGGTACAAGTTTCCTATTCATGTTGTGGTTGAATTAACTTATAAGAAAAAAGGATAAGACAAAAATGAGGTACTTACAATAATTAATCCTAACATTGCACTAATGCTCTAATACATTTTTCCAGTTAAATTATTTTTGTTGAACCATTTAGAAAGCTTAAGTTAATGACCAAAATCCTAGTCTATCAATAAAGAAAGTTTGCCTGGCAATTATATTGCATCCAATATTTTAGTTTAAAGGAATACATGAAAAAGTTAATGGAAACGTTACGTAAAACTCCATAAGCCATAATATTGATTGTAGATGCTGTTGAATGTCTTACATAAATCCTTCATCCTCACTTTCAAGAAAGGAGGCTAGAGAAAGACTAGAGTGGGTAGTGTTTGTCTACTGGATTTTATCTCCAGTACACATATCATTCCTTGGAGTCCTTCAAGAAGTGAAATTTGAGCACTTTCACATATGGCTCCAAAGCAGAACAGAAGCAAACAAAAGAAAGAATATACAAAAAAATAATGCTTTTAATTTCAGTGCCTTTTGTGAATTTCAATGTCAATGAGATGACTTGGATAAAAAAATCTTCTGCTCTTGAATTACATTGGTATGTAAATATACACAGATTATAAAGAGAGAAATATAGCAAAATTATCTTATAATTTTGACAATCAAGCTAACTATTTTTTATTAGATAAAATGACCCACGTTAGTGGACTGGAGAGATGGTAGAGGGAGTAGGGCATATAAGTTTTAGATGGCCTTCTTGGTTCAATCCTCTGCATCCCATATGGTCCCCAAACATAGCTAGAAATGATTCCTGAGTACAGAGACAGGAATAATCTTTGATAATTGACTGGTATGCCCCATTTTCCCACCCAAAAAAGTTCCATGTGATTGTCTAGATAGTAAAAGTAATAATAAAATAAATGTAAATTAATAATTTGTATCAGTGTATCACTGTCATCCTGTTGTTCGTCAATTTATCGAGTGGGCACCAGTAACATCTCTATTCTTCCCAGCCCTAAGATTTTAGCAGCCTCTTCTTACTCGTTGTCCCTAAGGATTGGAGGCTCTTTCAGGGTCAGGGTTATTCAACCTATCGTTACTGTTTTGGGCATACTGAATACGCTATGTGTAGCCTGCCAGGTTTTGCCCGTGCAGGCAGATATTCTCAGTAGCTTGCCAGGCTCTCTGAGAGGTATGTGTGTGTGTTTGTGTGTGTGTGCATAAATATATGTATATATATATATAAAATATAAAAATAAAAAAAATCACTCTGTATGATTTGTTGCCTACTGTCTGAACTCCATCAAATATAATGTGGTAATTATGGAAAATGGGTACAAAGTGTCTTATAATATGTCCGGAAAGTGGCCTGGAGCATGGCAGTGGTTGGGTAGTGGAGATCAGCTGCCGGGGCTGGGTCCCTTAGGGTAGGGAGTGGTCTTACCTATTCCCCTCTGGGGCACCCCGAGTGAAAGCAGCCTGGCAGGAAGTCCAGTGGCATGGCTATGGGGCCTCCTTTCATACTCCTGTCTGGGAGAAACAGCTATTGAGATCTGCAAGGCGGCAGGTGAGATTATCTGGTGCCAGCAGTGTGTGGCAGGGTGTGGCTTATGTGTATGATCCCTGGGTCACAGGAGATTGGGGAATAGTAGGCAGAGGATCTCTGCCTCCGGGTCCCATTGAGTTCAGAGTCCAAGGTCATGGAGTTCCACATTACCTGGGTTCTGTAGGACTTCATTTATGCGTGAGGCTCAGCTGGAGCATTTGGAAAGTGGACTGGAGTGTGGTTGCAGTTGGGTAGTGGAGGTTGGCTGCCAGGGCTGGGTCCCTTGGGGCGGGGAGGGTTCTCACTGGCCCCCCTCTGGGGCGCTCCAAATGAAAACAGCCTGGTACGGAGTAGTATGTTTTTGTTTTGTTGTGTACTCAGTTTGTACTTTCCTCTAGATGGTTCTAAGAGCCATAGCTTAGCATAATAGCATTGTCTTCAAAGTTTAAAGTTACATGAATTAACCTAAAAGCATTCAACTCCTCTGTTTATTATAACAGCTTAAAATGTGTTGCAATATTAATTTCTAAATCTTGTCAATGTACTCAGAAGAATTCAAATATAAGTGTTTGAAAACCTTATAGTTCTTCTTTTTTTTATCTTTATATGTCACACCAGGGTTACTCCTGGCTCTACTCTATACTCAGGAATTACTCCTGGCAGTGCTTGGGGGAACTTATGGGATGCCTGCAATTGAACCCAGGTTGTCTGCATGCAAGGCAAATGCTCAACCCACTGTACTATGGCTCCCACTCCTATAGTTACTTATACAATTCAATTGTTTTGACATTTTGGGTATGAGGGACTTCCTTGGGCGATACCTGCTCTGTTCCTGGCTTACTCCTGACTGTGAAATCAAGCATCGCTCTTGGTGGTGCTAGGGATTAAACTGTAACTTGTGGCATGCAAAGTAAGCACTTTACTCAGTGTACTATCTCTCTGAACCCTATTTATAAAATTTATATGATAATGTAATCTTAAACATTGAGAATACTATTATTATCTTTATGAAGACAAAGTAGCAACTGTATGCACAAAATATTATTAATGACTACTGATATAACGGCAATAACAGAAATATTTATTCTCTATTCACTTCCCTTTTCATTTTATTCTGAGGCGGCCGTACCTGTCAGAACTTGAGAGCTATCCCTAACACCATGTCTGGTGGTACTTGAGAGACCATGTATTACCCAGTTCTCCTGCATGTAAAGATGCACTCTAGTTTTT
This sequence comes from Sorex araneus, assembly GCF_027595985.1. Lineage (NCBI taxonomy): Eukaryota > Metazoa > Chordata > Mammalia > Eulipotyphla > Soricidae > Sorex > Sorex araneus. Next base: position 178,800,327 of record NC_073303.1, on the reverse strand, counting down.
TTGAGTCATATACCTGGTCCAGTTACTTCTGATTTTTTTACTCATTGATTTCTAAGACTTGAATATATTTTATGTTGCCCATTAGATTCCTAGTATTAGGAGAGAAGAAACAAAACTTTGTTATTTTTTATGTTAGTAAAATATAGATATAGAGGTGTATCATGGGCAGAATACCTGCCTTGGGTTGAATCATGTGGACCAAACACAACAGTAACAAGAGTGCTGATTCACAGCTTTTATTCTCTTATTTCAACAGTTTTTGCTATCTCCATTTTAGTGTGGTTTGTTTCCTTAGAAGGGTGTTGAATCTTGTTGAATGATTTTTCTATATTTATTGATATGGTTATGATAATTATATTCTTTTATTCATGTGATAAGACATATTAATAGGTTTGCATGTTTTGAACCCTTTATCATTCCAGAAGTAAATCACACTTGGTTGTAGTCTATGGTTTCTTTAATGTGTTGCTGAATTTGGTTTGCATAAAATTCTTTGAATATGTTCAAAAAGAACATTCTTTCAATCTATGTTCATCAGGAAAATATGTATGCACATATTTATATGTCATGTTGCTTAATGGTACCTTGTACGAAAGTATTCTTTAATTTTCTGAAGATATTCTTCAGCATAATCAATGTTCAACTGTTTTATTTTCTTTTTATTCTTAGCTTTTAAGTAAAGCATGAAGAAAGTTATAGGTGAGCCATATCAAAGACCAAAAAATGCAACAGACACAACAAAAAATAATTTAGTACTTTAGAAAACAATTTTATATAAAGGAAACAGATTTCATACCATTTAACTGTGTATCCATTATCCTCCTATTCATTATTTTGTCTTGGTAATGAGTAAACCACAGCACTCACTAAAGAGAATTTGAGACCTGATTTGGAAAAAAACAAAAGGGTAATGGTGACAAAAATGTCTGGGAAGGAATAATTACCAAGGTGATTATAGGTGAGCTGGTTTTTAGATAATATTTTGATTAGTCCTACAAGCCATGGCTAAAGGAATTCAGGTCTGAATCAGTATATAAGAAGATTATTAGGCTATTAAAATAAAAGAAAATGTTTTTTCAGGTTTAGATTTGATGTTTAGAAAGTTCTAGCAAATATCCTCTCCAAAAAAAATCAAGCTAAGTGTTTATAGAACTAAATTGAATTAAATTTTGAAATAAGTGCTCACCACCAGTCTTAGAGTTTGGGTGTGCTAGTGTGAACATGTGTGTGTGTGTGTGTGTGCTTGTATGTGTGTGTATTAAGCTAAAGGAGGTATAGAAGGTTGTAGTATTGTGTGTATATGTGTAATGCATGTATATATAAGAATCCCAAAATGGTGAATCTATGCTGCTGAGGCTATTAATTAAATACCATCCTTATGAAAATGAGTGTAAGTAATTGATTTTTATAAATTAACTGTAATAAATCTTGTAATAATCTTCTATTCTTTAATAAATTCTGCTTTTGAGCAAATGGGAATTGTAAAATTTTTGGATTTTCTTTGTCTCTGATCTCTTGCTCTATAATTATCTCATTCTGTCACTATTTCTGTTGCTACAAATCTATTAGTCTGTAGCAATATAATTACCTCTCTTCCCTTTCAAACACTGTCACTGTCATCCTGTTACTCATCCATTTGTTCGAGCGGGCACCAGTAACATCTCTCATTGAGAGACTTATTGTTACTGTTTTTGGCATATCCAATATGCACGGGTAGCTGGCCAGGCTCTCCTGCTCGGCCTCAATACTCTCGGTAGCTTGCCGGGCTCTCCGAGAAGGGCGGAAGAATCGAACTCGAGTCGACTGCGTGAAAGACGAAGGCCCAACCGCTGTGCTATCACTCCAGGCTTCAAACAGGTGGACAAAATATTGTGAATTAATTGAATTCACCTTTATGTCTTATAAACACAAACATGATCTCATTAGCATAAAATAAATACTATTTGGTTTGCAATTAATAATATATTCTGATGATGTACATTATAAAATAATATAAAAAATACAAATTTAAATACTTTGTCCAATGTCTATATAATAAAATGTTAATTTCTTTCAAAAGGAGAATTAAGTTAAAGATGTAACTCAGTGCTTGTGTCGTTACCTGGGTTTCACTGTGAGACCACAAAAATAGTCAATAGAAATTAAACCAAAGAAGAAATAAAATTAGTAGCAATCAGTACCTTCATACTGTTATACTGCTTTGTATTGCTAGTCTCTTTTGAATTAACTATTATAGTTTAAATTGTATGTTTACAATATTTTCCAACTTTCTGTTTTTATCCATGCAATTACCACATCTCGTCACCTCCAATGTGCCCCAAAACGTCCATCAATGTCCCCACTAAGGTGTAATAACCCAATACTACCTCAGGAGCATCCTCTACACTGAGTTCCTCAGCCCAAGTCTTTAGAATCTCATTGGCAAATATAATTACATCCTGAAATTCTAAGTACATGCCCATCAGACATTTATTCTTTTATACGTTCACTTTTATGTGCACTGATCTGATCATGGTCCAGACTCATCAAGAAGTGAGTGTGCTTCAGATGGAGTCATTTAAAATTTTAAAATAAATGTGACACTTGGTTATGAGGATCCTGATAAACAAAAAACAAGGCAAGAGTAGATAAAAGTCTACTTGTGCTGAGAAGCCAAGCTCACTCCTCCAAATGAAAAAGTCTGGTAGTACAACTCTGAAACCATATAAATGCAGCTGTTGAATCAAATCAAAACACATCATTTTAAATTCCATGTTCCTGGGGATTTTAAAGCCAGATCTAGATTTTGGGAGAGAGGGTGGGGTCACAGTACTCTCTTCTGTAAGAAACTCATTCTACCCAGGACACTGGGACATTCCAGATTCTGAACATCTGGCAGGGAAGTATCTTGAACCTCAATTTAGTGTTTTATAACCTTACTCTTTTAGTGAGAACTAAATTATGTGTTTATATTGTAAGGAAACGTTGCCCCAATGAGTTTAATTGCAATTTATGTGATTGGCTTTAGTTCTAAATGGACTTTTCTACGCAGGTGAAAGAGTGTTAGATATGAAGCACACATAGTAATCACTCAATAAATACTTATTGATTCCTTATTCTTCACTAAAAACAAATGAGCCAAGTTGATCCTGATTCTTATTCTCATACTGATCAAAATTTTATAGACAAAGACAGTTATACTAACAACTACCTTACAGTGCACTCAGTAGCAAGTAATTACAAAAGAACTAATTTCCCTACTCTGCCTCTGCACACAAAGTTCCTCTTATTTTCCCCAACAGGAAACATAAGAAACACAGTTCAACTACCACGAGCCTTAAATAATAACAGAAATATCAGCATTGACCCACCAAACAGGGTATCACCGAGAGAGACTTTGGCTCTCCTGAAATATGCTTGGAAGTTCCCCATCTTAAAAAAGGAACAAATCTTCATTTTATTTATGTTCAGTGGGTAGGGTGTTTGCCTTGCATGCGGCTGACCTGGGTTCAATTCCTTTGTCCCTCTCGGAGAGGCTGGCAAGCTACCGAGAGTATCCTGCCTGCACAGCAGAGCTTAACACGCTACCGTGGCATATTGTATATGCCAAAAACAGTAACAAAAAGTCTCAGAATGGAGATGTTACTGGTGCCCGCTTGAGCAACCCGATGAGCAATGGGATTACAGTGACTGTGACAATTATGTTCAATAAGCATAGAAGTTATGTGTATATATAGAAAGTTGCCCAGTAGTTCTGTCTCAGACTCTCTCTCTCTCTTTCTCTTTCTCTCTCTCTCATCATGTTTTCTCCATTTGTAGCAAGTATTAAAATTTTCTCCCCTTTGGCTCCAGAGTGATAGTACATAGAGCAGACTCTTTGTTTGCCTTGCATGCATCCTATTCAGGTTTAATCCCAGGCATCCCATCAGGTCTCCCATGCCAGTCAGGAGTGCTCCCTGAGTCCATGGCCAGGAGTAAGTCCTGACACCATTAGGTGTGGACCCAAACACACACACACACACAAACACAAAATAAAATTCTCTCCCCATTTTTTGTGTGTAGACATCTTCTTTGTAGTCTTCTCTCTTCACATTTTTTAAAATATCTATTTTCTTTGCTCTCTTTTGTTAGTTCCCTAACATATAACATACCCTTCTTGTGGTATCTTCCATTTTACTTTTGTCTCTGGCAACTAATGTATTAGTGGAATCTAACTATCACAGAAGGCAGCAAATTTAGTGAATAAGAATGCAGCAGGTAGGACCAGAGAGACAGTATAGAGCCTCTACAGTACAGAGTTTAGACTTGCCCCTGACAAGCTGCCAGTTCTGGTTCAAACCCTGACACTGCTTATGAATTCCCAACCACAACCAGGAGTACTCCCTGAGTCGAGCCTAAAATCAAAAGTTTCTTTTTGCTTTTTCTTGTTTAATTAATCTCATTCAGATATAAGCCCTGAACATAGCCAAGTAAGACCCAATCTCACACTCATCCCACATCATAATAGAATGAGTAGCACATAATACTATTGGGGAATTAATGAGGTTAAAAAGTCAAGTATAAGATCTACACAATGTTTTCTTAACATGAAACTATCCTAAAAAAACATTTCTTTGCCCAAAAAGAAATACAATAACTCTAAAAAGTTCTGGAGTGGTAATCAGATATTCAATCTATCTATGGAATGGATATCTGCTCACAATATTAATAATTTTTTCTCTTTTAAAATTTGCAACTTTTGAAATTTCTTTGGACTTAGTTACTAAAATACTAAAATACAGAAATCCAAAACCGCGTGGCCGCTATTGCGGCCTCATATCTCTTCATTCTCAGCAGTGGAAAACAAATTATCAAATGCTTCCTTTGCAGCAGGTCTAACTTTGGGGGGAGAAACTCCAAACAATAATAGTGAGTTTTTTTGTTGAAATATTGAATGTAATCAAAGTAAAGTGAAAGTAAAGTGAAATTTATCAGTTACACAGGCAGGGTGGGGGGCTGGGGAGGTGGGTGGTGGGTGGGAGGTATACTGTGATTCTTGGTGGTGGAATATGTGCACTGATGAAGGGATGGGTGTTCTAGCATTGTATAACTGAGACTTAAATCTAAAAGCTTTGTAACTTTCCACATGGTGATTCAATTAAAAATATAAAATAAAACATAATATATGACAAAAAATTCACAACTTTTATATTTATGCTATTCTCTAATCAATATCCTTATCCCATGTAAATAATAAATACTAAGTAATAGAGTCCATGATTAGTTTGTAGACTTGTTTTTGTTTGTTTGTTTGTTTGTTTTGGAGCCCACACATGGTCAGGGGCCATACCAGATTTACTGCATAGAACCTAAACACCCTTTTTGCTGTATTATTACTCTGATCCCCTTAAGTAATATTAAAAAAAATAATTTCTTGGACCCATTCCCTTGTTTTCATATATCACACCTGGGTGTCTCCTTATGCTTGCATAGGACTGAATGTTACCAAGAGAGGCTTAATGTGCATTTTTCTCTCTCCCAAATCAGTGCCAGAGATCAAAAAGCTGCTAAAAGCCCTTTCCATAAGAATACCTCCCAGAAAAGGATGAATTATAGTTATTCTTGCTAAGAGATGCCTTTAGTTGAACTTCCTAAGATCCAATAGCTTGAAATTGTGCCAAGCTAATTAACTAGTTCAGTGACTGTTATACTAAGTGCTCAAATAAGCCAAAAGGGGTCATTCTCTTACCACTCGAGTACAGCTTTATTGCTTTTCTCACCAATCAGAAAGCAGAACAAAGTCTCCCAACAACTAAGCCCAATGTAATATTTTCATGTTAGGAAAAAAACACACACTTTTTTTCTAAGGAATGTTTGCAATTTATTCAATTTAGAAACTTCAGATATAATATACTCCTACCTTATGAAGAAGAAATTTGCTAGTATTCTAAAATTTTCTTTTTTATCAATTCAGTAAATACAAATTAGTTTCTAATTTATTCGAGGCATGCTGCCTTACAGGAAATAGCCCTTTATTAATCAGAATAATTAATTATTTTTTTCTTGTTACAAATTACCAGAGCTTGCCTGGTATAGGAATATGAAGTTTTAAAATTTTTATCTTGCTTATTTAAAACTTAATTAAAAGGTGCATGCAATTGAACCTCATTATGAATCATTTTGTAAGATTCATCAAACACAAACTATAATCCCCCAAATTTCTGCAATGATGTTTTCCATCTCTTGGGAGAAACCACCGCTCTAACATCAATAGAGAGAAAATATATTGAGGATATATGTGAGATGCAAGATATGGGGCGTGGTTTACATTTATTTTTCTATACCTGCTGACAGTACTGTCTGGTAAATAGTTTAAAGCTTATTTTTGTTTGGGGGTGTTTTTGCTATTTTTTAAAAAAGTTAAATATCATCAAATTTAATTTTAGCAATTGAAAAATTCTCAGGCATATCAGATAATCATCCAATAAATATTGTGAACTTCCAATTTAAAAATAGCTGTAGTAATTTGTTGATGATAAAAAATAATAAGGAAAACTACTATAGATATAAAAGTGTGGGCAGGCACAATAGTATGGTTTTAAGGTTCGTGCCTGGCATGATGCTAACCATAGTTAGATTGCTGGCATCACAATGTCCCTGTAGCAATATCAGAGATAAGTGTTGGGCCCAGATCTAGGAGTAGCCCCTGACCACTGCTACCTACGGCCCAACACTCCCCATCAACAATATGATTTCAATTTGTATTTCATTGTGTTATCCCTAGCTTGTGCTATATAGTATTTTAGTCATTGTTCTGTAAGTATACTGATGGCAGACACATCTAATATATATTATGGACCAAATACTACTGGCAAATCTTACTTTTTAACTCTCAGTTACATTTTATTTTTTTTTTAATTATTAAATCACCATGTGGAAAGTTACAGTTTCCAGGCTTATCTTGGTTATATACTGATTGAACACCCGTCCTTTCATCAGTGCTCATATTCCACCACCAAAAACCCCAGTATGCCTTCCCTCCCCCGCCCCCTAACCCTGCTTGCATAACTGATAAATTTCACTTCATTTTCTCTTTACCTTGATTACATTCCATAATTCAACACAATATTCATTATTGTTGTTGGAGTTTCCCCTCAAAAAAAAAAGCCCTGCTGGTGCATATGCTGCCTGAGCCCATGTGCTGCTTGCACCCACGTGACTGAGCACATGTGTCGCCCGCATCTCCCCTCTTGAGATGTGTACTTTCATGCTTTCATACTTTTGTGTCTAAAGCTTGGTCATGTGTAGGGGCTTCCTCCACTCTTGGAGAGGCCCGAATTCTCTCTTGAGTGCATTATTTTCACTATTATCTCTCCCACTTATCCCTTCCTCCTTCCCTCAGAAACCTCTAAATAAAATCTATTTACTTCACAAAAAAGAAAAAGCCCTCTTGACAAGGAAGCATTTGATAGTTTTCTATTGCTGACAATGAAGAGATATGAAGTCGCTATTGCGGCCATATGGTTTAGGATTTCTGCATTTTAGTACTTTAGTAGTTAAGTCCAGTGAGATTTCTGTTAGAAATTGCATCATTTCCCTTCCCGGGACAGCATGGCACTCTTGCTTAGTTCACAGTCTAGAGACATTGGCGGAAGCAGTTGCTGGTACCAAAAGTAGTCTAGCTGTCCTCCAGATCGTGGTCATCAGCAGCAGAGCGGCCGCACAAATAAACATATGGCCACTCGGGTCGCATCTCAGCAGAGCGGGCTCTCAGTTAAATTTAATTGTTCAATTATTCCATTGTTTTGAATCAGTAATTTTAAAGGGTCCTAGGACTTAGGACCTAGGTATCTACCAGTTCTTCAGAGACCTACTTATGATTCTTAGCTGTGTCAGTCTGAGTGTTTGGTACTCAGCAAGAGATGCTGGGAGCCCATGGCAGCCACAGTCATCAGTGCTAGATGATTGGCAGCAAACAGTACTGAGGATTGAACTCAAGGCCTCACATATGCTAGGCATGTGCTCTAAGCCATAAAGTACCTTCCTGATTTTTGTGAGTATTGTAAGTGTAAAAACTCTGAAGGGGTCACTATTCATCTCCTCATTTTATAAAGGAAAACATGAGGAAAGTTAATATAACCAGATAGTCACAAGAATTAGAAGAATTTGAGCTCACATCATCTGGCATTATCACTGTATAGTCAGTCTTTATTAGTGAAAGCCAGATAACCATATTGTTGTGTGCATTAGTTTGCTATTTTTTGTATTAACTGCATGCTTTCCATATACTCATAGCTCCCCACTGTCCAGGCAGTCCATGACACAGAAGCTAGATATGTAATTGGTTTATTGTTCGGAATTTTTCATTTCAGTTTCCCAAATGATATTTATATCACAATAATTCTCTTCTTCTGGATTCTTTAACTTAATGTTAAATTTTTATCTAACAACTAAGTTTTGCACTATGTCCCAGGTGTGGATAGCTAAGTTAGGAACTCATAATCTAGTGCATCATAAATGGTGAATTGTTGGGGACTTTTTTTTTTTGTAGACAAATTGCATCATACTGACTTTTAACAAGTGTCATGAAGAGGTAATATTTGTTAGCTGCTGTCTCTTTCTTTAACCTTTCATATAAGTTACTACTGAATATTCTCTGTCAGAGCAAGCACAATTTTTAATTGATGGCTCTCTGTTATAAAAACATTAGAAATAATTAGTATCAGCCATTTACAGGGTCATTGCACGAGATCTCCTTATTTGAAGTTTTAGATAAAGTTAGACGTATGTTTTATATATCTTGTTCCATCTTGTTGCCCTGAAATTGTATGATATTAAGTTACTGACAAAAGTGACTTCTGTTTGTGCCTTTCAAATACGTACAATCAGAACTATGATAGAAATCTTTCAACTAAAGTCAACATTACCTGTTTTAATTTACACCTTTTGATATGTTTACAGCTAATTCAAGAGCATTGCTTGTCAATTCTCACTGTAGTTAACATTTTCAATTGTCACAAGGCAGAAAGCACAATCCTTATTATCATTTTCTCTGTTATTCCCTTTATATTTAGATGTGGTAAATAATTTTCCTTTTGCTTCTAGGTATATTATTTCACTTTACTTTTTTAATGAAGTTAATGTAGTTGGAAAGACTAGATTGTTAGTAATGAATACTCAAATTGCAAACTCACACACACATAGTTAAAAGTTTGTTAATTTTTAGGGCATTAGTGCAAAGTTATGATACTAGGATAAAATTTCAATTTATAATATGCTAATTCCATATATAAATAAATTTTATGATTAAAAGTCCATGTAAGCACTTTTATATAGGCTGAGTTATAGCTAGAATATCAGGGAAGCCTTGAATATACTACATATTTATCAGACAATAAATATTCTGTAAATCTACTTATTAATTTGATTATCTTTGCCACATTGTATTATTAGCATTATCTTAGCCAGACCAATCAAATGTGTTCAAATTCATAAGAAATCAAGGGTACACTACTTCCATCTAATTTCCATATAGTTGAAATATACAAGTTATTAAAAGTACTGTTTAATCATGTCTTTTCTGATTCTCAATCACTGAATTAAACTGTTACTCATACGTGAGTTAGTTGTTCACAAAGGGAATAAAATAATAAGGCACAGTCATAAATTTTGCAACTTATAGGGGTTACAAAAACAATAATTTTCATCAAAGTAGTTTGAACAATATGAAATTGCTGAGTTTCAAAGACATTTGAACCAACATAATAATATTTTCTGTGATTCAACTTGATGAGTCAGGATAAAAGAATCATCACAATAGAATATATAATTCACTTTCCAAGAATGAAAAAGAAAGAGCAATTAATAGAATGGACTGGAATGCTACAGAAAGGAAGTGGATGTTGAATAGCATCATTAGAAACTTGAAAGGATTGACTGTAAAATGCCCATTGAAGCTATGCCATTTCATTCCTTTGTTGGATATTCTCCACTTGTACCAGGTCACACTCTGGTTTGGCATCTCAACATGGAGTCAATTCTATGAACAGGTCAGTGAAAATGGAGACAGGAAGCCCTGAGGCAGTCTGAGAGATGGGGATCAAAGGAAAATCAACATTGACCACTCACACAGTGCCTTATTGACAAGTGTCTTGACAAAGTGTTAATAACTTACTGTGGTTCTGTGTGGACAGATAATAAGCAGAGTGAGAATATGATGTCATTTGTATATGGATAAACATTTAATGACTCTCTGGAAGTGAGCAAAGTCCTGGTATGTAAAATTTCTAGTTTTTGCCAATTTCCAAGGCTGAGTTTTTACTGCCAGTATGATGGCAGTAGGAGCTAAGCTGAAAACAGATAAGCCCATTCAGCTCACCAAAGTTGAACTAATGTGTGATGACTCTGACACAATTGTGATAGATATTAGATCAGGAAATAAAATTGAGCATTATGAGCGATGGTTGACAGTAGTGTGTTCAAGTATATCAATACCTTTTAAATTTGCTATATAAATCCTTCAGAATGTGTCGCTAAGATCTTTCTGGATTCTTTCTATGAAGACAACGCCACAGTATATAACTGGCAGAAAACTATTCACCTGCCACTATGTTCCACACTTAAAACTTACATACAAGAGCAACAAAAATGCTAATTTTTCTTGGTTACTGGTGGGTGCTTTTCAACATAGAGAAGACATATTCTGTGTTTGTAAAAATATAAAGTTTAGTTTAGGTTTCCATAACTGTGTTGGTACCCACTATTTTATAATAGAACTTACATGGTAACTTCCCCCAATGTATGTAGGTTTTATGTCTTCAATAAAAATTTGAGAAGTAAAATATCTAGGGGACACTTGTCTAACTTAAAGGATAAAGAAAGTTAGGAAAGATACAATTATATTTCTATTCAAATACAATTTCTTCTAGGTTGTCATTTGAGTCACACTGAAATGGTTATGATTACTTTAGCAACTACTATCAGATTTATGTTAGTTTCTGTATATTGAGATATACAGAAGCTTTTTTACTAGCAGCAACTTTGATATTTTTTCTGGCTAATAATTAGATTTGCTGTTTATTCAGGTCTTCTTGAGTCAACAAAATTTGCATGACAAAATTTCTGCATTTGATATGCTTCAGTTATTATTTGCTAGAGTCTTTGTTTATGAGAGGGGAAATCTCATAAAGTCATATCAGACTTCTCCAGGCTCATACCATACACAGACCTTCCCCCCTTTTTATTTGGAGTATCTCATATCCAGATTCATTTTGGAACCAATCAAAGCAGATGTGTGCCTCTGTAAAGAAGATCACATAGTAATATTAAATCTCCCCCTAACCCTTTTCTTTGTCTTAGACTATGGCCCAGATGAAGGCGATGTAATCTGAATAATGTAGTTTTATTTGTTGCCCCATCTGCTCCATCTGAAAGTGTTTAATGTGCTTCCAGGTTTCTTTTTTAAACACATATCCATTAACACAGTGCCTGTCATTTTATAGCACTGAACCAGTGATGTCTTTTAAAAGCGAGGTTTTGCAAGGTGCTGTTGATCTATTCCTAAAACCAGTACACACACACACACACACACACACACACACACACACACACATTTTTTTTTAATAACTGTACAGCTCACAATACTATTCTTCCTTCTGTTTCCATTTAGTTCTTTGTTTCTAACTCTTGCTTGAAGATGTGTTGAGCTGTGCTCTGGGTTTTTCCAGGAACTGCTAGAACTCTGGGTACTGCCATTCACAGAAAGCTTCCGATCAATGGACAGAACTTGGGAAGTGTAACCGCTGGCTTTATGTCCTTCAGGGAGGAAAAAAAGAGGAAAAGTGCATGCAAGAAACATGGACTTGCTGCTGACATTAAAACTGGGTGCTCTTTGAAATACATTCACCTAAAAATTACACAGAGCTTCCTCTCACCTCAACAGCATTAATTTTTTCTGAACCTAACCTTTATTTTTGCCTCTGTGCTTTTTTGTGACTTCTCTGGTGCCCTTTCTAGATTATTTTCCATTTTTTAAAAACATTTATTTATTTATTTATTTTGCTTCTTGGGTCACATCCGGCATCACTCAGGGGTTACTACTGGCCCTGCACTCAGGAATCACTCCTGGCAGTGCTCAGGAGGGCCATATGGAATTCTGGGAATAGAACCCGGCTAGCCCTACCTGTTATACTCTGACTCCAGCCCTATTTTCCTTTTTAGATTCTTCCAATCTTTTTCCTAACTTCTATTGATACTTTCAACTGTATGGTGACAGTAGCTGTGATTTATACTCACTTAATTTTATCCAAATGAAGAGACCTCACTTCACATGTTTTTATTTTGGAGACACACCTGGTTGTGCTCAGGTCTTACTTCTAACTGTGCGCAGGGATTTTCCCTGGAATGATTTGTCCTTCCAGGGGTGCGAAAGTCTAACCCAGGATAGCTGTGGATCAGGCAGTGTCTTATGCCTTGCACTCTTTCAGCTCTTCATTCACATTTTTTTGGCCTTCACCTTGTCCCTCTTGACCAAAGATCTCCTTTCTTCTGTGTAAAATGTACGCAATTATCCAAATAAAATTCTGTCCAAAGGTCACTAATCTAAACATATAAATGGTTTTGTTGGGAAAAATTTTGCCATGCCTGTCTTTTTTTTTTCTTTCCTGTTCTGAGTAAGATATCTAAAGACAGGCTTTGTTCGAACATTCTTGAATCCCCGTCTGTGGCAATTTGAGACATATCTGGTAGATGTGCACTGAAACACCCATCTCTCTTTGAAATCCACCTTTAAATTCTGACAACCTTTGTGAGTGAAATGCTTGCCTTTGCATAACCTGATATAATGAAGCCTCAGATGTAAGCTTATTGCTTCTAAAACAAGGAGACATAAAAAGTCCTCTTGACGTAGGACTTTAAATATAACTTCTCTTTTGCTTCAAAGTTAATCTTGTGTCTACCAAAAAAGTCTCAAAATTAGACTGGGCTATATCCATAACATTATTGTTGCATAGTCCTTCCATTCACTCACTAAATAGCACTCTTCTGGACATTTACATTTGAAAGAATGTTGAGTCATGGGGTTGATGGTACCATGTAATAAGGGCTATGGTATAAGGAACCTATAATAATGACACCTAGAGGCCATCTGGCAAAAACAGGTGATGTGATTGAATGAATGTTATATTTAGGTTTCATAGCTGTGTAGTGAAAAACGGCTAAAAAAAAAAACTCGAACCAGAGAAAGTGGTAAGCCATATTAATATGCTGATGCTTGCAACATTCTTTAGGTTTAAGATATTTGTTGAATGCATGAATGCAACCTATTATTTTAATTGTTCCATTTAGTTTAAGAGCATAATCAAAAGTAATTTTGTCCTCTGCCTCAAACTGAGAATCCAACAAGCATTTAATTCTAGTATACATTGGTATGTTAGTGGTTTTTCAAAATTGAGTATATAAAATGTTACAGTCAGATGTGTGTTTTGACTCTGGGTAAAAGGAGTCAAAAGCAATCTAATTTGGTTATTAGCATTGTGCTTTAGGTGATTGGACGCCACTTGATCAGAAGAGGGGAATTAAGCTGATTTGACAGCCCTCCAATTTTGCTTTTACTCTTATTGATTCATTGAATCCAGGCTTTCCTTTTGAAGGCGCACTCCTGAAAAAGGCAATGATGGGCACATGGAGGCTAATCACATTTCATTGTCCATTTTCTGTGGGTAATGATAAATTTCACTACCCAGATCAATGTTGGTTCCATTCCATCTAATAGAATACAACCTAAAGCAGATTGTTAGGTTAAAAGCAGTTTCTTCATAAGTTCTACTAAAAAAGAGAAAATGAACTAGAGGAATTTTTCTATGTATTTCTGGTTTAGGTCTTATTTGAAGTATACTCGGTGTTTAAGATAGAAAGTATGGGGGTCAGGGGAAGTAAAATAGTTTATAACTAAGTGAAGAAGTTGTTGAGGGAAAAGATATTCGTGTCTTAATATTTATCTCAGAATTGGATAGGGTGTAAATGCTATTAAAATACAGTACTATTCACATCATAGAAAAACATATACTCAAACTCATACAGGTCAGCATATAAAATAAAAGTCATTTAGGAATCATGTTTCTCTTATTTTTCTCTTGCTCAGGAAGAATATCCCACTCCTTTAAAACTGCAGTTGAAACTGAATGGCATATTTTTCTAAAATTCTGTAAATACTATAAACATATATCTAAAATTACATATAATAGGTGTAAACATTATATAAATAATCTAACTTCCCAGATATTTGGTATATTAAAATGTTCTTGGGCTGGAGTGATAGCACAGAGGGTAGGGCATTTGCCTTGCACATGGCTGACCCAGATTCGATTTTCGAGCATCCCATATGGTTCCCTGAGCACCGCCAGGAGAAATTCCTGAGTGCATGAGCCAGGAGTAACCCCTATGCATTGCCAGTGTGACCCAAAAAGCAAAAAAAAAAAAAAAAAAAAAAAACATTCTTAGAGCAAGTCAAGTATACATTTTTAACCATTAACTTTTATCTTTTCAACAGTGGATTGCTTTGTAGGTTAGTAGTAGACATGTTTCTGGAAAATAATTTTGTTTGCAGGCTTTGGAGATTGTGATGAACTGAACCCAGACTGATGTATGTAATTCAAAATTTTTCTGACCCATGTATCAAGAATATACTTTAGGGTTGGCGCGATTGCACAGTGGATAGTGCATTTGCCTTGGACAAGGCTGACTCGGGTTCGATTCCCAGCATCCCATATGGTTCCCTGAGCACAGCAAGGAGTGATTTCTGAGTGCAGAGCCAGGAGTAACCCCTGAGCATCACCAGGTGTTACCAAAAAGAAAAAAAAAAGAATATACTTTAAGTAATAAGAATTAATACTGGAAAATGACTTTTATTTAAAGGACATTTAATGCCATGGAAATATAGGGAATAAATCCACTGAGAGTAATATGTAAACAAAGAAAATCTTTTCAGAGGTTGATAACATTGCTTATGTATTTCAGAGAGAGATAAGATTTAGATATTTATGAATATTGTGAATAAAGATAAAATGTATGTATGTTCACTGTCACTGTAACTGTCGTCCTATTGTTCTTCAATTTGCTTAAGCGGGCACCAGTAACGTCTCCATTATGAGACTCGTTACTGTTTTTGGCACATCGGCATATGGCACGGGTAGCTTGCCAGGCTCCACTGGGGGAGGGGGTGGCAGATACTCTTGGTAGCTTGCTGAGCTTTCCGAGATGGACGCTGGAATCAAACTCGGGTCGGCCGTGTGAAAATGTATGTTAACAAACATTAAATAAATATGATTTTTGAAAATAAATATAATCACAATTAGATAGTAATAAGGTTTGTATTCCCTTCCAGCACCCTTTGGCCTGGTGTTTGATTGGATATCTGGGCTGTATTTGGGAATATCTTGCCCCATTGGGAATTAAACTCAAGGCCTTGTACATGGCAGTTATGAGCTCCACTTCTCTGAAATCCCTCCTTGTTTATCTTTCATTCCTAAAGGAGATAGGTACATTTTAAAATGCTTATTTATTTATTTATTTTCAGTTAAGGCACCATCATACGGATCCGTTGCTTCTTATATAGATAAGAGAACAGCATGCAGAGAAGTTAAAATTGATATATAAATTAGCCAAATTACTCCAGTTAGAAGTTCTCCTCAACGTCTTTGACCTCCCCATGACATGTAATTGAATATTATAGGAATTTGTATGGAAAAAGTTATAGTACGTATTCAGCAAAGTTGATCAAAACTAATATTGACAATCCTTATTCTGAAAAAGATTGTACATGTAAGACCAATTATAGACAATTAAATTCTGCAGAGGTATAGTTGATTATTGAAAAAAGTATGATAGTCCTGAGCACTTTAACTATTTTGATGAAAACATTTTAAAAATTGCCTCTGTTATAAATAAATGGGACCTTTTAAAAATTATTTTATTGATCACCATGAGATGCAAAGATGTTCATGATTGGGTTTCAATCACACAATGTTCCAAACCCTTTCCTTCACCAGTGCATATTTCCCACCACCAGTACCCTGCTTCCTTCTCAAATAGGGATATTTTTTAAATGCTAAAACTCTAACTTAGATCATTAGAAACATTGAGGAATAAAATAATTTATTTTTTAAAAATCATCAAGAATAGTTCTATTAATTCTGCCTCTCTTTTTGCATGATTTATAAGAAAAACTGATATCTTCTCTACAGCATTGCACTTGTTATATACTCCATTTGTTATCCTCCACTCTAAGTTTGGATCAACTTCAATAATTTCTCCTAGGTGTTTTCAATATAATAAAATATCTATAAGAGTTCTTTTAATCTTTAGTGTTTTGCCAGAATTATTTCCTCTGGAATAGCATCATAATTTTTTTCTAACAACTCTACTCATTACGCCAGTAAGTTTGTCTTTACTAAGTTGCTCTGACTGAACATTTGATATCTTTGGAGAGTGCAGTGTTGGCATTCAAACAGAGAGGTAATGTTTCTAAAACTCCATTCATGTTCAGTTTTAATCTGCCTTCTGTCTTCATCACTTTCTGACTCCTTATTACACTTTGACATTTTAAGAAATGTATTGTGATAAGAATAAATAACATAAGATATTCTAAAAATATTTTACTCCACAATACATTATTGTTGGCATATACATATACAATTTTGTATGGCATATCTCTATAATTGATTCATCTTGCTTAAATAAAACGTTATACTCTTTGAACAATTCACCGGTTTCCCCTCACCATTTATTAGCAACTACAATTTTATTTTGCACATCTATTTATTTTACTAGGGCTGAAGCGATAACGCAGCAGGTAGGGTGTTCGCCTTGCATGCTGCCAACCTGGGTTTGATTCCTCCGCCCCTCTCGGAGAGCCCGGCAAGCTACCGAGAGTATCTCGCCAAAAACAGTAACAAGTATCACAATGAAGACGTTACTGGTGTTTGCTTGAGCAAATCGACAAGCAAAGGGGTGACAGTGACAGTGATTTATTTTACTATTTTTCATCTGTCATCTAGTGGAATTATGCAGTATTTGTCTTTCTGTTTCTCTCTTATCATAACACATATTAAGTCCTTAGGATACATTCATTAATTGAACATTGCAAGTTTCCTTCTCCTCCTCCTCTTCTTTCTCCTCCTCCTCCTCCTCCTCCTCCTCCTCCTTCTCCTCCTCCTCCTCCTCCTCCTCCTCCTCCTCCTCCTCCTCCTCCTTCTTGTTCTTCTTTTTCTCTGTTTTGATTTTGTGTTATAATTGGCAGGCTTCATCCTGGTTCCTTGAGGGACTCAGGGGACCTTATTTGTAGCAGGGATCAAATTCCAGTTGGCTTGAAACTGGCTTGGTCATGTGCAAGGCAAGGGCCCTACCCAGTATATTATCTTTCTAGCCCAAATCTTCTTCTATTTATAAACATAATTATATTTTTTGGGGGCCGGAGCGATAGCACAGCGGGTAGGGCGTTTGCCTTGCACGCGGCCGACCCGGGTTCAATCCCCGGCATCCCATATGCTCCCCCAAGCACCGCCAGGAGTAGTTCCTGAGTGCAAAAGCCAGGAGTAACCCCTGAGCATCGCTGGGTGTGACCCAAAAAGCAAAAAAAAAATAAATAAACATAATTATATTTTTATTATGGATAGTCAATTATTATGTTAATGCACATTCATCTTAATTCTACATTTATCTTTTGTTTTGGGGCCACATTCAGTGGTGCTCAGGGTCTACTCCTGGCTCTGCACTTCAGGTTAACTCCTGGTAGACTTGGGGACCATATGTGGTGTCCCACAGCTGAATCTCTGTTGACCTCATGGTAAGCAAGCACTCTAACTGCTGTATAATCTCTCTGGCCTCTATTTTTACCTCCTGATTATTGTAAATGAGCCTTCAATATACTAAGGAGTGCTGATATTTCTTTAAGAAGCTGTTGCAATTCTTTTGAGTAAATGTACCGATGTGGGATCATGGTGTGTTTATATTACAGTGGTTGGGAAATTTTGAAGTCTCATCAATAATATTCAAAACATCCAATATCCATATTGTTTTATTGATGTCATATTATCTTTTGTTTCCTTGATAGTAACTATCCTGACAGGAGGTAAATTTTGTTGACAAAATTTAATCATCATTTATATATTTTATGGAAAATGACATGTAGGTTTTTTTCTCTCTGGGAGATATAGAACTCACAAAATTATTTGTGTGAACTAATTAGCAGATGCACAGAGTGACCAAGCACAGACTCTGTCAAAGGGTGACAATAGTGACAATGATGGTATTGATTATGATTCAGATTTTTTAAGCAGTGACTTTGAACTAAATGCTAGCATAAAAATGTTTACATCATTAATTTATCCATAATATATTATAATAACTAAATTTTGAATTATATTGTTGGGGAATGAACTAGTTAAACTGGGATCATTCAAATCTATGCACATGAAAAGTATACAAAATGATGACTTTCTATGTATATAGAAACAATTCCACTTTCCACAAAACAATGTTTCAATGTACATAAAAATAATTCTACATTCTATGAAACAATGTGGAATAAAAACAAAAGTAACTAAATTAGAGGGAGAATATACAAGGGTTTTTAATGGCAATTGGGAGCTACTATGAAAATATTGACTATAGCATAGCAAAAGTTATTTCTCTTGTTGATATCAGTTGAGATATTGTATAACAAGCTTCAGAAAACAGTGTACAGTAGGTCAATTCATTTGTAAAAGTCTTCTATCAATCATGAAATATTGTAGCTTCGAAGAACCTTTGAAATAACCTCATTTCATTTTACAGCTGAGTAAGCCTCTTTTTTGAAAGGTTCCCAATATTGCCTACGGTTATTAGCTAATTACATGTATAGCTAAAACATATTATTGTACCAATTTTTATCAAGTTTAAACTATAATTATTGAAGGAAAAGTATTACAGGAATAAAGAGAATTAGTTACACAAACTGAGGTATTAATTATCAAATTAATAATTTTTAAAATAAATTTTGATTTATAGTAATAAATCCTTTGGCACACTTGTATGCTTGTATACAAGTGTGCTGAAGAAGATTTCCGGAAGAGAGTGATACAGAATCTCGCACAGCAGAGCCTGGCAAGTTATCATTCTCATCATGATGATATCATCCTCAAAACCAAGTCCAGGGGCTGGAGCGATAGTACAGTGGGTAGGGCGTTTGCCTTGCACGTGGCCGACCCGGGTTAGATTCCCAGCACCCAATATGGTCCCCCAAGCACAGCCAGGAGTGATTCCTGAGTGCAAGACTAGGAGTCATCCCTGAGCATTGCCGGGTGTGACCCAAAGAGCCAAATAAATAAATAAATAAATAAATAAATAAATAAAACCAAGTCCAAATGTAAGTATCTTCCAAAAGTTCCATATGCCAAAATTGTGCCAAAATTGTAACAATGATGAGCCTCATTCCCTTGACCCTGAACTTGACAGGGAGGAATAGAGATGTTACTGACGCCCGCTCAAGAAAAACGATGAGCAATGGGACAACATTGATACAGTGATACAGTAATAAGTCCAAAGCTAACTTAATATGCTTCATTAAATGTGCATATAAATACTTTTAGTACAATTTGCATTATATGTCCATATATACGTATATGTGTATATATGTATATACATATCACTGTCACTGTCATCCCACTGCTCATCGATTTTTTTCGAGTGGGCATCAGTAACGTCTCTCATTAAGAGACTTATTGTTACTGTTTTTGGCATGTACAATATGCATGGGTACCTTGCCAGGCTCTGCCGTGTGGGCTCCATACTCAGTAGCTTGCCAGGCTCTCAGAGAGTGGGGAGGAATCGAACTCGGGTTGGTCGCGTGAAAGGCGAAAGCCCAACTTCTGTGCTATCGCTCCAGCATATATATACATATATAGTATATATGTGTGTATATACATATAAATAGAATCAGAGTCAGGAGTAAGCCCTGAATACCATTATGTGTAGCCCCAAAAAGAAGCATAAGATAAAGGTAGAATTAACAAAATGTTCATTAGCATAATAATTGAGTTGACATAATGTATGTACACACATATAAATGCATATAAATAATACACAGTGATCTTGAGGTCAAGATATCTGAAACTCTACTGCATTATACACAAGGTCATAGAAAATGCATTTAAAATTTACTTTTTTGTGGGGGCCATAATGATAGAACAGAGGATAGTGTACTTGCCTTACACACACCCTATGTTGGTTCCATTCCTTGTACCCTATCAGGTCCCCCAAGTCTGCCTGGTGTGATCCCTGAGCACAAATCTAGAAGCAAGTCCAGAGTACCATCAAGGGTGGCCTAACACAACCCCACCCCTCAAAAACAACTAATTTTGGGGTTTACATCAAAATTTTCCATAAAACAAACCAATATTTTACTATGACATGTTTTGAATCAAGTCACCGTCGTCTGTAACACTGTCGTCCCGTTGTTCATCGATTTGCTCGAGCAGGCATTAGTAATGTTTCCATTGTTAGACTTGTTGTTACTGTTTTTGGCACATCAAATACGTCACGGGTAGCTTGCCAAGCTCTGCCATGCAGCATGCTGGCGGAATACTCTCGGTAGCTTGCAGGGCTCTCCAAGAGGGACAGAGAAATCAAGCCCAGGTCTGCCATGTACAAGGCAAATGTCCTACCCACTGTGCTATTGCTCCAGTCCAATGGCACATGTTATAAGTACACTTATAACATGAGTGTTACTATAAACTAAGTTGGTTTTTTTTTGTCTCTTTCCTACTTCCAAATTTGTAAATTGAAATCCTAGCTCCCACAGGGAGAGATGTGTACATGGAACTTTTGGAAGATACTTACATTTGGACTTGGTTTTGAGGACATTATCATCCGTGATGTGAGTAGTAGCTTTGTTAGAAGACGGAGTAACCTAACTCTCTTAACTGCAGTGACTGAATCTCATACCATTTTGTGTGTGTGTCTATTGTTGCATCTTAACATGTTGCCTCTTAATCTGAACTCTGTCATCTTAAAAAGGGTGAAAAACAAATGCCTATTTTCTTAGATGTCCATTTATTGATGCTTTATCAAATTGTCCATTTTCTGATGTTTTGTTATAACAGCCCAAGCTAAGACAAATGAGAATAAACATAACTTTTATTTGGGTTGGTTTTTCCCCTGATCCTTACATAGAATCTGTTTTATGAGAGGGTCTGACATGATTCTTGAGTTTCTTTGATGTTAGTTCAAACACACTTAGTTAAAGATCTGTAACTGTAAGGGAAACAAACTTTGACTAGGTCTAATATGAAAGGTTAGCTACTGTAAAATTAAGAGAGGTATAATATACTCCAAAAAGAAGTTCAACACAAAAAATATTTGCAGGCTTTTCTTTTTAGTAAGATTTCTGGCATACATCTAAAATAGACCAACTTACTCTCATTAGACATATCCTGACATAGCAGTAAATTAATAGTTATTTGAGAATGCTCATATGTCACCATCCCTTCTTTTTTCTTTTCCATGCTTAGATCCTGGAGATAAAGCATCTAGCCCAGATGGAGTTCTGTGAGCATGCATGCGCTCTTCAAGCCAAAGCATCAGATGAGATAGCATGGGGTCTCAGAGCACACCACATATTCTGGCCCTACTTGTTTATTTCTTATAGAAGATGTCACAAAAGAGGCCATATCTAAGTGAACATCTTAGAAAAATCTTATGACTTTAACTAATTTGAACTATCCTTCCAGTAAGGACAAGCTTGATAGTAGCAACGATTGCTATTATTTTTTCTTTGCATCATAAAGCAGAATGGTATTTTATCAAGTTACTTAATCTTCTTTCCCAGGGACCTGAGATATAAAAAATGAATATGACTGTGGTGAAATAAAATTTTCGTTTTAAAAATAAACACTAGAGGGGCTGGAGCGATAGCACAGCGGGTAGGGTGTTTGCCTTGCACGCAGCCGACCCGGGTTCGATTCCCAGGATCCCATGTGGTTCTCTGTGCAACGCCAGGGGTAATTCCTGAGTGCAGAGCCAGGAATAACTCCTGTGCATTGCCGGGTGTGACCCAAAAAGAAAAAAAAAACACTAGACTGGATTTGATCCACAGGTGCACATTGTCAGCCACTCATTTAATTCATTAAGCCTTTGACTGTGCCCTGATAGTCTGTGGCAAATCTTCCATGATTCCTCTTATTTTTGGAAGTAGGATATTCCAAATAATATCTGAGCAATGTCATGAAAAATACCTTCTTTATTCTTATATCTATTGCTGCCAAAACTACTTCAAAAGAAGGTTGAATGATAATACAAGGTTTGTACATCTGCCCACACCAGAGAAAACAGTCACCTCCTCACCCTTACTACTACCTCCCACTCCTTTCATGTACTAGCACTGTGCTGGCCAGGGTGAGCCATGGAACCATTGCCCAGGTGATCACAGAACCATGTGAGCCAAGCTTCAATTGAAGTCAATCTTCATCCCCACCTTCGGAATACTAATCGGGAGCCTGAACTTCCCCCTACTTAAAGGTGTTGCAGGTTAAAAGCATTACATGCCACATGAGACTTACCTGAGGGCTACGTAGGTCTGTCATTTTCTTTCTTTCTATTTTTCTATTAGAATTTATTATGAGGAACAGAGAGACCATAAACATTATCAAAAGGTGCTTCAGCAAGAGGGAATAGTAGAAATAGCACAGCTACTGAATTTGGCATTCATAAGGCTATCAGTGACCCCTCCAGGAAAACAGTTTCAATGAAATAATGGAAGCAGAAATTAAAATGCAAAATATTTAGACTTGATAATAATGAAGTCTACACAGCCTTTTCACAATAAGTATAGGTTGATTAAAATGCACTCAATTCAAATAGTATCTTCCCTTAATTCATTTCCTGAATAACTTTGAGTCAATTTAAATGAATATAAAACTAGGCCTGCTTGCAGCATTTTTGGTTGTTGTTGTGTGCATATATTTATTGATTAAATTCCTTATGTCACGCTTGAATTTAAAGCTGTGACCTGTGATCTCCAATTGACTTCCTGACAATAATGATTAGGATGGTGGGTGAATAGCACAAATTTACTGCTAATCTCACTGTAGTAAAGTCAATGACACTTTTTCTCACAGAGTGAATTCAATTATTAAAAAAAAGTTTGCATGACATACTTCTTAAGCAGTACATTTTCTTGTAACAATGTAACCAGACTTGGAGCGCAATGATTCTTAGACTCAAATAATAATATCTATGTTCAATTATTTTGTCCTAAGAGTTGTCATTTGATTTTAAACATAGTAAAAACTGCCTCAGGCTTGAATAAAAGTGATTTAGCTCTGATTCCTACTTGATATCTTCTCTACACAAAACTCAAATAGAAATTTTAATGGCACTTGGGACTGCAAATAATTGTAAAGAAGGAAACACCTGTCATGTGTTTATAATGTTATAATATATTTGTTGCAGGATTATTTCAATGTTCAAAATATTTGGTATTATTGGAGTCATTGTTATTACTTTGGAAGGATCAGTCCTTTGATTTCTACTGTTAAAATTCCAAAGTGAAAATATAATCATATTTTTATCTCTGAGGTACCTCAAGAATTATTATTTCTCTGCTTCTTCCTGCTCATACTGACTCCTCCCACAGGTCCCCAAACCTCCATTTTAGCTCAGTAACACAGAATATCACATGGGTGATGGATTCTCATTTTCTGAATTTTATAAAGAAAATTTAATATAAGTGCAATATAAACTTCAGTTATAAATAAATTTAATATAAGCTTTGGTTTTATAATGGAAAATGAATGTTACTATAAAGATGCATGATGACAATTTTATTCTTATTTGAAGATATTGACTAATATTTAAAAAGAGTTGAGTAACACTAAAATATCTGTTGTTATTTTTCATTTCTTCTTCTATTATTTATTAAGTGCAACCACGTAGTGGAAAACAGGAAAGTACCTGTGGCTTGATAAATAGATGCCAGTTTCTATTATATTGCAACTCACATTCATAGGACAACACATATAGTTTCTAAAATAGATAAATCAATGTGAAAAGGAATCCTAATTTGCTCATATAATTTGATAATTTTGTTGCATCTGTGTTTATGTCTTATCCTAAAAGATTACTTGAAATCTCTTTACCCAAAGCAGATTATTTCTCTGAACCTGAGACCCTCCCCGCCTGCAGGAGATTCTGGGCCCATTGGTTGTGTCTCATCACACAAAGAAATTTAGACTGGAGGAGAGGAACACTAATAATATATCTTGCTGTTTGTAAGTGAACCTGAGATAGCTTCCTATTACTCTTGAGAGAGAATGAGAGAAATGTTCTTTCTCACAGGCTTTATAATTCAGAAATGCAAAGCAAACAGCAATGTGAATTATAAGCAGGAGGTACCAGATACTATCCCTTTTGAAAATAGATACATAGCTTTGTGGATATGTGTCAATCACTAGCCAGTCAGCCATTACTTTCAAGCTGCATAATTTGGCCCAGGGTTTTGTTTGTTTGTTTGGCTTATCTATGCTAAGCCTATAGGGATATGAAACTATTTTTTTCTAGCATTACAAAAAATTGAAGAAATCTTCTCTTGTACAAATGTTAGAATCTAGAGATATACATGTTAATTTAAAAAAAAAAAGAAGAGAAAGGGACCTGAGAGATGCTCCAGCAGGTAGAGAGCTTGCCTTGCATGCTACTGACCTAAATTCAATTTTTGACACCATGTATGGACCCCTGAGCCTGCCAGGAGTGATCCTTGAGTGCAGAGACAGGAGTAACCCCTGAGCATTTCTGGGTGTGGCCCAAAAAGAAGAGCAGAAAAAAGAGAAAGAAATCCATTCCTGGCAGAAAGAACAGATCCAGCCGTCAGGAGATCAGACAGTGCATGGTAAAATTCACACACAGTATTTGGTCACTGGTATTGCTGGAAATGGATTCTGACTAGGAATTGGACACTTAACGATATATTTTCAATTCGATTATATTTGAATCACTGTAATCAAAACTGTAGCTATTATTTGCGTACTACAAGTAAAAAAATGATAATAAATTCATAATAAGGAAAGTAGTCATTAGCGTAAAGAGGTACCCAAACATCAATGGCAATTACAGATCATAAACATTTTTATGCCAAGCTTAATAATTTAGTTTAGATAAAGAAGGAGAATGGAGGGATTATATCAAAGTTTTAGAGATATAACCATGACAAAATAGATATAAATGAATAATGAGGATGAAATTCAAATAATGGGGGCAAATTTGAGATTTCAGTGATAGGCCAGAAGATTCAAATGATAACAGGTAAATGATGGAGGAAGAGAAGCACCTGGAAGATATTAGCTAGATCAAATCCTCAGGCCTTAGGAAGTGATAAAACATTTGAATGATGGGATCTGTGGATTTTCTCATTTGGACAATTCAGTACAGTGTCAGTCACTCCAAAGCAAAATGCTTTGCATTTGGTTTTGAAATGTTAAGAGAAGAGATATTTTTATATTCCGAATGCAATATTTTTGTGAACTGTCTTGACAGAAATATGTTGAATAGGAAATAATACATCTTTAATGTAATCAAAAAGGCACTGTAGCACTGTTGTCCTCTTGTTCCATCGATTTGCTCGAGCAGGCACCAGTAACAACTCCACTGTGAGACTTGTTACTGTTTTTGGCATATTGAAAACACCCAGTTGTAGCTTGCCAGGCTCTGCTGTGCGGGTGGGATACTCTTAGTAGCTTCCCAGGCTCTCCGAGCGGGATGAAGGAATCAAAACTGTGTCGGCCAAATTAAAAAAAAAAAACCAAAACATTTGTTAGAACATAGGAATAATGAATTAGGACCATATTCAGGAAATTTCAAAGCAGTGTTTCACCAGGTTTAGAGCACAAGTGTTTTGAATGTTTGTTCAGGAGTTAGTCTAAACTTGAGGTTGTTCTGCAGAGTTACCTCAACAGGTGGAGCACTTTTTATATAGAAGCCCCCAGAACCACCATTGGTTATGACCCGCAAGCAATAAACATATTTAAAAAATAAATTTCGGTCATTTGATTTAACACTGATTAGAGGAGAGAGAGGAAAAATAAATTAAAGAGCTTCTGGTGAGTTGGCAAGACAACGTTTTCATGTAGAGTCTCTCATAATAGTGGATAGTCTTTTGTTTTTTCCTTAATTAATGAGAAGGTGTTGCTTTCTGTCTGGTCACTAAGAAGAAGAAATCAGTGATGAGAGTTTTATCGTCACAACCAAGTGGAGTAGGCTGCTTAATTTTCACCTAGAAGTTAAAACTTGACAGCTTAGAGACAAAATAGTCTGTTGGAATCGAAGAAGATTCCACATGCATTTAGTAGTGCTTTTCAAAGTAGCACACAAAAAAAAAGCCATGGGGAATGAAATGTGTTTTTTTTTTATTTGATTTCTTCCCCCCCCCCCCCCAGCACCCTGCATGGTTCCTGAGTCCCATCAGGTCTCATTCCTGAGCACAGGGTTGCCAGGAGTAAGTCCTGAGCATCACCAGTTGTTACCCTGAACATACCCATCTTCACACACACACACACACACACACACACACACACACACACACACACACCAGAGAGGAACTAGAATTAAAGGTATATTGGAATAATACAAACCTTAGGGTGGAGCGATAGCACAGCGAGTAGGGTGTTTGCCTTGCAAATGGAGGACCCGGGTTTGATTCTTCCGCCCCTTTCGGAGAGCCCAGCAAGCTACCAAGAGTATCTCACCTGCATGGAAGAGCCTGGGGCAAGCTACCCATGGTGTATCCCATGTGCCAAAAACAGTAACAACAAGTCTCACAACGGAGACGTTACTGGTGTCCGCTGGAGCAAATCAATGAGCAACGGAATGACAGTGACACAAAACTTAAGGGATAAAAGAAAAAATTATGTGAGCAGGGACATGGGTGCAACTGGAGTATATCATATTAAGAGAAATAAGTAAGAGAGTGACAAAAAATGCCAGATGAACTTACTCATTTGTGCAATAGAGAAAAATGAAGCAAAGGCCTAGATAGTATCAAACAGTGACAAACCCTGAGCACTGTATTGCAAAACTAGTGGACAAACAGTGGGGAGGGACATGGGAGCCCATTAAAGATTTGAAGTGACAAAGAGACAGTGTTAGTGAGTCAGGAGCATTTTTGCAGAAGAGGACTGCAGTAAGTTTGTATATCTATATCACAAAATATAATATTTTTATAATAATATTTCCTAACTATATATGTATATATATTTTCAGAAATATGTTAATGACTACTGGTATTCTGTAGGATAACATAGCCTCAGGTAGTTTAGGTTTATTGGGTTACTCCTGTTACGGTGCTCCCATTCCTCTGTGTTGTTTCTTAGTGTTCTGATGACTTGTAAATATTGTTTTTCTCTTCTCCTTGAGTCCTTTGCATGGTTTATTCAGAGCAATGTCCTTTTTGTATGGACATAGAAAGACTTAACAAATGCTATGCTTTTGTAACCTGGGAGTCATTTGACTCTACATGATATTTTCTTCCTGGTCATCTGCTCTCTCTACCTAAGCCTCAGCTGCCCTTACTTCCTAGCACCCCCAAAAGCAGGGTCCCGACGAGGGACGAGATGGACCCAGGGCAAGCAGTGAGTTGTGTGCTACTCTGGCATCGAGATGGGCCTGGCCAAAGTGCCTAATTCTTAACTATAAGTTAAGAGCTTGATCATGGACAAATGTTGCTAACCCTAGCAGGGTCCAAATCTAGTTATCACTGTTTGGCGTGCTTTAGTTTTTTACAGTATTCTGGCCTGAGTGCTGTAGTCTGAGCCTGTGGCAAGATGTGCCAGGAGAGCAGCATTGCAAGCCTCAATGTATCTCTTGCTATGTCCATACAAAAATAACTAGTATGAAGATGTTAATAAGTGTTTGGACTAAGGAAAGGAAAAAAACCTTAAGAGTCAGGAAGGGCCTTGGAATGCCCTACCCTCAGGAAGGGCTTTATTATGTTGATTTTGCTACCTGGAAGTGTGTAATCTAAGGGCAAGGGCTAGAGAGGAAAAAGGGAGGAGAGAGATGGAGAAAGGCTGCAGTAGATCCAGAAAGAGGCCGGAGCTGGGAGTGCGGGAGATGAGAAAGATGGAAGATTGAATAAACGGTAACTAATCAGCAACCAGCTTGGTCCTTGTTCTTCCTTAGCCTGTCCTTGGCCAACGGCCATCCCGATCCAGCCCATACACAGCAGTTCAGGAGCAACGAACGTGGGCGGTGTGACAGAGTGGCCCGCAGAGCATGAGAGTGCACACACCCCTTGGCGTGTTTTAGTTTTTTACAATATTCAGCATGTTTCAGTATCTCTATGATTTTTCTATGATATTTCCTATATTTGACACCTCTTAGAAAGAAAATGACTTTTGAGGTTTTAGATATTCCATGCTCTTTATAAACAGGATTAGGAGTGAGGAGTTGGATAGTCTTACCTGTGTGTTCTTATCAGGAAAACCTAAGCCTCTTCTGAATCCCCAAAGTTTTCCACTTATGCTTCCTAGACCAGATATGTCAATGGCATCAAATATCTGTGAACAGAACTGGGAATGTAAGAATAGGCCAAATTACTGCCCCCAAAATTAATAATTATAAATTCATAAAGTAATAATAGGTCTAATCCCCCTGACCCTGAAAGAACCTCCAATTGCTGGGAAAGATTAGTAAGAAGAGGCTGCTAAAATCTCAGGGCTGGGAGGAATAGAGACATTACTGGTGTCCTCTCAAGTAAATTGATCAACAATGGCATGACAGTGATACAGTGAAATGCATAAAGAATGAATGGGTGGGTATTTTAAAGAAACTTTAGTATCTGATGCAATATATATACTTTCTTTTTTGCTTTTTTGGGTGACAGCTGGCGATTCTCAGGGGTTACTCCTGGCTCTGCACTCAGGAGTTACCCCTGGCGGTGCTCAGGGGACCATATGGAATGCTGGGAACCAAACCTGAGTCAGTCGCATGCAAGGCAAATGCCCTACCTGCTGTGCTATCGCTCCAACCCCATGATGCAATATATTTTTAGGTTAGTTGAGCGATTTTATATTTTGTAGTGTTCATTACACTAAGTAATGTAATTTCCAGGTGTTGAATAATTAATTTTCAGTGGATGTTTGAAATAATTTTTGTTTGTGTGGATAAAGTTATTGATAACTTTATTATTCTCTTATTGGTAAATTATCTCCTTATTGGCTACTGAAAACACTCTTTTGTAGATAGTAGTCAGAATTGCTTGAGTGATAAGGAAGAGAAGATGCCATAATATAGTGGGTGGTAAACAGTCAACACAGGGATTTGAGACCACTCTTTACAAAATTAGCTAGGTCAGAAAATAAATGTAAAGAATTATGAATGTTAAAGAATGACTATTTTCCCCAATAGGAACAAATTATTCATGTGAAACAATTTACGGAATTCAGAAAACTTGATGATAGATATTAGGAAGAGTTGTAGTTGACAGAGAGAAGTCAATGCATCCCCAGGTAGGTAATTATGGTAGAAAATGAGAAAAATGCAAACTAAGTCATGCACTGGGGCTGCCACTTTTAGTCTGTTTATTCTGTTATTTATCATTAACCTCGTGCTGTCTTTTTGCCAATTATTAAACTTTCAAAATTATAGTAGTTAAAAAGTTACTTTAGATTGAGGGAATAAAACTGTTTGATTATCCACAATAAACTTGAGGTTGACCTCAATTTTATCATTGATTCTCCAAATTTGACAACTTTCTTTGTGGTATAGAATGGTGTGCAGCTTAAAATATATGCCTTGGGGCTGGAGCCATATCCCAGCGGGTAGGGCATTTGCCTTGCACTCGGCTGACCCAGGTTTGATTCCCATATCCCATAAGTTTCCCCGAGCACCGCCAGGAGTGATTCCTGAGTGCAGAGCCAGGAGTAACCCCTGAGCACTGCTGGGTGTGACCCAAAAAGCAAAAAATATATATATATATATATATATATATATATGCCTTTAGTCAGATTAGCATGAAAAGGTGGTTAGACTCAGATATAGAAACTAGAAATTAAAATTAATTTAATTATTAAATTATAATTATTTAATTGCATATTAATATTATTACTTATTGGGGTCAGCAAAATACTATAGTGGGGTAAGGTGTTTGCAAATTCACTTTCTCCTCTCTTTTATTGCTTTTTGAATCTCGGTCTATAGTTCACTTTTTCTTTATTATACTTCTATGTTCCAGAAATTATTGGACACTGAACTTTTTTAGGAGTTCTTAATAAAAGTAACCACATAGTGGATTACATATTGTAAATTGGATTTGAAGTTTTCTTTTAATGTTTAGGAGACAGTCTTTAATTGAAAGTCATGCTTAGCTGTTTTGTTTGCTTGTTTTTGAGCCACATCTGATGGTATCCAGGGTTTACTCTGTAGTTAAGGATAACTCCTGCAAGCTTGGAGAACATATGGGATACCAGAGTTTGAACCTAAGCCATAACCACTTTTATTGCCCTGGATGCTTTGTTAGTCAATATCCATACAGAGATCATGGTGGTGGAAAATGGGCATTGGTGGAGGGGTGGGTACTCAATCATTGTATGACTGAAAGGCCAAAGCAAAGGTTTGTAAGTATGTATCTGTACCTCAGGGTGATTCACTATCAAAAATAAATGAATAAAGAAATAAAATGTAGCACTACACTATAGCACTGCCATCTCATTGTTCATTGATTTGCTTGAGCAGGCACCAGTAACGTCTCCTTTGTGAGACTTGTTACTGTTTTTGGCATATCAAATATGCCACAGGTAGCTTGCCAGCTCTGCTCTACGGGCAGGATACTCTCAATAGCTTGCCAGGCTCTCCAAGAGGGATGGAGGAATTGATCCCAGGTCGGCTGCGTACAAGGCAAATGCCCTACCAGAAATGCAATTGTTCCAGTCCAAATAAAGTATATTTTAAAAAAGCCTATATTACTATATAAGACAATGAGAGGTAAAGAGTAAAATATGCCCTGTAAATAAAATCAATAAAAATTAAAATAGTTTATGTTAAGGGGTGAGGAGTATACTGAGTATAAATTTTTGAAGCAAAATTCCTGTTTTCTAGCAGCTTTCACTAATTGGAGGAAATAAGATATGATCTGCCAAGAAAACAATTTAAACATGGGTGAAAAAAAAGGTGCTTCAATAAATTATATTAACTATTTTTAATGGAAAGCATAAATTTCTAAAAACAATTAAATTATTCCGTTACCAAAAACCTTTTTACTCTCTTTTCTGAATTTCACTTCTTTTCTACTGTTAGAGAGAAGATATTTTATTCATGCTTTCTAGTTTCTATATTAACTTTTTCACATTACACTTTCTCATTACAATTTAAATTAATGTTATCTTGGGACTTCCCTCCACAGTATTTTCTAAAATTGCTACTTTTCTCAGGTTCACTGGGAATATCACTGAATCACTGCCATTCTGTTGTTCATCAATTTGCTCGAGCAGGCACCAGTAACGTCTCTATTCCTTTCAGCCCTGCGATTTTAGCAGCCTCTCCTAACTCATCTTTCTCAACTATTGTAGGCTCTTTGAAGGTCAGGGGAATGAGACCTATTTGTTTTTGGCATATCAAATATGCCACGGGTAGCTTGCCAGGCTCTGCCCACATGGGCATGATACTCTCGGTAGCTTGCCGGTCTCTCTGAGAGGTATGTATATACTGTCATCCCGTTGATCAACGATTTGCTCGAGTGGGCCCAGTAATGTCTCCTTTCATCCTAGCCCTGAGATTTTAGCAGCCTCTCTTTACTCATCGTTTTCAAGGGTGCCACATTAGAGGGTCTTCAGGGTCAGGAGAATGAGGCCCATCATTGTTACTGTATTTGGCATATGAATATGTCACAGGGAGCTTGGTAGCTTCTCCTGTGTGGGCAGAAAACTCTTGGTGGCTTGCCAGGTTCTCTCAAGAGGGAGAACTAGGCTATTAGCTTGGTTTTATAGTCTCTGGTTGTTTGCTGCAGATGGGATTACATGGCGATTGGGGGCAGTTTCTCGTGTGACTGCCTAGCTACTGGAAAATGGGGAATCTGGGTGGAAGAGTCCCAGTACTGATCTGAGCAGCCTTAGATATCTCTGCCCTGGGTCCCGCACACCTGGATCCTTTGCCGGTTCCTTCATGTGTGAGGCTTGTTTGAACATGTGGAGAGTGGCGTTGAGCATGGCTCAGCATTTTCTCTATTAAATGCTCACATGGTTGGGTGTCTCAGTGGGAATATACATATATTAAATATCCTGGCTGTAATTAAATAATAAGGCCTAGTAAACTGTCCAAAAAATGACTATGGGACTGGGAATGTGGCTCATTCTTAAAGTACCTGCCTTCCATCTGAGTATGCAAGTTTGATTCCTGATGTCACCCCATTTTGTGAGGTGCAGGGCTCCAGAGTGATAATAAAGGGTGGGGGATTATTTGGAGCTAGTCTTACCTAAGTCATCATTAAAATACATCGTCAAACAGTGATATTGTAGTGTCGTGAAATAATAAAATCTGCCTTCACCCAAGTTAGACTCAGTTGATTACTTCAGAATTGTCTGTGATGGGAAAACTGGAGCTCTGAAGGCTGTTCTGTTTCTGGTAGTCTAGATCAGCGGTCTGGCCCATATGGCAGCTCACGTGTTTCCTCTGGTGCCAATTGCTTCTTATATTGAATTGCATTTGAACCATAATCTTGGTCCATGGTCTCTATTGTGAGACTGTTAAATATGTGTCATGTGGAAAGTATCTTATGCTATGCTGTGCATTGTAATAAGCTACTAAAGCTTAGAGCTACAAGAACCAAAGATGCCAAAATCTATAATTTATTGGCATTTGTGGGAATTGTTCTGGAAACATTTAGCCATTTTAACCCAATTTTCTTTCTTTATGGTCCTTAACAAAGAGAGGACTATACACACAGGGCTTCCATTTACATCCCACGGTTACACTCAGAATGGGGTGGAGCGATCGCACAGAGGGTAGGGCGTTTGCCTTGATGACCCGGGTTCAATTCCTCTGTCCCACTTGGAGAGTCCAGTCAGGTACCGAGAGTATCCCGCCTGCATAGCAGAGCCTGGCAAGCTACCATGGCATATTCAATATGCCAAAAACAGTAACAACAAGTCTGACAATGGAGACGTTACTGCTGCCTGCTCAAGCAAATCGATGAACAACGGGACTACAGTGCTACAGTGCTACACTCAGAATATCCACCAGATCTATTCTTACCTCCTCTATAAATCTCATTCAACATGCAAGGAAGTATAGATGTTATCAACTAGCTATTTTTTAGTTTTATCCCTGAAAGCGGTTTGTTTTAGCAAAAAAACAATTTGTTTTAGCCACAAAACAATTATATATTGAATATGGAAGATATGTTTGTTAAAAATATTTGTTTTAATAGATATTATCAGCATGATTCTCTTGCAGCAACTAACTATAAACAATACTTTGACAGAATTTGTCATGCTAAAATTGTACACTTTGTTGAGCTACTTTATTATGTTTTTAACAGTTTTGCATGAGCCATTACTATAAAATAAAACAAAGCTGATTTCTATTGTTGCCATCTGTATCACTGTATCACTAGCATCCCGTTGCTCATCAATTTGTTTGAGTGAGCACCAGTACTGTCTCCATTGTGAGACTTGTTATTACTGTTTTTGGCATATCAAATATGACATGGGTAACTCTGCCGGTTGTCATCTGTAAATTGTGGAAATAGATGAATTGATCATATATTCATGCAACTATGATTTAGATAAATGTTTTTGAGATCTTCATCAAATTCAATTTATTAACAGTAAGAAAATGACATGTGTATATGTGTGTATCAATATTCTATCCCTTTTAAATAAATATAGTTTATGTAGCTTGAGGTTGATTTCTAAAGAAATATAGACTTAATACTGATATATAAGACATATAATTCCTAAACTGATTTGCCTTATATTTAAATATGAAACCTGCCTTAGATATTGGAGATATTTTCAAAAGAAAGAAGTGCTTGAATAAGGAGAAAACAGAAGCATAGATATATGTAAATTAACAATGCATATGTTGGATAACAAATACAACCCAATGTGCTAAAGCAGGAAAGCAAATAAACAAATGAATAAAGTATCCCCTGCTTCTCTTTAAACAACAGTCAAATTGGTTATTTACCTAGCATGTTTAGCTTTGTGTACAGTCCACTAATGACCATTAGAAATAAAACAGTTGAGCTATCATGTGGAATGTGTTTCCATTTTGGACTTCCATGACTGAGCTCAGATGTTATGTGTGCTGAAATTTGCCTATGGGGAATCTCTGAATTGTTTAATGGGATGGCCAGTGACAAGCCCTGCTCCACATTAACTGACCATAGAAAATCCATGTGAGCAGCTAATTTCATCTTTTAGTTGTGAAATCTCACTTTTATTCTCATGAAAATGTAGCAACATCACATTGTAGTGTATTTCAATGATGTTATTCATTAAAATTGTTGTCACAGTTAGAATTATATCCATTTATTTTCTCTAAGTGTTTGCCTAAAAATGAAGTAAAACTATTTAGCCTTGCAAGATAGTATATCTACTTTGTTAACATTCCTACTTTATATATAGTTCTCAAATATTCTGTTCACAGTTTTTACATGAAACATAGTTTGGCTAAAACTTTCACTATTACTCTAACCATATTTGCTGATAGCATAAGCACAGTTGCATATTTATACCATGACACATCAACTGCATTGGTGTATTAAAAGATCGAGGGGCTGGAGTGATAGCACGGCAGCGTTTGCCTTGCACACGGCCAACCCGGGTTTGAATCACAGCATCCCATATGGTCCCCTGAGCACCACCAGGGGTGGTTCCTGAGTACACAGCCAAGAGTAACCCCTGTACATTGCCAGGTGTGACCCGAAAAGCAAATATATATATATATATATATATATATATATATATAAAATAAAAGATCCAATTGGACTTATCAGAATTATTTTATTAAAACAAAGATCATTACAAGATTCCATCTTTGACAAACCAGGCTAATACATGCACTGACTCCTAGCTAGTTTCTGAAAATAATCTCTACAAGATTATTTTCTTTACAAGATTATTGTAGAAAATAATCCTACAAGATATTGTATCAGAGAAATAAAAGGCAAAATCTTCTGATACAGAATCTCCTCTCTCCTATGTGAGACATGAAGCAACAAGTAAGGGAATAACAAAGGTTTAGGTATCATAACTTGAGAAGTGATCTATAGAACTGAACTTACTCGGTGGGGGTCAGGGTTTAGGTGTGCGGGAGAAACATTGTGGAACATTGCATGCATAAAACGATCTCACTTACATCATTCTAAATTATGGATCCTGGAACAAGTTGGACCAGAAAACTTCCCCGGTGGCTTCCAGCACTGTAGGAGTAACAGATGTACACATCACCAGAAGTTTGGCCTGTCTGGCCATAGGAGTCAGGCTCACCATTACTGGGTGTGACCTCCAGAACCCATGCATGTTGGTTGGGAGAATGCACTCTCCCCCACAGAAGATGTTTTTTAAAAGAATGCCTCAAATTGCAAATAGACGCTGTGAGGCGTTAGAGATATATGTCTAATGATTTCTCATTTCAATTAGTATTACAGGAATATTTTATGTGAGGCTTGAATTACTACTGAAGGTTTTTCATGCATAGACATAATGAGATTTTGCATTCATTGGTAGAGAAAGACAGATGGAAAGACTGTATCTGTGGCACAAAGGTCACACTAAAAAAAAAAAGAGGAGTGGAGCTTAAAATTAAAAAAAAATCATTGCCTAGAGCTTTTTAGTTTTTCTTAGACATACATCTAATAGATTTTACTGACTGTTTCAAGGACGTAGGGCCATTTCAATGGACACAAAATAAAAATACAATTTTCTATACAGATATATTAAAGATAAATATTAAATTATCAATTATTCCTGAAACTTTTATTTTAAACATCATCACATTTCTTATAAGCTGCATGCAGGAAATATTAGGTCAGGTTTCATTGATGTCATGTAGATTTTCGTTTAGGCTTTATTTGTTGTACTTAAAAGCCATGTGCTCTAAACTTTATTTTAAATTTTTTTTAATTTTTATTTTATTTATTTTTTTATTAATTTATTCTTTTATTGAATCACCATGTGGAAAGTTACAAAGCTTTCAGATTTAAGATTTCAGTTATACTGTGCTCAAACACCCATCCCTTCACCAGTGCACATATTCCACCACCAAGAATCACAGTATACCTCCCCCCTTGCCCCTCTTCCCCAGCCCCCCACCCTGCATGTGTAACTGGTAAATTTCACTTTACTTTCACTTTACTTTGATTTCATTCACTATTTCAACAAAAAAAACACACTATTATTGATTTGGAGTTTCTCCCCCGTAAAGTCGATCTGCTGAAAAGAAAGCATTTGATAATTTGTTTTCCATTGCTGAGAATGAAGAGATATGAGGTCGAGAGGCCGCATGGTTTTGGATTTCTGTATTTTAGTATTTTAGTAACTAAGTCCAGAGAAATATCTGTCAGAAATTGTAACATTGTAAGCTTGTACCTCTCAGCTACTTTATATTCCACATATGAGTGCACTATTTCTATGTCTGTCTCTTTCTTTCTGACTCATTTCACTCAGCATGATACTTTCCTTGTTGATCCATTTATATGCAAATTTCATGACTTCATCATGTTTTCTGACAGCTACGTTGTGTAGATATACCAGAGTTTCTTTAGCCAGTCATTTGTTTTTGGGCATCTGGTTTTTTCCATATTGTGGCTATTGTAAACAGAGCGGCAATGAACATAGAAATGCAGATGTCATCTCTACTATACCTTTTTGCCTCTCCGGGATATATTCCCAGGAGTGGTATTGCTGGGTCAAATGGAAGCTCAATTTCTAACTTTTTGAGAATTGTCCATATTGTTTTCCAAAAGGGCTGAACCAGTCGGCATTCCCACCAGCAGTGAAGGAGAGTCCCTTTCTCCCCACATCCACGCCAACACGGGTTGCTTTTGTTTTTTGGGATGTGGGCCAGTGGTGTGAGATGATATCTCATTGTTGTTTTGATCTGCATCTCCCTGATGATTAGTGATGTTGAACATTTTCTCATGTGCCTCTCAGCCATTCAGATTTCTTTTACGGGGAAGTTTCTGTTCATTTCATCACCCCATTTTTTGATCGGGTTGGCAGTTTTCTTCTTGTGGAGTTCAACCAGTGCATTGTATATCCTTGTTATCAATCCTTTATCGGATGGGTACTTCGTAAATATCCTTTCCCATTCTGTAGATTGTCTTTGTATTTTGGTCACTGTTTCTTTTGAGTTGCAGAAGCTTCTTAGTTTGAGATAGTCTCATTTGTTTATCTTTGTTTTCACTTGCTTGGCCAGTGGCATGTCAGCTTTGAAGATACCATTGGCTTCAATGTCCTGGAGGGTTTTGCAGACCTTGTCTTCAATGTACCTTAGGGATTCTGGTATGATGTTGAGGTCTTTAATCCATTTTGATCTGACTTTTGTACATGGTGATAGGTGGAGGTCTAAGCTCATTTTTTTGCATGTAGCTGTCCAGTTTTGCCAATGTGCTCTAAACTTAATGGGAAATGCTTATTCATTGCTAACATAGTTCAACTGACACAGATGAAATTTATTTGAAAATATAGTCCTGACTTTTTCAGTTGTTGAAACATCAAAATGATATTTAAATTGACATCTATGAGAATTTTAAAATATTAGTGTTCGAACATATCACTATTAGTTTTAGTCATTTGTAAAATTTACACAAACCCAATTGAAAAATTTATACAGAATTTTTTCTATAATAAAGCAATTTTGGTAGGCAACTGCCTATAAAAATTAAAGTTAGTGTTGTACTAAACAAATTTGAGATTTTAGAAAATAGACTTCATGAACTCTTTATTTCAGAGTTTATCAAATGTTACATTAAAACCCTCAACAGATTACTTTCCTGGTGGAATTGTAGCACTGTATCACTGTCCTCCCATTGTTCATCGATTTGCTCAAGGGGGCACCAGTAATGTTTCCATTGTGAGACTTATTGTTACTATTTTCAACATATCGAATTTGACACAGGTAGCTTGCCAGGCTCTGCCGTGCGAGCAGGACACTCTTGATAGCTTGCCAGGCTCTCCGAGAGGGACAAAGGAATCAAACCCGGGTCGGTGGCATGCAAGGCAAATAGCACAGCAATCAGCACAGCGGGTAGGGTATTTTCAAAGACAAGAAAAGTGAATTCCTATATCTTTGACACCATCTTTTAGTTGTTGAGTGTTGAAAAGTGAAAGCTGAGAATAACCAGATTCCTTCTATCATCCAGGAGTTGCATGACAAGCAGGTAAAATTCATGGAAACACCAGTCCCTAGGGCTGGAGCGATAGCACAGTGGTCGGGTGTTCGCCTTTCACCCGGCCGACCCGAGTTCAATTCCTCTGCCCCTCTCCGAGAGGCCGGCAAGCTACCGAGAGTATGGAGCCTGTGCGGCAGAACCTGGCAAGCTACCCGTGCATACTGGATATGCCAGAAACAGTAACAGTAAGTCTCTCAATGAGAGACGTTACTGGTACCCGCTTGAACAAATCCAAATTGATGAGCAAGGGGATGACAGTGACAGTGACAGTGACCAGTCCCTGCAGTTGAAAACTCCCAACGCCCTCGGGAGGTGAGCAGTCCAAATATCTGTCCCGGTGAATCCCTAGCCCCTACACCTACTCCCCAGCACTGTGGCCATGCACAAGGGCTCAACTCCACCAATCAGGAATAGTGTCTGCCGAGACACCAACTGCTAAGAGTTTCAAGTACCCAGTAACCACATGAAACTCCGGTATTTCACAGATTCGGGGTAGACAGCATCTCCCCACTCCTCATATCCTCAGAAGCTTTGGACACCAACCCACCTCCCAGAGCCGATATCTGGTCAACTCGTTGGCCCAGACTATAGATCCTGAAGTCTCTGGACCGCACAACAACAACTGAACCTTCAATATTGAATTGCAGTGGGAGCACACCAAATTAAATGGGGAAAGTCACACAGAATTCAACTAAACTTAACAAACAAAAACAATAACACAGATGGCTCAACTAACTACAGACAGCTTAGTAAATTTTAGAAAAGAACATAACAACCCTGTGATTGGACATAACAATTTCCCCATAAAACTGATGTTTTATACTTATTTATTTTAATGTTGTAGTTTTTTTTTAATCTAATCAATTTCAACTCTGGAATTGTATAAATTGTGTCATTGTCTACATTAAAATAAAAAAATTAAAAAAGAACACCCAAGCATTTCATTGTTATGTAATCTATGCACATAGCCTGACTTCCCTAAACATGCACACACACAATTTTTTCAAATGTGTTTTGAAAATTTTTGTCAAATTTGTCAAATGTGTTTTCTTAGCATAATGATAAGACTTCAACACATGACAAGCGGCTAGTTAATAATTTATATTTTGACTCTATGCTCTAAAATATTCCAAGTTGTGTATCAAAGCTTTTAAAATAACAATAAATAATATGAACGTTGACAAACCTCAGGTTTTCAAAATTCTGTATACAATCCTAAACCTGTTGGAACTCCTCAGTGTAAATTAAGATGCTTAGTCAGGAAAAACTGACAGCTTCATTTAATATAAATTATTATCTCAAAAAAATGTCAACCTGGATTCTCAATTTTTCTTGATAGGCCTAAAAAAATCACCACTGTATCAAAAGTAAAATAAAAAATACTGTTTTCACAAAGTTTCCAACTTTCACATAAAATATTTTGCTTCACTTTTGAAGTGTTCATGTATATTTATATATCACAGGGATTTTAGATAAGAAAAATAAAAACATTTCAATTAACCTTATATCTATTGTTTCTTGTTATTAGGTGGCATATTTCTGATGAGTTTATTGACTCTTCAATTTTATTTCCTTCTAATACAATGCAAGAGAATTTTGTTATGATACAGTTATCTTCTGAATTGCTTTTCAATTTATAAAGTTCATTGTGTTACATTTCCCTGAATCGGATTGCTTCCTGCATTATTTACTTGTTTATTTCGTCTTCTTCTGACCAACCTTACTCTGTAGAGCTTCTTTTCATCTTTCATCTTCAAAGCCTCATTTGTAGATCATATATGACTGTCTAAAGTTAGTTTCTGGTATAATCTTCAAATGTAAAATTTCATTTTAAAAAATTCC
Organism: Sorex araneus; assembly: GCF_027595985.1. NCBI lineage: Eukaryota > Metazoa > Chordata > Mammalia > Eulipotyphla > Soricidae > Sorex > Sorex araneus. Next base: position 178,760,111 of record NC_073303.1, on the reverse strand, counting down.
AGATGAAGTTTATCATTACTGAACCCATTCAGCTGTTTCTAACACATTTATTTTTTTTTTTATTGTAAGGATCACAAGGCTGAATGCTAGAAGCAGACTGTTTTCATTTCAATCATGCTAACAATTCAGGAATATCAGACTTTGATCTTTGGGAAGAAGATTTGGGACAACCAGTGTGTTATTACTAGCTTTGGAGGTATATTTTATAAGAGACTTGTCGTGTGCTCCAGACCATGTTTTATATTTGTTTCCAAGGGAAAGAGAATAAATAGAAGCTTGTTCTGCTTTGAGTTAGGAAGAAATCAAGTTGAAGTGATTAGAAAACTAAAGATTTAAGTTTAACTTGTGTGGTTTTTTGCTTTATTTTTTTAAACTGAAACTCTTTAATCTCTCAAAATAGAAAAGCAAAGTCTCTACAGTTGTTAATATCAGGTTTCAAAGTTTAAACATTTGTACCTTTTTTTGGTAAATATATTTTGGGTGCTGTATTGATATATTGCATTTTTAAAACTTTTTTATAATATTATAAACCATGATGTTTATAATTTAAAATTATATTATATTTAATATTTAAAAATATTTAATAATTAAAAATAATTAAAGTTTAATATTTAAAAATAATAAACTGCTCATCACTGACAATCATCTAGAAATTTTCTCTCAAGTGGTTGTATTTTGCCTTTCCCCCAGTTTTTGTTACTATGGCTATTATGGTATTAACATTTGTGGTTCTGTTGTACATAATTGCTGCACCTTGAGTTCCTTCAAAATAACAGGGCCCACCACCACTAGTCTTACACTCATCTTTTGGTTCACTTCTTCCTTCCCCAATCATCCAATGCTCATCCCCACTTCAATGCTTAGTAGTTGAAATTTGTAATCAAAGTCCAAAATTTTGTTATTATTAGATACTTACTATTCCCCTTATTTATTTTTCCTCCTTCCCTCCTTCCCTCCTTCCTTCCTTCCTTCCTTCCTTCCTTCCTTCCTTCCTTCCTTCCTTCCTTCCTTCCTTCCTTCCTTCCTTTCTTCCTCCCTCTCTTCCTCCCATTCTTCCCCCTTCCCTCCAACACTCCTTCATTCCTTCTCTCTTTCCTTCCTTCTTTTCCCTTCCTTTTTTTCTTATCTTACTCTTTGTGTTACTGGCAATGCCTATGAAATTATTCCAAAGCAGTTGAAGGAAAGTAAAATAACCAACTTGAAAGGAGGAAATAAGATAGAAGAAAATATTGTTGAAAACTTTCAATAGGTTTGAACAAGCTTTTTGTTCTAATGTGCTTACTGTTTTAAATATTTATTATTTATATTTTTGTTTGGGGCCACACAGTGTTTAGGGCTTACTCATGACTTGAGCTCAGGGATCACTCCTAGAATGACTTGATGAGTATGGGGACCCACGAAGCCAACAGATTGCCTGGTGCAAGGAAAGCACAGTACCCATTGTACTGTCACTTCAACTACACGTTCTGTTTATAAAACAGTTTACAGGACACAGAACACACCATTTTTAAGGTGTGTAGTTCAATGTGTTCTAAATATTTATAGAATTTTACACTCAACATGATGATCTTCTTTTTGTATATTCCATTAATACCCATTAGTGTTCATTACCTATTAGAATTGCTACAGCCTGCTCCAGGTCCTAAAAAATCCACCAGCCTACTTTTTTGTTGGTAATATTTGTCCCTGACACAGATTTTATGAACATAGTATGAAATAATGAGTCATCATTTATGACTTTTTTAATCAGAATTACATATCCAAGGCTGACTCATATTGTAATATAAATCAGTATTTCATTTATTTTTATAGTTGGACATAATTGTATGCATGAGTTTTTATTATTTATTCATTATTTGGCATTTAATTTCTATTCTTGTTACTATGCTTCATTAACCCAAAAAAGAAAATATAGCATTTAAATTAAATGCTACATATGCATATTACTTGTTGCTTCTATGACAAATATATATATAAATACTATATAAATATTTATACAGAATACATTACAGCATTGATATAGCTGTGAAATTAAAAAATGTAATGGAAACTAAAATAAAATGATGTGTTTTTGATTATGTACAATAATATTAAAATATGGTTAGTTTTAAAACTGAGTATGCATATCACTATAATATGTAACTATGGCATTTCTTGCATTATTGAGTTTCATTATTTGAATAAAAACAAATGTATAAATTATCAGAAATATTCACTTAATTTTATGTTAACAGCTAACTATATTAGCTTTGTCTTTTTTGAAATGACACATGCTATTGAAAAAATTTTTTATAGACTTTTTGTATCATTTTGAAAGTAGAGAAGAAATAGATATTATTTTAAATTAAAGCACTTATTGAGTTCATTTTAATTTATGAAGTGTTGAACAAACTATGACTAACAATTGAAAAACATTCCTTTTATTTGAAACTAATGTTTAATACAAAAGCAAAAGTTGTTTCAAAGGCTCTTGTATTGTGGTAAAATATTTTCTGATACTGGTTCCATCAGGGATTATCTTGACATCTACTGATCTCTATTTATAATTTTTACCTTTCACACTTTTATCTTTATGCAAAACCCTCTTATCCAGTTTTGTTCTTGTCATCAGATGTGTTTTTGTTTTATCCCTGTCACAATTTATTGTTCATTAATATTTTTATCACATACCAAAATGATAAATGGTTGATATACTTTATTTTTCTATTTTTACTTTTTGGGTCACACCCGGAAATGCTCAAAGGTTACTCCTGATCCTGCACTTAGGAATTACTCCAGGCGGTACTTGGGGAACCCGGATGGGCCATGTGCAAAGCAAACACCCTACCTGCTGTAGTATCACTCCATCCCCAGTAGATACACTTTTATTCCTAACTCATCACCTATTTACATAGCATTATTAACAATATCACTGTGGGTTTTAAGTTTAATATCTTAGGTCAGCATTTATAAGTATGATTTTGCTGTCTACTTTCAATGGAAGAGATAGATGCCTGATCAGACATCACTATATAGATTTGGAATCCTCAAAAGCAGAATTTGGAAAGCATCCTTTAATTGGAATCCCTGAAGACAATACTTAGAGTCCTTTAAAGTGCGACAATGGCTTCTCAAACCTTCTCTCAAATTCATTTGAACCATAACGTTAAACATCCACAATTATCTAATCAGTTGTGTCATATATGAGTGGCTAAATATTTCATTACTTTCTACCAGTTAATCCTTTGTAATATTATTGGTTTCTGGGGAAGGATGATTCTCTTGCATGTGGGGGTCCTATTGCCTTTGGATATTCATTATTTCACCATTATGATTTTTATATCCCATCATGAGAGAGATCATTCTGTATTGGTCTCTCTCCCTCTGACTAACTAACCTCAGCATGATATTCTCTAGATCCCTCCATGTAGCAGCAAATGTCATGACTTTATTTTTTGTTATGGCTGAGCAATATTTCATTGCGTGTATGTACCATAGTTTCCTTATCCAGTCATCTATTCATGGACACTGAGTTGTTTCATCAATTTGGCTATTGTGAATAATACTGAAAGGAACAATGGGGTGTGAATGTTTTTTCTCCATTTTGTTTTAAGGCCACCTGGATATATTTCAGGAAGGTGAGTTTGTAGCTCAAATTAAATATTTTTTAAAGGAATGTCCATATTGTTTTCCATAAAGACTGAACGTTACCAAATTTTATTACCACTCTTACCCCATTACCCAGCATTTTTTTCAACTACTTATGTTGGTCACTGTCTGTCATCCCGTTGTTCATCGATTTGCTTGAGCTGGAACCAGGAACGTCTCCATTGTGAGACTTGTTGTTATTGTTTTTGGCATATCCATTAAAATTGTCACTAATTAATGGTAGTGCTTGATATCTTGAGGATGGCTAGTAAATATGTGTTCAACACTTTATATTATTGTTATACTATATACACTACTAAATTTCTACTGCATTCAATGCATTGTTTAGGAATTAGCCAACTTTCTTTGATTTCCTTCAACTTCTTCCCCTTCTACTACTCCTTCTACTACGTATTCGTGACCCCAATTTTTGCTCCACTATCAATATCATCTTTGATAAGATGTGTTTGTTTTATCTCTTTTGTTGTTTGTTTTGGAGAAACGCCTGGCATTCCACATGCCTTACTCCTGGATTAGTGCTCAGGGATAAGAAAATGCAGGGGCTGTATGTGGTACTAAATATTGAAGCCTGTTGGACCACATGCAAGAGAAACACCCTTCCCACCAGAGTATATCTTCATCATGGTCCTTCTTTCTTTTAAAATTTCCATTCTCAGATTCTTATAATCAACTAAATATGTACATTGTAGTTTCAATGATATCCAAAAGATGCCATATCATAATCCCTGCATTCTGCACATTATATTAAAAAGGGGGACATTGGTGCTGTGTTTAAGTCAGGGATATTAAAATGGGGGATTATTTTGAATTATCTTGGTAGGTCTTAAGTGCATGTACAAGTACCACTGAAAAAAATTAAACAGAGGGATATTTGACAGAGAAGGAAGAATGTGAAGATAGCAGCAGATTGAGGTGATTTGGCTGCAAGTCAAGGAATGTCAGCCAACAACTCAAATGGGTTAAGTCAAGGAAATGTATTTTTTTTACCTAAAGCTATAGATGATATGCATACCAGATAAAACTTGTTTCAGGCCCAGTGACAGTTATTTTAGACATCTAGTCTTCATAATTTTAAAAAAGTTTTTTGTTATTTTAAATCACCAAGATGTTGGTAATTTATTACAGCAACCACCAAAAATCAATACAATACCCAACACATTTCTTTTTAAACATATGGCACATATTTTTACATACTTTTTTGTTGCCATTATTCAATCTGTCATCAAGTTCTGCTGATTCCACTTAACACCTATCTCTCAAAATCATTTCCTGTACAACGTCAGCTGCATTGTCTCTGTTGATGCATAAATGGCATGGATTGAGCTTTGTGTAATAGTGACCTCTACAAACAGATCTAAATCTTTAAGAAATTATCTGATTTTGAGGTAAATTCTGATAGCTGTTCTTTACTTAGGGCTAGGGAGAGACTCAAAGTCTTGTCTCTAAAAGCTCTCTGACCTGTTTTAAAATAACCAGTTCGTATGAAAACCTGATATCCTCACAAATTCTTAGTAATAAATAATCACACGTTCATTCATGTTCTCAGAAAATTGCCAAGTTCTTTCTCTTTTTAGTTCTTTTGATGAGTATCACTGTATCAATGTCATTGTGATGATCGTCGACTTCCTTGAGCGGGCCCGGTAATGTCTTCATTCGTCCTAGCCCTGAGATTTTAGTAGCTTTTTTTCACTTGTCCTTCCCAACAGTGCCGCATTGGAGGTTCTTCAGGGTCAGGGGAATGAAACCCATCATTATTACTGTTTTTGGCATATGAATACACCATGGGGAACTTGCCAGGCTCTCCTGTGCAAGCAGGAAACTCTCGGTAGTTTGCCAGGTTCTCCAAGAGGGAGAGCTAGGCTATAAGATGTTGCTGCCGGGAGCTTGGTTTTATAGTCTCTGGATGTTGGCCGTTGCTGGGATTACACAGCACTGGGGGCAGTTTGTGGGTATGGCTGCCAGCTACTGGAAAATAAGGGATTTGGGTGGAGGAGGCTCAGTCCTGATCTAAGCAGGCTTGAAGATCTCAGCCCCGAGTCCCACACACTTGGGTTCCACTGCGGGTTCCCTCAAGAGTAAGGCTCATCCCAGTGTGTGGAGAGTGGCCTTGAGCATGGCTGTGGCTGGGTTCTGGAGATCTTCGGCTGCGGAGCTATGCTCGGGTCAGGGAGGGAAACTCCACCCGCTTTGCTCTGAGGGGCCCCAGTGAAGATAACCAGGCACGGGGGCAAGAGACTCTGCTTGCATTAATTAAAGTGTAAGATCTTTATATATTCTAGAGCCAGGGAGATGCCTCAAGGGTCTGGAGTATAAACTGCATGCTCCATTGACTCTCTAGTCCCTTTAATCTAAAACAGTAGTTTAGTATAGTAGTAAGAGTATCACTGTATCACTGTCATCCTGTTGATCATCGATTTGCTTGAGCGGGCTCAGTAATGTCTTCATTCATCCTAGCCCTGAGATTTTAGCAGCCTCTCTTTACTCATCCTTCCCAATAATGCTGCATTAGAAGCTCTTCAGGGTCAGGGGAATGAGATCAGCATTGTTACTGTTTTTGGCATATGTATGCACCACTGGGAGCTTGCCAGGATCTCCCCCGTGAGTAGTAATAAACTCACTATTATACTATTAAACTGTAATATTAAACTATTATACTATTATAATAGTTTGATGAATATAAGCAGACTTCAGAAATAGCATAATAAATAGTTTAATAAACTTAATAATAAAGGAGTAAAACTCAGGTCAGTGATCCCTAGTTCACACAAAGCTGTTGGTGGTAGGAGTGTTTGGATCATGGCAGGAAACCCAAAGAATGGAGCACACTCTTCCCAAAAAATGTGACGGGAAAGTGGGAATTGAAGCAGAGCATGAGGCAAATCCAGACCTTCATCTCGAATGGAAAAGCAAAATGGCAAGAAAAATTAGTGAGCTGAAGTCTTGTTTGACAACCGGACCAAAGATCTTATTCAACTGGGGAGGGAAGGGTCTAAGAAGGGTGCTACAAGTCAATCAGCTACAGTTTTGTACACCAGATTAAAACTACCGTCACATGTCTAGATGATTCTGTCAAATCAAAAGAGGTTTCGATGAAGAATTACATGTGAATAGTCTAATCATAATTCATGCTCTACATCTTGGGCAGGGGGGAGACTGTACTACAAAATTCTATCCAAATGTTCTGTGAGGGTAGGGGATCAAGTCCCAGGCCTCATACAGTGCTCTACCACCAAGTTAGATCCCTGGCACCCTCAAATTTCATCACAATATGCTAGCTATGTGAGTCTCAAAAGAACTTTTTTGGTCAACAATTTTGATGAGTACTAGTCACAAATCATTGCAGCAATACTGTGATCTCTAGAGCAGCCAAAATTCCAAATAGACCCAGGCACAAGGATTTCCTCTTAGTTGGGGAGATACATGACTTCCTGTTTCAGGAAGATAGATAAGACATTTGGGTGAAGCCAACCGAGATTTAGTCCCAAGTCCCTGGCACTGTAAGGAATGATCCCTGAAGGCAGAGGCAGAAGAAAATCCTGAGCTCTGCCGGTTGAGGCCCAAATATCCAAAAGAAAACAAACAAAACCTCTTAAAAACTTTAAAATGAAGGTAACAAGCTCTTTGACTTTTTAAAAAAATATTTTTTAATGAACCACCCTGAGATACAGTTATAGACTCACAAACTTTCATGATTATGTTTAATAGAATGATCGAGTACCCATCCCTCCACCCGCACCCACTCTCAACTATGTTCCTAGTGTCCCTCCACCCATCCACAGCCCATCTTCCTCACCCACCAGCTTCTGTTGCAGGCACATTTCCTCGTACTCTCTCTCCTCTTGGGTGTTATAATTTGCAATACAGGTAGTAGGTGGCCATCATGTTTGGTCTTCTTTCAGCACGTTTCTTCTATCCTGAGCGAGCCCTCCAAGCATCATTCACTTAGTGGTCCCTTCTCTATCTCCAAACAAGCTCTTTGACTTATCGTTCTTTTGTATAAAATTCACAGAAAACGAGTCAGTAGACTCACTATGTATTTTGAATATGTCTCACTTCTATTCTTCCAATGAGTATTTATATTGCAATTCTTTCTTCAAGTCAAATAATTGATATACACCAGGTCAGCATTCATCAACAGTTTTGTACCAATAGGTGACATCTATTTGCAGAGTCATCTACAGAGCAGCAGTTACAACCACGGGGGTAGGTAGACCACTGCTTTTCAACCGTTGTACTTCTGTGGACAGGCACTGGTCCATGGTTCAGTGGCTAAAGACCACTGTGTTTGTTATACATAATGTACTTCTAAAGATTTTCCTGAAACATATATTCCAGGTTAGGTCCCTAGTACTTAAAGTACTAATGAACCATTATAACTCAATCAAGTTAACAATATTAAAATAATACACCATTCTTTTTGACTTACACTATCACACAGAAAATTTAAGGACATTTCTCTTTGCTCATTCCTCACTTTTCTATAATTATTACACTTTTCCAGATGAATCTTTCAGTTTGACCAGATGCTACTTATGGGTAATGTTTCTTAAAACCTCAAGGATAGGTATAGTCCTCTGACTGCTGGTACAGACATTTTCATTGGCCATATAATTAATATCTAAAAATATTTAATTATCAATAAAAATGTAAAACATCACTGTATCACTGTCACTGTCATCCCATGGCTCATCGATTTGCTTGACCAGGCACCAGTAATAACATCTCCATGTGAGACTTGTTACTGTTTTTGGCATATTGAATACGTCACGAGTAACTTGCCAGGCTCTGCTGTGCGGGCAAGATACTCTCGGTAGCTTGCCAGAATCTTTGAGAGGGGTGAAGGAATAGAACCCAGGTTGGCTGCATGCAAGGCAAACACCCTACCCGCTGTGCTATCGCTCCAGCCCAATATAAAAACATAAGTTTGTAATATTTCTAGATATACAATTACCTCTTCCCAAAAGATTTACCATATATTTATTTTCTAACACTTTAAGAGTTAAAACAACATTCTCATTTTCTTTGGAACAATTATATTCTGTATATCTTAGGTTTTGTTTCCTTCCAATTTTGTGTTTCACTTCCTATATATAAATTGCTAAACTGCAACTTATATATTCATGTCTCTTTCAGTCCCCTAAAGTCTGAACATTTCCTGCTAGTAGTTTCCATGCTTGTTTCACATCAGGATTTTCCTATAATGGTGTATATTTGACTTCAAAAATCTGTCAAAAAATGAATTAAGCAAATGAATAATATTCATAGCTAAATAGAATTGACATTATTGATACGCAAAAAAGGTCTCTACAACTGTTAAAAAGGGGATTATATAATTTTTAGAGCTTTTGTTTTTGAGAGTAAAAGTGGTATTCAGATGTAGATTATTATAAAATGAATAATTTATGATTGGCACATATAAACTGGAATAGATATTACCTATGATTGAGTCATTTTATTCTTTGAGCATGTCCTTGGTCCATGTTAAATTTTAAAAGGAAAAATCATATCAGAATTGTATATTAAATTTCTTAATATTGCACTGCTGAATATTCATAGTCTCACAAAATGTAAAATGTCAGCATTTTTTATTGGAGAAAGATTTGATGCACTCTTTCTATGTCTATAATGATTACCTGCTATGGTTTCAAATAAAATTGTTAAAATTAGGAGTGCATTCTGAGCCTACTACTTAATACTGCAAGGATCTTAAATAAAATAATATAAAGGATCAAAAATAGGGATAATGGGGCTGGATCGATAGCACAGCAGGTAGGGTGTTTGCTTTGCAAGCGGCCGACCCGGGTTCGATTCCTAGCATTGCATATGGTCCCCCGAGCATCACCAGTAGTAATTCCTGAGTGCATGAGCCAGGAGTAAACCCTGTGCATCGCCGTACATGACTCCTCCCCCCCCAAAAAAATAGGGTTAAAATATCACAAAGAGAAAAGCACTAGAGTGGAAATATTGAAATGCACTGATTGCTGCTCCAAATTTAAATTACTGAAACTTATTTAGTTGACTTATTTTAAGCAGGATGCTTTCATTGTTTATCACTCTTTCAACAAATATTTATGAATCTACAGTATGCATTTAACTATAAAATAGGTGCTGAGAATGAAAAATGAAGACTGCATGGCTTACTTTTGGAAACAAATTCTCTTAAAAAATGCCTAATTTTAAGGATGCATGCTTATTACACAAGATTTATTTTAATAATTTAAAATAAAAATTATTCACATACATAGTGTTCAGTTTCTTTTCTCACTCATCCCAACTAACATAGCAATTGTGTTCTATTACAACAGAATCAGTGTTCCCAAAGACTGATATATTTTTATATTTTGAAAAGTAATTAAGATTTAGGTCTGTGGTTAATTTTAAAACTCTGAATAAGTATACTGAATTACCTAAAGGGTCACCTACATATTTTTTGCTATGTTGATCTTGTAATATTGGATATGTCAAGTCCTGGTTGTTTCAAAACAATGCCAAACCATAAATTTGAGGTCTTCTTTTTCTGGAGTCTTTTATATTTTGTCCTGTTAGTGTTATAAAACACAGTCTTCTCCAGAAACCATGATGCTACAAATGTATATATTTCAGTTATATTCCCCTAGAGGCCAGTAATTATTGGAAAAACAGTTAACAGACTTTATGTTCAACCTTTGTCTAGAAGTTCATCTCTAGTGCCAACAATTCTTTCAACCTATCTTCAAAATGTGAATGTAAAGTAGAAATGATGACAGTAAAAATTACCCAGGAAAAATCTATTATTTACTAGTAAAAATATGCCAAAAGGCATTTAAAAATACTTTCGCTTTCATTAAAATAAAGATTTTGGATTACAGTACTAGTGTAAAATTATTCTAGTCAGGTAGTGTTTTTTTTCACACCCTTTATTTTTTTGTCCTATTTCTTTCTGCTTTCATCTCCATTTTCTTTTTTTTAATAATACTGTGAGTCACCATGCTGTTTATCTACAGTTGATTCAGGCATTCAATATTCCAACATCAATGCTACCATCAGTGTGATTGTCCCTCCACCCATGTCCCAAGTGTCCTATCTAACACTCAAGCCTGTCCGCTAGCAGGCATACACAAATGTGCTTCATACTGTTTGTTACAACACAAAGGCAAATGGAATTATAAAAAAAAATAGCTCAATAAAAGTCAATTTGTGATAATTGTTATATCTCACAATGGTGTTATTGTCCTTGAGGATTTATAGGGCTGGTTGCTGCTATTAGAACCTTTTGTGTTATTGTTTTTGCTCATTTAGCTGAATGGACTTCTAGTCAACGTCCCATCAAATTTGCTGTGGTTATACTGGACCTGAAAGATATATAAATTTCGGTCATGAAAGAAAGAGCTGTCACGAGGTTGCACATGCAGCCACAGGCTTAGATTTGGAGCTGGAAAGATTTGGTGTCTTGACAGCATGATGGGATTCAGTGTGGAGCTGACTCATTCTATGCCATAGGGAATAGTTAAGGCTGGCGTACCATCAGGCAGAAGGGGGAATCTGCCCATCCCCTTCTTGAGAAGGCCTGAGTTTCCAGCCCTGACCAGTCTACTACGGAGATCCAGCAGCATGGTGTCATGTTCTTTTCAAAATTAGCCGTATCTCTTCTATTTTATCACTCTTATTAAATGTTTATTTTACTAGTGATGCAGTTATTGCCTCTTGTTCCTTGCTCTAACACTTCTCTATTATCATAATATTTTCTATTAGAAGTGTATTTATGTGCTAGAGTGAGAGTGATAATAGTACAGTGGGTAGGGCATTTGCCTTGCATGTGGACTATCCAGGTTTGATCTCTGACATCCCATATGTCCCCAAGAAATTCCTGAGTGCAGGCCAGGAGGAACCGTTGAGTATCACTGGGTATGACCCAAAAAACCAATATTTTTTATTAAAAAATTTATTACTTTGTTCATTGTTCAGAAAATTGTTCAGTTTAGAGTAAATAAGCCTAACTCTAAAAATGAATTCCACCTATAACACCAGAAAGTATTTCATTTATAGCATATATCAATCATGATTTTCAAGTTATTTTCAACAAAACTAAATTCTAGGATGTAAGAAGTAAAAACTATCCAAGAAATGGACTCTGAAGACAGGACTTACTAGTTCCATTTCTGTGATAACTCAATTATCTAATAGTCCTAGTTAACTAAAACTAAATCCTATGGATACTGAATAGATAGTAAATGGATTTACCTCTATGATCTTGGTATGGCATGATTCCCCTCCCCAAGCATCACCTAATGCAGTCCTTGAGGCCCCTGAGCACTGTTGGGTGTTCCCCGGGAGGGCCTGCATCACAGCTGAGACTGTAATAGTCTGAGGAACTGTAATGGGCCCCAAACAGCATTGGAAGACCTGAGCAGTATTGAATATTCTGGCTCATGCATTAAAGTGTTGGCCAAGTTATGGAAGAATGACAGGACTGAGGAGTGGGCAAGAGGGTTAATTGGAAAAACAATTAAGATATTTGGCAAATCTATAGAAGGTGAGAATGAATATACCTGTACTTAAGACAAGTAAGTACAGGTAAGTACTTAAGCCAATAAAATACTGTAGCACTGTAGCACTGTCATCCCACAGTTCATCGATTTGCTTGAGCAGGTACCAGTAATGTTTCCATTGTGAGACCGTTGTTACTGTTTTTGGCATAAAATACTAGAACAACAAATCAAGAATGGTGTATTTTGAGGCTTAATTGTACTGTTTATATTTATGAGTTTGCTATTTTTTTCCCTTAGGAGTAATATAGATTTCTAGAACACAATCATAATCAATTTTTCTATTCCAAAGTGTGGGTATATTAAACAAATATTTGCAATTGATCTATTGGTTTCCCATAAATGTAAAATGAATGAGAGGAAATTATAATATGAATTGAAATGGCATTATATTGGTGAAATTATCCATGATAATTTAGTGAAAACATCTGAATTTTCTTAATAAATGTTCTTTGCTATTTCAATGAAGGTTAACGGTCTCTGGGTAAACAATGTGTGACTTCTTGGACAGGAAGTGTGGCACTGGAGGTGTAAGAGTTAGGAGATGATTGGCAGTACGGAATAAGTTAGATAATTAAGTGGAGGTGTTGACTCAAGCTGAGTCATAAGGGTCTGCAACCAGAGTAATAGTAACCTGTTGCTAGATGTCTGTAATCAGTGGTAGTTTGACTTCTTTAAGTCGTGGATGCCAAGGAAGGTACTTGGAATTAATTTTTCATTGTAAAAATTTTTTAAAATATTGTAATTTATGAACATTTTAAGAATTCTCAAGGGCTATTTTTTCTCTGAAAACTATAAAAAGAATGACAAGGTGATCTTACTCTGATTTTCTACTCTGAACCTTCAATTCTAAATCACAATGAAACTTTTAAAACTTCGTTTCTCACTGGAAGTTCAGAGGAATTTATTACAGTTTATATAAAACTTATCTGTGTTGCCTGGCTTTGAATGACTATATTGGGAATTTTTTCCTATTATACATAATCATGATTTAATTAATCTATTTGAATGCTACTTCCTGGGAGGATTCTTTGACCTTGCATGTAGGAAGAACTCTGAAATTCAGTCTCCCAGACCATTTAGTCAAAGACAATGAAAAAGACAATACTTTCTAGAAATAATATAATTATTTCCAACTTTATTTTTTTAAATTTTGGAAAGAATAGCAATGATATATTTTGTATTCATGAGGGTTCTTTTAGAGGGTTAGCAAATTCGGGTTTTTTTTTTTGTAATGACCACAAAATATTTATATATGATGCTTGAAGTTTGAGCAGACTCATTAATTTATTTAAGAAATATTGATTGATCACTCCACTCACTATCTGCAAAAGAAGTGAGCAAATGCAGCCCATTTCAAGGCAGCAGTGTCTGATTTTTATTATTCCATAGTTCACTTCATCAGGGACATTTATATCTCCTGAAATCAATATGTTATTTCAAATACAAAAAATAATCACACATGCCTTCAGTGCAAATAAGGTGGAAGAAATTATTTATTGTATCCTCGAGAGTCAGAGAAATCTCTAACAGAAAAAGTTATAAAAATCATATTTTGAGAATGAATCACTTTGCAAATTACAGAGAAGAATTTTAGTTGAAAAATGCTGAAAAAGAAAGGCTTATGAGTAAGTCCTAGAAATGTGAAAAAGACAGGGCTAGTGGAGTTTGATGCAACTTCTATAAATGCTGAAATGTTGAACTGAAGCAGATGGTGTTGTCTTTTTATGTTATGATGAAAACATTGCAGTGGATTTTGAGTGTTATTCTGAAGTCTCTTAAGGACTCATTGGAAGTTCATACCTATGGGCAAAAAGAGATGAATGAGTTTGACAAAAATAATTCTTGGTCATGAGACAGTGTGAATGAGATGGAAACTGTATCGGGCCAAGTAACAGATATCAATTAATTCTTGACATACCTGCTTTCGTCCTATAGATTTTTAATTTCTTTAGGAATTAAAGATTTTATTGACTTTGGTGGTGCCATAAACAATGCTTGTTATTCAAAGGCATTTACACTTTGCTCGTTGAGGGAGGAAAGAATTGACGGACGTAATATAAAAGGTCCTTGGTAGGGACTAGAGAGACTGTGCAGAAGGGAGAGCATTTGCTCTGCATGTGGCCGACCTGGGTTTAATTTCTTGAATGCCATATGGTTTCACAGTCTCACGAGGAGTGATCCCTGAATGCATAGCTAGGACTAAGCCCTGAGCACAGCTGTGTGTGGCCCTAAAAATAAAAAATAATTTTAAAGATCTCCTGGTAAGTAATGTAGTGGTCTGAGTGAAGGAAGGTAAGGCATTCAAAGTCATAGAAACTTCAAGAAATTGCAAAAAAATGCACATAAGAGATAAAGTAACAACATAATTTAGCAACTACTATTTGTCTAAATGACAACAGTGACTGTTGCATTTTTTTACAGTGGTATTACTTACCCATTATGCATCAATTGCACAAAACTGACTCTGTATAGTACAGTAGCTCAAAAACTGTATATCTGCCCATTGTCTCTGAAGTCTTTTCCTAACATTTTAATGTAATTTTAGTTAACACAATAAGCATCTTAATGGAAAGTAGAAGCACATGTTCACTCTCTTACAAATTAAGAAGTGAAGAAATGCACAATATTCTTATTCTAATACTAGACAGAAATATTCATTATCTTGAAGGCAATCAGATATAAAATATAGCTTTGACCATGAAAGAATATTCCATGAAAGATGATAATCCAAGCTATGGGACTGCCAATAGAAATTAGCCTGTGAATACCATTAATACTATCCAATTACATAAAAGTAAATATTCAAATGCTCTAGTGTCACAAACCTGCATCAGTTATTTCTGTGACATTATATTTTACATACTATAGTTGAAGTGTTACAAAATAAATTTACCAGAAATCATTTTATCAAAGCTGACTCACCAAAATTCTAATTGACTGACTTTTGTCAAATTTATAAATGCACATTTAACAATTGTAATAGCATGTCAAGCATGTTAGAAACTGTTTTAGTAAACTAATCCAATGTATCCTCAAAACAGTATTGTAGCCTAATTTTACACATGGGGAATTTAATAGGCCGAAGCCACTCAAGTATGCTTTAACTGCTGTTAAAGTCTACAGCTAGAACATTAAATAGCTGTGTCTATAGGTAAATTTGAAAAATCATTATTTTACTCAGGAGCTTTTGCAATGATGTGAATACTTGATTTCTAACTTTTAAAAAAATTTTGATTATTTTGCAGATTTCCCAATATGTTAACATTTGGAAAAATAATTATCAATGATACAGTAGCAAATTTCTAATAGAATGATACTACAAATTATGTCTCAAACTTGAGATACTTTTGAAAACAAAAGGAGGTACGAGATTAGTTGTTGCCTAAAGAGAGCAGGCATAAATTTGCACATCACCAGGCAAACTGAGATATCTGGTTCCCATATCATTAGATCCACTCAATCCTCTTAAAGCTCTTATATATAATCGTTATAAGAGATGTTAATGGTATAATCCCTCAATTCATAAATTTGCCAATATATATTTAGAAAGCAATATTCATTGATGATATTTTCAACATGGTGAAGTATCTTTTCCTGTAGGACTTTGATATTTATTCAAGTTATGATGCTGGGGATCAAACCAGAATTAGCCAAATGAAAGGAATTTACCCTACCAACTATACTATCTCTTCTCTCTCCAGGATTTACATCTTTAATCCATAGAGGCCAGCTGATTACTGGCACTAGGTGTTCTCTTCAAAGATCACTCACCTGTATAAATTGAAGTTTATTGCTTTGTCATTTTGTCACTTCAAATGCTTCAATAACTCAAATAGACTCAAGTGAGGTGAAAATTAGATTGTCCAAGAAAGACACCACAACATCACATAACAAAAGACCATATAAATAAAACTCATCTACCAAAAATTATGAAAGTGTAAAAATAATGTTTAAATAAGGTGTGTCCTTCTCCTGATTTTTTAGGTTCATTTCAAGCAATCAAATGAACTTTGTGACTGACAGTATTTGACATAAGCAAAACAAAACAAGAAAATTCTCTGAACAACGTTCAGTAGACATTGTAGATGTTACTGGCCATGAATGAATGCTGTCCGACTTTGTGTGGTCTGGGAAAATCATAGATTTAAAAAATCAGACATTTTAAGAAGACATGATTTTAGTGATATCTGTGTGGAAACAAACACTTAAAAAAGTGACTATACTCAATACCTCTGTTGTAAACTACAACATCCAACAGGAGAGAGAGCAAAAGGGAATGCCTTGCTGCAGAGGCGGGGTGGGGTGGTGGGGGTTGGAGTGGGGGTAGTGGGAGGGATTCTGGGAACATTGGTGGAGAAAAATGGGCACTGGTGGAGGGATGTAAACATAATGCAAACATGAAAGTTCATAAGTTTGTAACTGTGCCTCACGGTGATTCACTAATAAAAATTTTTAAAAATTTAAGTGATTATACAAGCAGAAAAAACATTTTCTTATGAACAAATATTTTTGAAAACTTTCTTATCAACACAGGTATAAAAGTTTTGTAATTGCTTAAATAATATCAATATTAGTTAAATATTCTGACAAATATATAAATAAAAAGCAGACAAATAAAGCCTACCCATCTTTTAATGTAAAAGAGTTTTAGTATATAAGAGTGTGATTTAATTTGTATGATTTTGAACTTGAAGGATCTATTTTGTGCAATGAATCGAAAAAAAAATTGTTGATGTCTAAGGAAAATCTTGCTGTTTGTTACAATTCTCAGTAAGAATTTAAAACTTACTGCTAAATAACTTTACATAGTGTTTACAGTAAATGGTAGTCTCAAATATGTGATATAGAAAGGGATGGTAATATTTTATTGTTATTACATACTCCATCTTGCTTTATGTGCATTGCCAAGCTGTGCACAAAAACAACTCTTTCTAAGGAGCAGGTTTTTAATGGTTATTGAGAATGACAAAGAATGAAGTTTAATATAGGCTAAAATTTTGATGTAAGAGTTTAATTACCACAATATGTAATGTAGTATGAACTAATACTTTGGCCTTTTATATTTTAAGTATAGTTAACGAATTTGATCTACATGAAGTTTATATTAGAATGATTTTATTAGGAACAAAATGTCATTATCTCAAATTATCATCACAATCACAATAGCCCGTTAAACACGGATTTCTCAGGTGGGCCCAGTAATATCTCATTTTGTCTTTTCCCTGATATCTTAGAACTCCATCTGGACTTGGCCCTCTCAAAGATGTTGCACTGGGGGCTCTTCAGGGTCACGGGAATGAGATCCAGCTTGTTACTGGATTTTGCATATAAATACACCATGGGAAGCTTGCAAGGCTGTCCCATGTGGGCAGGAAACTCTCAGAAGACTGCCAGTTTCTCCCAAAGGGAGATATTTATTATCATATTATCATAAATATCAATAAAACCAGTACTGAATTCAAGCTACCCATAGGTAAATATAGTGAAATGCCTCAATAAAGCATTAAGTCTACAAATTTTCTTTGCCCTAGCAGATAGATAAAAGAAAATGCAGGAAGCAAGGACTTAACCAAGTAGTATGGAAAAGGTGAACTAGGAAGGATTTAAAATTTGGTAAACTATTATCTGAAGTTGAAACCAATAAACATACCATTAATTGAAGTAGATTTTAACTACATCAAATTTAATTTAAATAGATTGCTAACTAAATCTCTAATTATGTGACAGAATTATTATTTATGGAAGACAGAAATAGCCCACCTGATCTAAAACTTGTCACTTTATAATATGTAATTAATACAGTTAAAATTGGGGCAAATAAAGTTTGGATAATTTACCCTTGTGTCTTTCTGTGAGATACAGAGACTAAGTATTTACAAGGTGAAAAACGAAGATGTTCAGAGCTTCACAAACTCAGTATAATTAATCTTGGGGGTTTTAGTTTTGTTTTGTTTTGCTTTTTGGGTCACACCCGGCAATGCTCAGGGGTTTCTCCTGGCTTTGCACTCAGGGATTAATCCTTGTAGTGCTCAGGGGACCGTATGGGATGCTGGGAATTGAACCCATGTCGGCCGTATGCAAGGCAAACGCCCTATCCACTGTGCTATCACTCCAGCCCCGTTCTTTGGGACTGGATAATGTTTTGTTGCAGGAATTGTCCTATTTCCCCACAAATGTTTCGTAGCATCTGTGATCTCTCTCCACCAGATGCCAAAAGTTACAGATATTGCAGTTTGATAAACAAAAATGCCTTTAGATATAGCAAACTTTTCCTTAAGGAACTGAAGGAAGTGAAATTGTCCATGATTTTTTATAGCAAAGATAGAGATGAATAAAGAGAGATCATTTACCTTTAAATACAATAAGACAAAGAATCTCGAAAAGCTTCGTAAATCCACTTTACTCACAGAACCTGGGATAAATATTAGGATGATATGTAGGAGTAAAATTGAAATTAATACTAAAGTGAGATCACCAGATAGGATGGGATATAATGTGAAGCCAACCAATCTTGATTAACAAAATGTAGCTCTGTAGCAATGTTGTCCTGTTGTTCATTGATTTGCTCAGGCGGGCACCAGTAATGTCTCCATTGTGAGACTTGTTACTGTTTTTGGCATATCGAAAGTGCCACAGTAGTTTGTCAGGCTCTGCTGTGCAGGCGGAATACTCTCCGGAATACTCTCCGTAGCTTGCCAGGCTCTCTGAGAGGGACAGAGGAATCAAACGCTGCGTGCAAGGCAAGTGTCCTACCCGCTGTGCTATTGCTCCAGTCAATAAACACAAAATATAAACACCTCTAACATTTTAGTAATCTCTTATTTAAGGGCTTAATGGTCCCATGGTGAGATACAATAATCTTCACTAACTTTCTTCTAAGGAAGCTATTTTTATTATTCTTTTATCAAATATAAAATAAGTTATTGAGGGCCTGTTATGAGGGCAGGCTCAAGGGTGGGTTGAAAAAAATGGAGATGGGAAGTTATACAGGTGGTGGGATTGGTGTTTGTATATTGAATAGCAATGTACTGTTGTTCTGTTGTTCATCAATTTGCTCAAGCAGGCACCAGTAACATCTCCATTGTGAGACTTGTTATTACTGTTTTTGGCATATTGAATACTCCACGGGTAGCTTGCCAGGCTGGTATATTGAATATCTTTAACAAATCATCATGAACAACTTTGCAAATGACAGTGTTTATGTGTAAAGTTGAAATAAAATTTGAAAAAAGAAAAAAAAGGACTAAAGTGAGATGATTTTTTAAAGAGGTCATCCCTGTTGTGTAAGAAAATAACTGGTGTCGGAAGTTTGATGGGGTATCAAATGAAAATGTTTTCTTTGTTTTTTTAATCTATGGATTTATCATTTAAAACAATTATAGTCCTAAAAAAATCTAGGTGGTTGGGTAAAATTCAGGTATAAAAATTGACCAAAGGGGCTGGAGCGATAGCATAGCAGGTAAAGGTTTGCCTTGCACATGGCCAACCTGTGTTCGAATCCTTGCATCCCATATGGTCCCCTGAGCACCAACAGGAGTAATTCCTGAGTGCAAAGCCAGGAGTAACCTCTGTGCATCGCCGGGTGTTACCCAAAAAGCAAAAAAAAAAATTGACCAAAATATTTTAAGTTTAATGGCCAGAGAGGTAATATAGTGGATAGAACTCTTGACTTGCACAATGCCAAATCCAGTGCAATCCCCAGCACCTCATATGGTCCCTGAGTCCTTTCCAAGAGTGTCACCTGGACACAGAGTTAGAGTTAGCTCTGAGCAATGGCAGATGTGGTCCAAACCAAACAAAAACTATCAAATAGTCTCTAAAAGATAGGTGTGAATTCAGCTCCTAAGTGAAAGAGTGGGCTTTGGTGGATGCTTTTTATTATTATGCAGAACATAGAGAATTTTGAAATACAGATTTAGAAGAGTGTTATATTGGTGATATATTTTCTCTTTAAATATATTTCTCTTCAACAAGGAAGCTGACAAAATATAGGATTGTGAAAGATTCTGGAAGTAATTAGAATGCAACTTCACATTCCTTTCCATTTACTGATTTGAAATTGTTAGAATGCAAAAGTTCTCTGTTAAAACACTTTGACACTGATCTTGAAATAATGCCTTAAATAAAACATATTCCAAATTTTAAATTATATTTCTAGACAATGCACTGTTTTTTTTTGTGGTGGTGTTTTGTTTGTTTGTTTGTTTGTTTGGTGGGGGAGCACTCCCAGAGGTGCTCAGGGAACAGTCCAGGCATGCTGGAAAATGATCAAAATTTCCAAGCAGTGCTCAGGCTTTTGAATGGCCACTCAAGAAAGTACTCAGCCAACTATGTTGGTGGTTCCGTGTCAGCCCCTGAGTATTGAATGGTGCTAGAGATCACTAGGGCTACCCCAAGGGTACTGAGGGCCATCCAGGTTTACACCTGGTGCTGCTTACAGAACTATGTGGCACCAGGGACTGAAGCAGAATCACTGTTTATGAATTATGTGCTTTCATCTCTGTACTATATTTTCAACCCGACAATTTAAATTTTTTCAGTATTTTTCTACTGAAATAATATTAGTACAGAATGTAAACAGTCAGACTTTCCTTTCAAAATTAAGATAAAATACATTTCAGATCTTTTGTCTCTTTAATACTGCACAACAAACAACAGTCACAGTACAAGGAAATTATTCATAAGAAAAAACTCATTAAATCTATATCGTCTCTGACATAAAGTCAATTTTCTTAGAATTGTATGACTTTATTGATTTGAATCATAAAAGAGAAAAAAAGAAGATCCATTTGCACAAGTTCTGTCTCATAAAATGGAGAAAAATATTGCTCATTGAAGTAAACCTCAAACAATAACTCAGGGTATTGATGAGTGCAATAATTTTGGAAGAAAATAAATTGAGGATGTGTATATATGTATATAAATATATATATATATATATATATGTGTGTGTGTGTGTGAGTGTGTGTGTGTGTATAACAAAACTGGAAGAAATCAGTTGTCTACCATCAATGTTACCTTAGCCTTTCTTTTTGACCTACATATTCTGTGTGCAATATATATCATGGCTCATTCTTTGGAAAGTAGCAACTCACACCCCAGAGAACTGATCATAAATTGAGAAAATGTTCACTTTGACCTTTACTTTAAAAGCCTGACCAATGCTTTGAGTCCTCTTACTGTGATTCCATATTTAGATAGTTTATTTTCTAGTCTGAAATAGTAAAATGTATTTACATTTATAAAAAGCTTTGAGTTCCATGACTAATGGATGTTAATTGCTATGACAGTGACATTTTGTGTCTTACCCATATTTCTAGGTTAACTTTTATAGAAAAATCTTTGTGAACAAAATTACCAGGGCTTTTAGAAAACTAAAATATACTGCTTTTTAGAAAAGCCAAATTATCACTGACATAATGCTTAACATAAATCAGATAATATTTCAAGATGTTTAATTTTTTAAATTTATTTGCTAATTCTATATTTAAAAGTAATGAAGTAGCATGTGGGAAAATATTATCCTGTTTGGGTTTTCTAAAATCTATATCTAATAAATATCCGTGACTTATCTTAGCCTAATCATTTTAAATATAACCCTCAGAATGTGTACATAATTTTGAAAACCTATTGGTTTCTTTCTAATTGTATTTTTCTTTTATAATGAACAAAAGTCAGTAAGGACAGTTCATTGTTTTTAACAGTATGTACCCAGGTTTAAATACTTATATACTTAAATGCCTAATCTTTATTATATTGGCAATAACATTTCTATATATGTTGTCAGTCAGTTTGATTAATACCATGTTCACATTTATATTTATATATTATATATAGTATATATATAAAACTGAGGAGGAATCACATTTTTGCTTATATATGAATACAAATGTTTTTCTATTTATTCCTTTTCATTCAAATTTATCACTAGTTATTAAAAAATAAAATAGTATGGCTTTATAATGAAACAACAGGATGAATAAATATCGGTCCTGTTGCTTCATCTTTTATTGTTGTTCTTATAAATTTATCATTTGGTTCTGACTACTTTTGTATCCTTAACTTCCTGCATCTGTCAGGATACTTCTCTTTTTTTTAAAAAAAATAATTTTATAAAGTTTTTCACAATATTTGATTATATTTAATATTCAAACTCCAATCCCACCACCATTACACCTTCCGACCACCATATTTCGGGTATTTCCATCCTGAACCCCAATCCCTGACCCAAAGCAGAACCAAATAATATAATATTTCCCTCTGAGGTTGATTTGAATCCCATCAAGTGTGGTGTGGTATTCTTGGAGTATGAGTAGAGTGTGTCCTATGAAGTGTCACACAACTGCATTTAACACTGCTCTTTAGCTCATGAAATGCTGTTTAGGAGAAGCTCCCAAAATGAGTATTCATGAATATATTCATCCAGAGACCTAACTTTGGAGAGCAGTTTTCAAGTGAAGTTCAGAGACAAAATTATTTCTGGTATATCACAGCGGGTAGGGCATTTGCCTTGCATGCGGCTGACCCAGGTTTGATCCTTCCGTCCCTCTCGAAGAGGTCGGCAAGCTACCTGAAATATTTCACCCGCTCGGCAGAGCCTGGCAAGCTACCCGTGGCGTATTTGATATGCCAAACACAGTAACAACAACTCTCACAATGGAGACAATACTGGTGCCCCCTCGAGCAAATCAATGAGCAACAGGATGACAGTGATACAATGAAGCAAGCATCATTTCTAGAAGAAGTTGGAAAGTAAAGAATTGCACATTAGAGTAACACTGACTTTCTTATTCTCCTTTTGGATGTCTAACTTCTTTCCTTCAGGAATGTTTTTTTTTTTTCATAATCCAATACTCTGAGTTAAGCCTCAACCAGTTATAGACCTGGGACAGAGAGATAGTACGGGGGTTCAGGCACATGCCCTGCATACACCAAACCCGGTTATGCACTCTGAAACCCCATAATGCCCTGAGCGCGGCAGTTGTAGTGCTGGAAGCTGCTGAATTCTGTGGGTTCTGATCCTGGAGGCCCAAACACTGTCAAGGCAATTGCTGGAATTATAACTCTGAAGCAACACCACCTTCTTAGCAGGCCCATTTGGCCATGAATCACTGGGACGAGACCCTGACCCGCTTTAAGCATCATTTCAAAATTCCCTAGTAGCTTGCCAGGCTCTCCGAGAAGGATGGAGGAATCGAATCAGGGTCTGCCTCGTGCAAGGCAAATGCCCTAACCCCTGTGCTATTGTGCAACGGTAGCACATCTGACTCTTGAGAAGCATGAACATAAAATAATTTAAACAAAAGCATGAATTGGTAAACAGAAAACAATTAGGTGATACTTAAAAAATATTCCAAGTAGATGGAGAGGGCTTTGCTTGTTGCTGACACTTCTTTGATCCCTTAACCTGGTTATGCTCCCTTTACCCCACTAAGAGAGAGCCCTGACCACAGAGCCAAGAGTCAACCTTGAGGGATCAAAGCAATAGTACAGTGAGTAGGGCAGTTGCCTTTCACAAGGCTGACTCAAGTTCAATCCCAAAAGATCCTCCCAAACACCACCAGGAGTGATCCCTAAGCACAGGACCAGGAATGAACCCCAAGCATTGCATTGTATGCCCCGCCCCGCAATGATAAAATAAAATAAAATAAAATGAAATCTGGAATGTCAGTGGTCTCTATTAGATGAAAGAGTAGAAATAGTTGATCATTATGATTATTCTTCTTTGCTTAAAAAGGAATCTAGGCTCAGAAAGATTTCAGGTGTTCCTTGAGATTAAATGAAGTGGGTAAAGCAGACTGTTCAGATGTGGTCTACAAACTATAGGTATATATACACATCACTATGTATTACTGCAAGTTACTTCTGTGACTTTTTTACTTTTATTCTAAATTTCCCCCTCCCCTTATCCTATATTTTTATTATGTATTATATAAAAGACGAATAATCATATTGCTTAAAACATTAAAATATTTAATCAATTTTAAGTCATTTATTAAAGTTATTGGAGACAGATTATATATCTGTAAGTTGAGTTTTAGAAAAGTCTTAAAAGTTACAACTCAAAACTCAAAACATAAAGACATATTAAATAAATCACTTGATTATTCCTCCTTTTTTCAAAGAAGTATAAACTACCTAGCCTAATTGGAATTTTTACTGGGAATAAATCCTTACGTTAATTCTTGTCTAATCTCATATGGTATACTTTTTTTCCTCTGAAAGTATTCCTTTAAAAGTCCATGATTTATTATGTACTTACTTTTATCTTTCCATGCCAAAAGACAAAGAAGTGTGATCAATGACTTTTTCTAATTCTATGAATATTCTGTAAATGGTCACTTCCTTTAAAGTACATTGTATGTTACAAGTTCATATGAAAAGATTGATCTTTTCTTAAGTACATTTAAGAACTAATCTTTTGCTGTTAATCTTATATCAATTTAAATTTGAGTTGTGTTTTGTGAAGAAATGGATTTTTACCATTTCAATCTTGAAGTGATCAATACATCTCTGTACAGGTATACATATGTGTGAATAAAACTATGTATATATATTTTGCTCACTCAGATATTAATAACAAAAGTAATCACTGCATATCAGTTTGTTATATCTATCTTTTATTTGTTATATCTCTAGGTTTTCAGTGACTAATCTGATATAGTCTGTTTTTCTTTGCTATATCTTATCAACTATTATATGTAAAAATCCCATGTAATAGCCATAATAACCTATGTAACCCATATTTTTAAAAAACAGTTTCAAAATATTAAATTCCATAGTTTTTTTAGATCATAATAAAATTGTCTGATATTGGATCATTCCCTGTCTTTCCTTCTAGAACAAAAGTGAGGGAATTAATGTTTTTTTCAGTAATACTAAAAAATATTTAGCAATAAAAATTCAAGTTGGTCATATTCCACTTAGATTTCTTGTCTTTAGCTTTGATCAATTCTTGCTGTTTGTGCACACCAACTAAATAACATGTATCACTTTCCCTCCCCATGGTATTTCTTTTATGAGTATCTTAAGACAGCTATTTTTATGGTCTTTCAACTCTCCCTACATTTTCAGCATTTTCCCCAGCATCCCTGAGGAATTCCCAAGTCCTTCTTAAAACATGTCTGTTTTTATCTAGCTACATATGTAAACAACACCTGCTCTGTTTATTTGAACAACAAAATAGTTTGAGCAATAATTTCATGTAGTAGCTATAGGTGGCTGAGTGAATTGGGAATATATTTTTCAAGCCAATTTTTAAAAATAAAGTCATATTCTTGGTATGTGTAAACAATACATATGTGAAGATAATGGCTAGTGTAAATATACATATGTGTGTTAATGACTTCTTTATTTTTTGCAGAAGTTTAAAAGTGTGTGTGTATGTGTGTGCATGTTTGTTGCTGAAGAGTTAATTCAGAATATTACATATGAGGGGTAAGTCTTCTCCTTCTGTACAAATCCCCAGCCCTAGAAATACATATTTAATGGCCATTTTCTAAGATTCACTGTTAGGCAAGTAAAATGAAGAGAATATGGGTTAATATCATCACTTATAGAAATTCACTTTTACATTTTGTCATGAACAGATGAATGAAACGTGTTTTAGTGGTGGTTGATTACATTCAAAAATTAAAATAAAGTTAAGAATTTTAAATGAAAAAAATCACAGATTTTATTTCATTGATGCTATTTATAACAGATATCTGTCATATTTCAATATCAGGATTTTCAAAATTATTGCTAAATTAGCGAATTTTAAGTAGTATAGAGAAATTAACTTTAGTTCTTGTCAGCATACTACACAAATAAGTTAATGTATATATTTTAAATAGCTAAAGTCATGCCATTAGAATTTGTAAGTATTTTATACTAGTTTGAGTAAAGTAATACACACTTTCCTCTCTTATTCTGTGGGTTTAAAAATAACCAGTGTATCAATTTAACTTAATTTTAAAAAATTACAGTAGCAAATGAAAATCATACTACAGATTTAGAAATTTGTTTAAGAAATCTCAATATATATATTACCAGGAGAGAAAATGTGGTCTTAGAAATTTGACAAAAAAATACATATTTTTCTCTGCTAAGGTGCTACCAAATAGTACATTAATTATCTTTTTTTCAAATTTATTATTTCAGAAACTTGGAATTATTTTGAAATTCATATGAATTTATTGCACATTCACTCTATATTTTGATTGGTAAATTAAAATTATCCTAAAACAGGAGGTCAGGATACCAAATTTTTATCTACTTCCTATAACATTGGTTTCACTGCTTACCTGCTAACATTAAATAATTATATGAAAAGAAGGAAGCTAGAAATAATGGGGGAAAAGGATGATTGATATCATATCATACTGATAAGATTGTTCCTAAGCATACAATTAAAGATATAAATTGCAAAGGAAAATATTAGTTGATATGATGAATGCATAAAAAGTAGAAATATTTTTAAGGCTTTTGTACGTGTGCCAGAGAGATTGCTCAAGTGGTATTGCTCTTATCTAACATGTGAAAAACCATCAGTGTGAGCCCAGACATCACAATCCTGCCTCACAGCACTGCTAGGTCAGCTAAGTCAAGCATCTCTTGGAGTGGCACCTAATTATTTAAAAAAAAAAAAAAAGAAAAACAGCAGAATATATTGTAACACATATAGCATACTTAATCAATAAATGAGCTTCAAAGATCGCCTATAGAAGCATGAAACATCAAAAATAAGAGCAACTGGACTGAGAAGTGAGTAATAGGACTTTCAAGGGATGACGAGAGCTCTTGTGCCGATGTGGGAGGTCCATGTTGGATCCCTGGCATCATATGGTCATGAAAGCAGGGCCAGGAGTGGGCCTGGGCTCTTATTACTGTAGCACTGTATCACTGTTGTTCCGCTGTTTATCGATTTATTTGAGCGGGCACCAGTAACGTCTCCATTGTGAAACTTGTTGTTACTGTTTTTGGCATATCGGATATGCCACGGGTAGCTTGCCAGGCTCTGCCGTGCGGGCGAGATACTCTCGGTAGCTTGCCTGGCTCTCCGAGAAGGAGATACTGATACTGGTTCCATCCACCCTGCACATATGGTTCCCCAAATATAGCAGGTGTGATCCCTAAGCACAGAGACAGGAGTAAGCCCTGAGCATTTCCAGGTGTGCACCCCTGCAAAAGAAGAGTGTATAATTACAACAAATTCCAGAGCCTTCTTTGAAATATGCAAGTTAGTGGCAGTACACAGCAGCTTCCAAGTGCAAAGGAGAGGCTAGATTGCCTCATTTGCTATTGGCTTGTTACAGTCATGGTTCCAGATCAACTTAGAAAATTACCTGAAAACCTTAAAGAGAAAGCAACAATAAGCCAGCTACATGTGGCACATTGCCCATTTTTATTGCAGTTTTTGTATGATGTGCAAGCTAGAAATATTTTTATGTTTATACATTATTAAAAAATAACATTCTATGGTGTATGTGTTACATTAAATTAAAATGGCATTGCCCACATTAGTGGACATCTCCCCAATAAAATGATTATAGTATGATATTAAAAATAGATTTAGTAGATTGATCAATTAAAAACAGAATACAAAATGTATAGAGAGATACATTTTTGGTAAAATTTATGTATGTACCATATGCAAATATTAAATGAATGAAAGCTTTGTTTATAGATGAAATTCTTATATTTTGGATTATATATAGTCACATTTTTTATAGATTCCACATCATAAATTTTTCTAAGTAATCATTCTTAAGATGGAAAAGATAGTGAATCTACTTTGTGTGATACTATAAAGATGGATACATAGCAGCAGCATGACCCACTCCAGCCTCAAAGAATGCACATCACCAAGAATAAGTCCTAATGTAAACTGTGGGTTCTGAATGGTAATGATGTGACAGTAAGGCTTATCAGTGTAACATGTCCCACTCTTAAAGGGGATGTTGCTAGTGGAAGAGCTAAGTATGTGTGATAGCAAATTTGGATGAACAATACCTCTAACTTCTGCTTAGTTTTGCTTTAAATCTAAAACTCTTAATCTATTTGAAATGAAAGGAAAAGAAGTGTTTCTTTACTTTTCCAATCATAAAATAGAAACACAATACAATTGGTAGAATTACTGTAGCTTGTGTTTTAAATAAATAATACTCAATGAGAATATAGAACTAGTTTGCATCCTATCAGTGAGTTTATACACCTATAATAATGCTTCTTTTTAGTCTCTCCATTGGTTTTGATTTCTTTTACTTTTTTGGTGGTTAAGATATGCACAGATTTGGGGAAACACTAATAGTTAGGGGCTTTGAGCTTTTTTTTTAATAAAAATAATTGAAATTCAGATATTTTACAAATATATTAGGTTGTTTATTGAAAACATTAAAGTATATATCATTTGTTATTAAAAAGAAAGAATACTATCTCATCTATTATGTTTCAGCAGCTTCTTTTATCATTAAAATTTGCCTTGTCCCAATTATATGTCAGTAGCCAGCAGGGGCTGCTCTTAGCATTATAGGCAAACTAATTTTCTCTGGAGTTGAATTATTCTCAGTGCTGTATGTTCTGTATATAATGGAGCATAGCATCTGAATATATGTCATCTAGCTTGGCGTATATTTGACATTTGGACTACTGACCTTGTCTTTTTCCAGTTTATAACTTTGACTATTTTCATGCCTTTGGTTTTTGTCTAAAGTTTCTAATGTATGAGGCCCTAATAAATTGATAGATTTTTTTTTTAATTCTTACAAGTCTTTATAAACTTTAAATTGTTATGGATAATAAAGGAAACTCAAATCGAGATTTTCAGTTCATAGTAAGGTATATTTAATATTAGTAGCACAAAAGTGAAAGAAAATGTACTTTCATAAGTAGTGACAATTTCAGGAAGCAACTGTTTTTCCTTAGGTCTTCTCACAATAATATACAAAGCAACCTACTTAAAAAAAAAATCAAGCATCTTCTCCCTATATCATTGCAAAAGTTAGACTATTGGATTTGTTTCCTCAATGGTTTTTGAAGGCATACTTGAAAGTATGTGGGAATAATTTGTGTATTAATATCTTCACAGAAGTGATGCTTTTGCCAAAGGTTAACTGCATCGTATGCATTAGAGCAACTACACTGAAGGTGGGAGGGGAGTTTAATCCCACTACAATTCCTAAATTGCACTGTGATTTCGCCTGTCATGCTGGGCTTCACTGTTTTGTTTATGTTCTAGCTGTTCTGGAGAAGCTCCAAATAGTTGGAATAAATCACCTGCCTTATGAAGTTTAAGTATCATAACTAAGAAAGGCTGATTACTGTGATATTGCTGCTTCTTCTATTATTTTCAATTAAAAATGTACTGCAGAGCAAATTTTATTAAAACTTTTGAAGTGCCCAAATTTATTGGTAGTTAACAACGCCCTCTTAAGAAGTCTTTTGTAGCTTTCTCAAGGTTATGACTAATTGCCAGGGTGAGATAGTCAAACTTGCAACTCAGCACTAATTAGGAAGTTTGGTGCTCATCATTCTTCCACTTTTGTGTGTCAGCTTGTGACAGTTAGGAGAAAGGAGAATTGCAACAGACTCAAAAATGTTTTAATCTAATGGAATAAGTATTGCACCTGGATGGATCCATTAATTCTGTGTAGTCACCTTTGAGTGAAGAAATAGGCAAACACTATACAAGTACTTAAAATTTTACAAAATTTATCTCCAGACTCTATGTACATTGATACTTTTCTATATTTTAATAAATTATTTCCTAAGATTAATAAGCTCTTTCTTAGAAAATAATCTACCTTAGTGTATCCTGTGTATTTTTAAATTATTTTAAAAATATTTTTTAATTCTCATAAGCCTTTATAAAGTTTCAATTGTTATGGATAATGAAGAAAACTCAAACTGAGACTTCGAAAACTAAATATTCCTCTTTAGAAACAGGGATTGATTTAGATTTTAGAATTATTTATTGAAGAAGGCTTATTCCTTACTTTTGAATAATAACAGCCAACACTTAGGCTATTTTTGAACCAGCTGAGACTGTAATACAAATATCCAGAGATCTAAAAGTTTAACTAAGAGAAAATTGTCCTTAGGGAACTGTGCCATAACTAATTTTTAGATCTCTGTCCTAGAAGAGTTATATATAAAATTTATACAAGCAAGAATGAGGTTATATATATTATATAAAGCAGCAATAAAATTATATTAGAAAGTTTAGGTGGATGTCAGGATTTAGTTCTACCTCTGCTTGTTTTATCGTCCTTTTCCACTCCCTTCTCATCTTCTCTAGATACAAAGATAAACCTTGTCATGAGTTTACTTCTCATAAAGTGTAACTTCCTTGTTTTGATGGACTAAATCTTATTACAGTTCTAAATGAATCATTGAGAATAATAATTATTATCAAATATCCACAATGAGTTACTGTATGAATCAATACTTGACTTCATTGTCACTTGTCACTGTGATCCCATTGCTCATCAATTTGTTCGACTGGACACTAGTAACGTCTTTATTGTGAGATTTGTTGTTACTGTTTTTGGCATATCGAATATGCCATGGGTAGCTTGCCAGACTCTGCCATGTGAGCGAGATACTCTCGGTTAGCTTGCTGGGCTCCCCGAGAGGGGTGGAGGAATGAACCCAGGTCGGCCGCATGCGAGGCAAACGCCCTACCACTGTGCTAGAGCTCCAGCCCATACTTGACTTTCCCTTTATATATCTGAATTATATTTGAACTTCATTTCTAACGTGTTTGTGGGGGGAAATTTGCTTTCCTAATTGAATTTTCCTAGGTTTAGATCTGAAGATCTCAGTTGGCTGTATAAAAAATCCCTAATTGTCAATTATATTTCTGCCTCTTTCACCACGTTCACCCATCAGGCACATGCATTACAAGTAAGAAATTGAGTCAAAGAGTTGGTAAGAAAGTGAGTCAAACAGTTGGTACAGAAAATAATGTGCATTCTTAAGCAAAGAGCTTGGAATAAGTCTTGGGAACCACTGGGAAAGTACAAGTAAAACAAACAAATGAAATAAAGTATACAGAGAGAAAGTGAGAAATCTATAGTAGAATTTTTAAGATATGCTGTGATACTCAATATATAGTGTACATTATTAAAGATCTGTGCATGTATGTTTGGAGCGATAGCACAGACTGGAGCAATAGCACAATGGGGAGGGCGTTAGCCTTGCACTAGGCAGACCCAGGATCGATTCCTCCATTCCTCTCAGAGAACCCAGCAAGCTACTGAGAGTATCCTGCCCTCACTGCAGAGCCTGGCAAGCTCCCTGTGGCATATTTGATATGCAAAAAACAGTAACAACAAGTCTCACAATGGAGACATTACTGGTGTCTTGCTCAAGCAAATCGATTGAACAAGGAGACAGCAGTGCAATGCAGTGCATGTGCATGTAAAATTTTAATGCAAGATAATATTCCATATAACATTCATCCAGCCCTAATAACTATTTTGTAATAAAAAAACAAATTACAAAAATGTAATTTTCGTCTGTATGGCTTGTTGACAAACCTTAAATAGAAACTCTTGAATCATTAAGATATATTATTGGATTCTTTTTGCCCATAGAAATGGCTCTAGTTATATAAAAGATTCCATATAACAATTTGATGTTTAATTGAAATAATGAAAACATCTTCAAAACAATCTATAATATTTGTAGCATGTTTGTAAGATAGGAATATGAAGCAGTATATTTGGCAATACATTTTCCCATTACTAAATCTGGAACATTTCAAAGTTAAAAAAGAATGAAGGATATTCATAGTCACAACTCAAACATTTTATTAAATAAATATAAGAGAAAAATAATATAAAAAAAATCCTTTAATAAACAGTAAATCTGGGGCTGGAGCTATAGTACAATGGGTAGGGCATTTGCCTTGCACGCGGCTGACCCGAGTTCAATCCCCAGCGTCCCATATGGTCCCCTGAGCACCACCTGGAGTAATTCCTGAGTGCAGAACCAGGAGCAACCCCTGTGCACCGTTGGTTGTGACCCAAAAAGCAAATAATAATAATAATAATAATAAATTGAAAAATAAAAAATAAACATTAAATCTTGCTGAACTTTCTATACACACATGATTATTTTATTTCCAGGTATCATGGAATCACAACTTAAAAAGAAATAAATATAGTTGATAAATCTTTATGGTAATTTTACAAAATTGGGTAAAGAATCAATGTTCAGTTCTTTTTAATCAAATACTTTTATTAGTAGATCTTTTTACTGAATAGCGGCTAAGAGTGTCCAGTCTATTAACAAAGTTGGTATCCTTTACACTCTGGAGAAGCTTGTGTTCTCACTCAAACGCAGTTTCCTCTCTTTTTATCTTTTAATTCCTTCACATGTCCTGTAAAAATTAAAGCATGCCGAGGGCCGTGTGCACTCGAGGGCTCTCTGGGTGGCTCTGTCTCACTGCCCAAGTTCGGTACTCTAGAACCGCTGTGTGTGCTGTCAGGGGCAGGCGACGGAAGGAAGAAGGCCAAACTGGTTCTTGATCAGTTTATTTCATTCTTTCTCTCTGCTTCTCTCCCAGCTCTGGATCTCTCTCTGGATCTCTGGATCTCGCCCCCTAACCCACTCTTACAGACTAGTTAAATCTCCCCAGCATGAGGGGGTTGGAGTGCACACATAGGTGTGGTCACCATCAATAGGGTTGAGGTTCCTTTCCCTCAGAGGATGCTTCTCCTAGGACTGACTCCCTTTCAGCAGGAGGATCCACCCAAGGGTAGGGTCCCATGAGTGTGTTTCTCCTCTCATCATCCAGCAAACATATAAGAATTCATAATATTAATCATTTTGTATGGACACAATGAGAAATGCATTAAAGCTTATAGAATTGCTCTCCTGGAGCCATCTCGATCTCAGACTACAGTGCTCAGGTCAGACCAGTCTTTCCAATCCCTACCAGGGTCCTAGTCTCATCATTACTTTTGGATAGTGACAGCATTTGTCTATGATCAAGCTCTTAACTTATAGTTAAGAATTAGGCACTTTGGCCAGGCCCATCTCGATGCCAGGATAGCACATAATTCACTGCTTGCCCTGATCTGTCCCGTCCCTCATCAGGACCCTGCTTTTGGGGTGTAGGAAGTGAGGGCAACTGAGGCTTACGTGGAGAAAACAGATGTCCAGGAGGGAATAATATTCGAAGCCAATTAAGTCCCAAGTTACTACATAATATTGTCTTCTTGTGTCTATACAAAAAAGACATTGCTTTAAAGTAAATTATTCAAAAGGCATAAAGAGAGGAGAAAGGCAATGTTATAATATTCAGTGTCCTAGGAAGGTCTGACCTTACAAATTAGCAGAGTCAGATTAAGGGAAAGCGGATTAACTGTTTTGGGGAAGAGAGCATAGAGAAGTGATTACAGCTAAACAAAGGGACGGGAGTGACTCGGGAACGCCTTGATGGGTGTGATTGGGGTAAGCCTAGACTCCGGGAAAAACCGGGATGAGCTCCTTAAGGCAAAGGCGGGGAAAAGGAAAAGTAATGTCATCCTACAATGTCCCTCAGTAAATTTCTTCCCAGAAAAAAATATTCTATTTTAAGAAAGCAGGCAGGGGAGGGGGGAGAGAAGGGAAGAAGGAATGGAGGGAAGAAGGGAGGCAAGAAGGGAGGGAAGAAGGAAGTGGGGGAACAAGGTTGAGACTTTTCTCAAGAACCTCTGCAACATGGTTAGATCCCAAGGAGATAGGTTCATGATGAGATGGTACTAGCTTCCAGGGCTATGTGTTCTAAGGAAAAGGAAACAAAGTGTGGTAGGGTACTGATGTTTTACAAATTGTAACATCAACATATCAGCTATATGTAATAAATATAATCGATTATAGCACTGCACTGTATCACTGTCATCCCATTGCTCATCGATTTGCTCAAGTGGACACCTGTAACATCTCCATTGTGAGACTTGTTACTGTTTCTGGCATATTAAATATACCACGGGTAGCTTGCCAGGCTCTGCCGTGCGGGCGGGATACTCCCAGTAGCTTGCCGGGCTCCCTGAGAGGGACAGAGGAATTAAATTCGGGTCAATATCAAATATAAACAAAGAATATTTACTACTGATTGATGACAGGTAGGAGAGCTTGTGTATAACACGTTTAATCATGATTGTTGTTTAGAGGCCTTAGTTTCTATATATTCAATGCATTCTAATTAGTAAATGTATAATTTTTACTAGTTTGGATTTTCAACTTGTTTAAGAACGTATTTTTTTATGCTGTGCACAAATGGTGATCTACAAAGTTGGTAATTATTCTTATTTTGGAGATAAGAAAGGAGAGATGCAAAAAATGTTAAATTCAGTTTAACCTAAGAAGTAAAGGGCAGTGAGTCACAAAATCATATCAAGCCCACTGCTTTAATTCCATATTGGACCTCATAGTTTGTAAGTGACAAGCTTATGAGACTAAGGGCTATTGAATCTGTTACAATTCTCCTTTCTCAAAAAAAAATATGTGATATATATATATATATATATATATATATAACATCTTCTCTACAACAATGTAGCAGTTAAACTATTAGACTGGTTTCCTCAGTGAATTTTGAAGGCATACTTGGAATATGTATGTATTAATATCTACACAGAATTGTTGCTATTTGCCAAAGGTTAACTGTATCATATGCATTAGAACAGCTACAATTTAAGGTGGAACGGGGTTTTAATCCCATCATAATTCCTAAATTGGACTTTATCAGTACATATAATAGATCTATTATAGAAAAAATAGTCTATATTATTTACAGCAAGCTTGCAAGTTGTTTTTTTTTAAATGAAATAAACCTTGAGTTCCCCCCAAAACAGTTAAAGAAGTCATTATAATATGACCACTGCCCAGCCACTGCCACGCTCCAGGCCACTTTCCAGACACTCAGGCCGAACCTCACGCATGAGTGAAGCTCCACAGGACCACGTAAAGCAGAATTTTGTGACTTTGGACTCCAGACTCAATGAGACCTGGAAACAAGATTCTCGGTCTGTCTCCTTCGATCTCCTGCACCCCAGGGATCAAACCCAGATGATAGACTGGTTCAGCACCTCCATGACTGCTCGAGGAATGCGGAGAAGAATGGGAAAATCACACAAAAAAACGCCTGTCTTTGGAAACCTTCAAGCTCATTCGCCAACGTGGTTTGGCATGAACCTCAGGCAACCACAAGCTAACGTCCAAGCTCGCAAAGCTGTGCAGAGAAGCAATAAAGGAAGACCTCAAAGAGAGAAGAGCAGCAGTGTTGGCCAATGTGGCAGAAGCCAGGAAAAGTATTCGCAACGCTCGCCTGTCCTTCGCCAACTGCAAGATCAAGATGACCGCCCTCTGACCTCCTGATGGATCTATAACATCCTCCAGAAGGGTAATGGAGATGATTATTCACGACTTCTACTTGGATCTCTTTGACAGCCATGTTCACCTGCCCACATACCAAGGATGGATCTGTCTTTCCCAACATCCTCCCTTCCCAAATCCAACACAGCATTTCATTGGTAAAGACGCGTACAGCACCTGGTCTGGACAAGGTCAGACCCAAACACCTAAAGAATCTGCCGCCAGTACTCATCAATACACTGGCTCAGCTCTTCACTAACTACCTGTCTGAATGCAAGGTTTCATCCCAGTGGAAAACCAGCAGGACCAATCTGTTGTACAAGAAGGGAGACATCCATGACATTGGCAAATACCACCCAATCTGCCTGCTGTCTGTCATCTACAAGTTGTTCACTCGAGTCATCCTGAATAGAATAGACAGAACGCTAGATGAAGGACAACCATGCAAGCAAGCCAGTGTCCAAAAAGGATTCAGCCATGATCAACCATATCCACAAAGTGACCAAGCTCACTGAGGTTTTGCGAGTTCAAGATCCCACTCAGTCTAACGTTCATCGATTTTAAAGAAGTATTATACTATTAGGATATGAAAAAAGGAAGAAATGGTAATGACACGAATTTACACAGATAAGTTATTAATACTTAATAACATTAATACTTAATGCAACTCCTCGCAGAATGTCTCCAGCCTGATAACTAAGCCTCGGCCCCGTGCCCGGCCAGGAGAGGAAAGGTATTTCTCTCTCTCGCCTCTTTCTCTCTGGGGATGAAGGGCGCGGTGGCCGCCATATTAAGACGACCACAGATTGGGTTTTCAAGCCTGCAGTTGTCTAATATCTGGAAGAAATCTCCCTGGACTTCTTGTTAAAGTACAGAAATTCAAAAACAGTAGGTCTGAATCTAGTGGGGTACTCCTAACAACAATAGTGAGGTTTGTGTTGAAATATTGAATGTAACCAAAGTAAACAGAATGTAAAATGAAACTTATCAGTTACAAGGTAGGGGGTGGGGGGGCGGGATGGGAGGTGTACTGTGTGGGTTTTTTTTTTGGTGGTGGTATATGGGCACTGGTGAAGGGATGGTTGTTTCAGCATTGTATAACTGAGACCTAAGCCCGAAAGTATTGTAATCTTCCACACGGTGATTTAATAAAATAAAAAAAAAAAGAAAAGGAAACGGTTGTCTCTCCGACCCTATGCCTTACTTTTCTTTGCCAATTTGTCTCCTTCTCCTATCTATATTTTATAATATTTTTTCCTTAATGCTTTATCCTTTCTCTAATAGCAAGTCATTATAGTAACTGTAAAGACTCATCTAACACTACCATACATGCTCACCCCACTGTCAAATTAAGCTAATTCTGTCAAAAGTAATTTATAATCTTCTGTTTACCTCTTTACCCCTGTTAAATTTTCTTGAGGGCATCTTGAGGGACTAGCATTTTGCAAAATGCTTACTCTGAACTGCTCTGTAGATAATAGCTAAAGTAATAAAAAAAATCTACTGGAATATTTATTAAAGAGAGGCTAGAAAAGTAAATATAAAAGTTTGATACAAAAGTAAATTAACAGCATCTTAAGTCTTCTGAATAGAAGGCACCTAAAATTGACACTAAAAATATAGCAAATAATTTTGTTAAGTCAGGAAAGCAATACTCATTTCTGCAGCACTTATTATTTGGAAGGTCTCCTATTGTTCAAAGATGTTGGGGGGAAATTGTCAGGGTTTGGGAGACCTGACTTGTCTGGGTTGAAATATAGGAGTTTGGGTCAGGTTTAAGAAAGCAGACTACTAGATGAGAGTTCTGGTTCCACTTAACTTCATGGACATGATGAGAGGCCCATAAAACCAAATTCTCATGTCTGTCCTTGACTACTATATATCTCATTCATCTTTACAACTCCCTTTAAATAAGTGCCTTTGCAATCTCTAGTGCTTTGAAAATTCAAGCAATCCCCTTCATCCTCCAGATATTTCCTAAAGAGATGAAACTTAACTACCAACTTCTTGAAGATTGTATCAAACCAGCAACTTCTCATTAGTTAAAGAGCTTACCCTGCCTTTCTCTTGAGTGAAATGAAGCCTTCTTGTTTAACGTACATTTTCTTGATGTAGTCTTAGCACAAAACTCTGTCATTTAAGCTATGAGCAGGCCTTATCACCCATTGATGTCATTTTCAGTGTGAAAAGAAATTTTTTAAGAATTAGGCAATTATAACTGAAATTGTGATTACCAAAACACACGGTTTGGTTTATTCTAAAAAGGGAGTTTATTTATGTATATAATATACATTATATATGCATATATAGTGCTGTGTCCCTCTTTATCCACGAGGGGAACATTCCAACAACCCAACGTGAAATCTCATATAATACTGAAATATATATTCATGAATATCTCCAGTTACTAAAAATATCCTCCCTCTTTCCTCTTTAAAAAAACTTTCCTCTTCTAATTTTTAATAGACATGTCATTGCTAAAAATAAATATCTAATGTTAGAATAATTTTTGTTTCAAAGTAAGTACAAGAAAATGCCAGGAAAGCTTCTATATCCAGCCTGCTTCAGGAAAAGATTAGTAGAAAACAGTTATAGACAACCCAGGACCTGCAGTTGGGGGTGGAGAGAACCACCTGATTAAAAATGGCTCCATATTAAACTTCTAACCTTTTGATTTTCTACTCACACAGATTTTGTACTTTTTGTGTGTGGGCTTGGGGAAAATGAATGGATTAGCAGCCTCCTACCTCTGATTCAGTAAGTTAATTAAAGAGTGTGTGTATAAAATGGAATAATGAATTATTTAGCTGATAACAAACATGATATAAAATTCCATTTATAGGCTAGTCAGTTTATTTTTATTAGTTTTAGAGTTATTAAATTATTTTAACATAATACACAAAGCATTTACTATTTGCCGATTTATTTTTTATGAATACCATGGCATGAATTTTTTGTTCTACAACTATTCTTTTGTACTTCATGAACTATTTTAAATAGCTTAAAAATGGTGTAATTTGAATTAGAAGGAAATCTTAAAACTTGTCAGGTAACATACATACAAGTCTGAAAGATTCTTCCTCTTGGTCCTCTTTCTTTTCTAATGTGGGAGAGTTTCTAGGTCTTTTAAAAGTGCATTTCCCCCCAAAGGTAATTAATTACATCAGGTTACCCTCACTAGGGTGTAATTTGTTACACCCAAATATCACTGGGCATATCTACCTAAATTTCACGGGCACACTTATTCCATAAAGAAAAATTCTGTAAAGTACATACACTGGATTATTTCAAGTGTCGGTGATAAAAGCATTTCCAAGAATTTGTTCAGTTTAGTTTCTGTTTTGCTTCTGTCATTCACCAATTCTACTTATCAGCATGTATAATTCCCAGTGCATGGAATAACAGAACATTTCAACTATCTAAGAATTGTTCATTTACGGTCAGAGAGATAATACAGTTGGCAAGGCACTTGCTTGTATGCAGACAACCCAGGGTTTGATCCCTAGCAACACATATGGTCTTTTGATCATAGCAGAAGGAGTTGTCTGAACATGGTTAGGAGTAAGATCTAAGCTATCCCGAGTAGGGCTCCAAATACCACATCCCCAAATTCCAAAAAAAATTACAATACTATGTTGGATTTATCTTTTTGTATGCAACCCCGTCATGACCAACATTGTCAATCATAGTACCTAAAATAAAATTAAGGTGGGGGGGGGGATGTGGTACTGAAATAAGGGCAGATTCTCAGACTGATAGAATGGAAGAGAGAGTTCTAAGACAGACCCTCAAGTATAGAGACAGGTAGTTTTTGACAAAGAAAGTGTGGAGCAAAGGAATTCTTTTCAACAAATGGTGTGGGGCCAGAGAGAGTACAGAGTCTAAGGCATTTGCGTTGCACATAGCCAATGCAGATTAGATCCCTGGCATCCCAAAATATCCTCAGTGCAATGCCGAGAATGACATTTATGTGCAGTCAAGAAATCCCTGAAAACTTCTTTGTGTGGCCCTCTAACAAAACTAACAAACACAAAAAATTAATAAATAATTAATGCTGGGTCATATGCAAAAAAGAAATAAAAAGAAAAAGGAATGCGAATCTCTTTTCCAATGTCATACACAGACACACAAATGGATTAAAAACCTCAATGTTAGACTAGAAGCCATAAATTATACTACAGAAAACCAAAGTATCTATTTCCAAGGACTCCCAAATTGTACTCAAAAAAGACATGTGCACTCCTATGTTCATTATAGCACCATTTACAATAGCCAAAATCTAGAAACATCCCAAATATCCTAGAATAAATGACTAGCTTAAAAGGCTATCGTACATATAAACAATGTGATATTACTCGGCTAATTGAAATGATGAAATTATACAATTTACAGTTACTTGGTTGGATTTGGAATTGCAGTTACTTGGTTGGAATGGATATATATATATATATATATATATATATATATATATATATATCTCCGATATATATATATATCGGAGAGCCTAATATATATTATATTATATATATATATTTCTTTGTGATTTTATGGGAAATGAGTATGAGTAGGGAGTGTCTTAGTGTCTTATGATGTGTCCAGGAATATGTTCACTCATGCTTGAGGCTAGGCTTGAGCGTATGAAAAGCAGCCTGGAGCATTGGAGCGTGGCAGTGGTTGGGTAGTGGAGGTCGGCTGCCGGGGCTGGGTCCCTTGGGGTAGGGAGGGCTCTTACCCGCCCCCCTCTGGGGTGCCCCAAGTGAAAACAGCCTCTGGCTCAGAGTCCGGTGGCATGGTTATGAGGGTCTCATTTTATGCTTCCAGGAGAAGCAGCCGTTAATTCTGGAGGGTGGCCGATTAAGAGATTATCTGGCACTGGCAGGGGGTGGCTTATGGGTGTGACCCTGGGTGGCCAGAGACTAAGGGAAGCAGGCAGAGGATCTCTGCTCCTGGGTCCCATTGAGCCCAGAGTCAAAGATCACAAAGTTCCGTGTTCCCTAGGTTCTGTGGGACTTTGCTCATGCTTGCGGCTCAGCCCAAGCATGTGGAAAGTGGCCTGGAGTGTGACGGCAGTTGGGTAGTGGAGGTTACTTACTGGGACTGGGTCCCTTGGGGCAGGGAGGGCTCTCACCGGCCCCCCTCTGGGGCACCCTGAGTGTGGAGAGAGTGACCACCACTTTCTCCTATAAGTGATATTAAAAAAAAAACCCATAGCATTGGAATAACAGATACACAAAGAAAACTGAAATTGAGATTACTATTCAGTAGGAAGTTCATACACATAAACATACACACAAATATATATACACATATGTGTGTATATATGTGTATTATATATATATATATATATGTATACATCAATGACCATTCTGCAAAACGAACATTTCTTGAAGAATTTCTAGTGAGCATGATGTGGCCAAATACTGTGCAATAAGGAGAAAGACACCCTGATTCATGGATAGCATTAAGTTATTTTTATTTCCATTTCAAAAAGACAAAGTATGGTGGTTCCCATCCTGTCTCACTCATGTATTTTCAGTCGCATTGTTTCTGATGTGTACTTTAAGTTCTTGTAACATGCAAGATATAAATTGGCAAATTAATTAAACAGAGTAAATCACTATTCAAATTGTGTTAGCATTTACATAGCACTTAACTATCTCAGTCTTTCTTAAACAAAGGCAGTATCATGTAAGAAATAACCACCTTTAAAGACAATTGAAAATACAATCTTTAATGCATGAGTATTCTTAACATCAATCATGTACTAAAAGGTTTGTCATACCTGTTGATTTTAAGTAATTTCAGAGTAGGCAAGTTGAAAGCATTTACCTAATGGTGCCAACTACCCATTCTACATACTTCATTGATATATTGTGAGATTTAAAGTGAAATAATGTATGCAAAATTATTTGATAAGGTAAGGTAATGTGGGTGAAGTCAATTAATTTTTATTTTGAATGTATACATGTGCCTTCTAGTATCTTAGACAATTGCTGAATCCAAACACTTCTGTGCATTGTTCAACCAGTTTGCTCCAGATGAAACTGATAACGTATGATTTCTAAATATGCATTAAAAGTCATATAAGCAATGCTGCATTCTCATTTCTTTGTGATTCCTTGCCCTCTCTTGATTTGAAGTTTTGAAATTGTGAATTCTGCCTTAATAAACTCCCCAGAATTTTCTCATCTTGATTCCTAGATGAGTTTTCAAGTCCTTTAGAAATAATGAAAACAAATGCAAAGGGATGCATACACCAGCTCTTTTATGATTTCCCAAACCTATGATGGAGCAGACCTAATTATTTTTGATTCCAGAATTTTATGTTCCTTGGAATCACCTTGGAATCCAGTTAAAGTTTGACTGATTCACTGGGACCAGAGATCCTGCATTTTTAACAAGCTCCCACCTGCTGCTGCTGCTTCTTCTCTGCACTGGGGGGAAAAGCTTGATTTTATTGAGTCTGTGGATGGAAACCCCACTTGCTCCTATTATTATGTTCCTGCATTCCATTTATTTTCAACAGACATTCTTCTTATAAATAATTAAATCTTTGAGCTGTAAACAACATCCTGTATATTTATACTTACTCTAACACATAACATGTGCAGAAAATTTTAACCACACAGGGTCTTTGTTTTATACCTGATCTAGGAAACTCTTGTTCACTTTAATTAGCTAGCTCACATGCACAAAATCACAGGAGCCAATTGTTTTGAGCACCATGTGTTTTGTCCCTGGAGCATTAAAATGTAGACTCCGCACTCGGGTTGCTTGCTCTGACTTGATTACCAAATGTAAATGCAAATACTGGGCGATTCAAACATAACCCAACACATGCCGTGGCAAAGTTAAATTAAGACAACACCTGATTTCAATCCCATTTCATTTGTTTCCTATAGACTCTGTATTAAGCATCCATGGTTCATTTTAATGTACTTCCTCTCTTTTCCAAATTTATTGTAACTTTACGTGCCTTTGACTACTTTTAAACATTTTAATTACAATCTTTCCATTGTTTGAAGAATTCATCACAGGGATATTATAATCCTTACTTCTGCCTTTGAATCACAGTAGTAGCATAATTCATATTAAATGACCATTCAAAGTTTTATAAACAAATGCTTCACCGTGATCAAGGACCATTCAATTTCTGGCTCTTATATAGTTCCTCTGATCTTTCCTAACTGCAATTTTTTAAAAAATTATTGTTATTGTTTTGTTTTGGGGGACATACTTGGATGCTTTAAGGTCTTATTTCTGGCGGGAACCCAGGGGACTATATGTGTTGCCAGAATCAAACAAGAGTAGATTGCATGTAAAACAAGTGTCCTTCCTGCTATACTATCTCTCTAGGCTCATGCTTCTTGCTTATTTAATTATATCATGGTCTAGAAGAGAATGTCTTCGGACAAGGACATGTCTGGTCACTAAGTCAGTAAAGCATATCCCTCAATATCCATTCCTTTTATCTTAGTCTTTTGCAATCACTTCTATACCTGCCTGTTTGTAAAAGAGCTTTCACACTGGACTCTGCGCGTACTTCTCTTACAGTAACTTAAACATATTCAACTCTAGGTTTTCCTTGCTTCCTTTTATGAAAACTATTATGAAAACATATACATTTTCATAATAGTTAAACATATACATTTTCATAATAGTTCTATTCCTGGTACATGGATTTGAGAATATTACATGAAAGTACAGTTTCATTTACTGATGCTTTAATTCAACAATATACACATATATATGAATGTTCATTATGTATTTCTTCTTTATTTCATCTCAGTATGATCTTAACATAAAAATTTGATACCTGGTAATACAAGGAGATATGGGAATTGAAAAATTTTATAAAATTTCTGAGTGATAGGATATGCTGGGGTACAACATACTAAATTCTGATTGTGGTAGATTTTTTGATTGCCCACATATTTTTGACACTCTTACATTAAGATGACTGACATAATTCACCAAATGAAGCCAAATTCCTTACAATCTGTATATGCTTACAAATGTTTTCACTTGTGAAATATGATGGCAGTGATGCTGACTGTGTTGTTATGGTTTAGTTTGTAAGAGACCATTCACCTTCTATCTAGTTTATTGTCATCCTTACCTGAACAAATTCATATGCACTAAAAGATTAATAATTCTTAGTATACTGCACATTGAAGATTTGTACATTGTGCTCTTCGGACTGGAGCAATAGCACAGCAGGTAGGGCGTTTGCCTTGCACGTGACCGACCTGGGTTCGATTCCTCCATCCCTCTCAGATAGCCCGGCAAGCTACTGAGAGTATCCCGCCTGCACTGCAGAGCCTGGCAACCTCCCCATGGCATATTCAATATGCCAAAATCAATAACAATCAGTCTCACAATGGAGACGTTACTGGTCCCTGCTTGAGAAAATCAATGAACAAGAGACAACAGTGCTACCGTGCATACTCTTCAGTGGAAAATTGTGGGTGTTCTCGTAACCAAGACCTAGTGATCTTTACCAAATAATTTAACGAACCATATCAGATGTCCAGGAGACAAATTTATAGATGAGTTCAGGCCACCACAGCTGACGTCTAATATTAATGCTGCCGAGACTCCAAGTACAAACTATCCTCTCAAGTTTTTTCCCATTTCCAGATCCACATAAAGGGAAGCAAAGAAAATTTGTTTTAAGCCAGTCCAATTTCAGAATATTTTTTTTTGCTACAAATCAATAGTAATAGAAATCTAAGTCACAGCCAGGAATCTGGAACTAACTCTATCTTGATGCCTCAAGAAACTCACCATTTTTCTTTAAGTCTCAATCTTTATAATATCTATAAATACTATTTTGAATAGTTTTTTGAGTATACTTTTAAGTACACTCTCATTTCTATATTAACAAATTCATTAGATATAACTACTTTATTTCTAACCTTATTTTTAATTTAGGGGCCACAGCTGTTGGTGTTAGGGGGCTGATATTTGCATTATACTCAGGAGTTATAAAGGACCCCTCTTGTACTCAGAGAAACATACGCAACTTAAAGATTACAAACCAGGGTCAATCTCATACCAGGCAAAGTACCTTAACCCCTGTATTGTCTCT
Source organism: Sorex araneus (assembly GCF_027595985.1). Classification (NCBI taxonomy): domain Eukaryota; kingdom Metazoa; phylum Chordata; class Mammalia; order Eulipotyphla; family Soricidae; genus Sorex; species Sorex araneus. Next base: position 178,715,498 of record NC_073303.1, on the reverse strand, counting down.
CTGCCTATCACTATTTTAAGTTCTCAAATTATAAACTAAATTTTTTAGGTGTTTTGCCTCATGAAAACTTGAGCACAATCTTTTCTGAAAGTTTATATAGTATGATAGCCTGTATATAATCTAGCTATTTTGAAATTTTGAGTTCTCTATAACGGAACTGCTAAACATTCAACAGAGAATTACTGATGAATTAAATTAGTTCTTAAGAATTATCTGGTTACATGGCTTCAGGCTTCTATAATATTTATAATATTAATATCTTCATATTTAAACCTAAATAGCATGGGGAGCTGTGTGGTTAGCTTCTGTCTTTCAAAGAGATGTGACAGAAGTGGTGAGAATAAAAAGGTAGATACAGAGGAGACCTTGAGGATTTGGTGGAAGGATACAGACATTCTGGTGGTGGGTGAGCTATTGGATTAATGTCACTGTCACTGTCATCTCGTTGCCCATCGATTTGTTTGAGCGGGCACCAGTAATGTCTCTCATTGAGAGACTCATTGTTACTCTTTTTGGCATATCCAATATGCACAGGTAGCTTGCTAGGCTCTGCTGTGCAGGCTCCATACTCTCTGTAGCTTGCCGGGCTCTCTGAGAGGGGCAGAGGAATTGAACACGGGTTGGCCGCATGAAAGGCGAAAGCCAATTGCTGTGCTATCACTCGCTTAAACAATTAGGAGTAGTATTATAAATAAAAATTGGGAGAAAAAGAGGAATATATTAATAATGGAGTATTCACATATAAGCAAAGATTAGATTAAATCTTTTAGTTCATGTAGACTTGGATAGAACTAGATGGTATCACATTGGGCAGAGAGAGTCGAAGGCTGAAAGAAACATTCCAAATGAACATTCTTTTATGCAAGGGAATAACCAATAGCCAATGTTAACACACCCTAAGAGTTTGTGTATAGAAATCTGTTTATTATGCTGGAAAGAGGGGTAATCTTGAGGAATGGTGAAAAGAGAACAAGATAGTAATGGGAGATGGTTGATATTCTAGTGATGTCATAACATATTTCTGAAATAATATTAACAATATTTTATAAAATGTATTGATTTTAAAATAATAAAATGGTTACGATAAAGTTTGGGAGAGATAACAAAGAAAAAATGATCACTTATTTGAGAAATGAAAAGACAAGCATTGATTCTTATGGATACAACATTGAAAATCTGAACAAGAAAAAACAGAAGCATTTTTCTATGTATTTTTACAATGGGAAATATAACCCATCTCCCCTTATTCTAGACAGAGAGCTTGTCAAAATTCCTGAGTTGATTCTTACACACTTGTTGGATATTCTGCTGTAAAACAAAGTGGGGAAGCAGGTGAATTTTCTAAACTGGCAAAGCTCTCATTGGGATAAATGGATAATGGAACAGTAGTTAATGATTTACCATAAATCACTGTTAATATTTGCTGTTGCTCTCTGGTGTGTAATTGAGTACTCTCTGGACAAATACAGGACCAAGGAACTGTAGACCATGTGTCTTGACTCCTGTATCGACTTCCTAAATAACAAAAGAAGAAGTTGAGCCTACATAGCTTGAGAAATGGAAGTATTTCTATCAGGACATAATATCGTTCACTTTTCACATTGTTGATAAAATTTATAAGGATATTACTAAATCAATATATAGAAAAAGAGATGAGAAAATTATAAGTGATAAATGTAGTACAATAAATTATATCAACAAATTTCAAAACATCAGTGCTTAAAGACACTTAAAATACTTGGCATCATTATTCTGCTTTGAGCTTATTGTCTTTGTATTAGCTCCTCTCAATCAACAAGTATGACAAAAACCTTTTAGTAGGTGATGGAAGTTCAGAATAGTCATGCATTAGGAATGAAGTTTTTATTATCTTTTTTAGAATGGATGATGTTCACACTTTATTGCCTTTGTTATTTTTAAAAACTAAAATAGTTAACTCCTATGTAAATAATCATTAAAGTTTTTATATCAATAGAGTTAGACAGAATCATTAAAACAGTAAGCAATTAATTTCTAAAACTGTATATTTGATCCAGCAATGTTTTTTTTAATTTCTAATTTTATTGCAAATATGAACTTATACATTTAGGTTTTTTAATTTTAATAAATCACCATAAAGTATATTTACAGACTTACAGACTTTCATGATTGTGTTTTAGTCAAACAATGTTCAAGTACCCATCCCTCTACCAATGTCCATTCTCCATACCCAATGTTCCCAGTATCCCTTCCCCCACTCCCACCCCTTCCCACCTCTTGCCTCTGTGGCAGACACATCTCTCTTACTATCTGTTCTTTTGTGTGTTATGGTTCCAGCAATGTTTTTAAAATAGGCATCCTGACTAATGTAATTTATAATACATAAATGATATATTTGTTAAACGTTAAATATCACTAAAGGAAAAATAAATTAAATACAATTCTTCACCTGACCTATAAGTAAAAGTACATGTGACTACAAGTAAAAGTTATGTAATACCTTTCATGGTATAAAACACTGTAGATTTTTTGAAATTCACAAGCATTATTCTAGCTTTCACATAATGTTTACACATATCAGCAGGTACATGTTATGAAAGTAAAAGAAACCTATAACATAGATGTTTTAGATTTAATCCCAATATGTACCTACATAAAATATCACGGTATCACTGTCATCCCATTGTTCATCGATTTACTCTAGTAGGCGCCAGTAATGTCTCCATTCGTCCCAATCCTAAGATTTTAGCAGCCTCTCCTTACTTGTTTTTCCCAATGACTGGAGGCTCTTTTCAGGGTCAGGGAAACGAGACCTGTTATTGATACTGTATTTGGCATATCGAATACGCCATGGGCAGTTTGCCAGGCTCCTCCGTGTGGGCAGGATCATCTCGGTAGCTTTCTGGGCTCTCTGAGAGGCATATATATATTTATTTCACTTTATGATAATGTGTCACATGGCCAGGGATATGTTCACTCATGTGTGAGGCTCGGCCCAAGCATGTGGAAAGCGGCCTGGAGCATGACAGCGGTTGGACAGTTAAGGTCGGCTGCCAGGGGCTGGGTCCCTTGGGGTGGGAAGGGCTCTCACTCACCCCCCTCTGGGGCACCCCTGGTTCAGAGTCTGGTGGCATGGTTATGGGGGCCTCGTTTTATGCTCCCTTCCGGGAGAAGCAGCCATGAGTTCTGGAGGGTGGCTGATAGGGAGATTATCTGGTGACCCAGGGGTCACACCCAATCTCCTGCGGCCCAGGGTTCATACCCATTAGCCACCTCCTGCCAGCGCCTGATAGCCTCATCTGCCAGATACATAAATATATATGTATGTGTGTATATATATGTATGTCTAGAATGCTACTTGAGTGTTAAAAACATCAACGGATATTAAATTCTCAACTTCTTTTTGTGTACATCAATTTAGAATCAGAATTTTCTTCAAATAATTTTAAGTTTTACTTATGCATTAAGATTCACAGGTATTTCACAATAGAGGTTCAAGTATAATATAATGTTCCAATACCAAAACCAATACAAATGTCAACTTTCCCACACAAATTTCCACAGGATCCCTGACACCTACAAAACTACCTCCTTAATGGGCCCATTGTAAGATTGATTATTGCAGTTGGATCCCAAATTTGCATTGTTGATGACTCTCATTCTGATATATACATGTATCACATCTCTTTTACACTGATGTGACCAAGGCCCCTCACTCTATTCTTAGTTTCTCACTACAAGACTCTTCTTATTTCCTCCTCCCTTCATTTCTTTTTTTCCTGTTATTTTAATTTCTGTAATTTGGGCCACTGTTAATCTTTGATTACTTACAATTCCTGTTGATTATTCTTTATACCGCCAATAAGTTATATAATCTGGTATTTGATTTTTTTTTGGGTCACACCCGGCGATGCACAGGGGTTACTCCTGGCTCTGCACTCAGGAATTACCCCTGGAGGTACTTAGGAGACCATATGGGATGCTGGGAATCAAACCTGGGTCAGCCCTGTGCAAGGCTAATGCCCTAACTGCTGTGCTATCACTCCATCCGTAGGAAGGTAGTGTAAGGTAAATTAAGCATTTTACAATACACAATTTGAGATATTTTGCTCTATTCAACACTTTGATACAAATCATGTTATACCTTCATGCTAACACTGACAAATGTAGGCTATTGTCTTTCCTGAAAAATTTGAAAGTTGTACCATCTTGTTAAGCAAATCCACATGTCTAACCAAGTGAATAAAATTCTGAGTCTGATAACTAAATATTCAAATATTTTTGGGGGCTGGAGAGACAGCACAACAGCTAAGGCTTTTTTTCTGCCTTCCCTTAGCAAAAGATTCTCTAAGTCCATCCAAGTTGCAGCAAATTCCAAGATTTTATCTTAGCATCTACTTAGTTTGGATTTTCCTGAAGGTAGGTATGAAGGACAATATTTTTGATAGGAAGTAAAACAATGCTCACTGGGGCTACAAGACTGTAAAAGGCATAACCCCAACCTTGGTTCAATTCTGGGCACAGCACTATGGTCCCCTGAGCATTGCCAGAAGTAAGCTTACTAATATTATTTTTTAAAATTTTTTACTGAATCACCATATGAAAAGTTGCAAAGCTTTCAGGTTTAAGTCTCAGTCATACAACGATCAAATACCCATGCCTTCACCAGTGCACATGTTCCACCACCAAGAACCTCAACACAACCTCCCATTCCATGCTCCCACCACTCAGTGTGGCTGATGATTTTCACTTTAATTTCTCTTTGCTTTGCTTACTTACAATATTTCAACAGAAAACTCACTATTATTATTTTGAATTTTCCCCCAACAATCAGACCTGCCCAAAAGGCATCATTTGATATTTTGTTTTCCCTTGCTGAGAATGGAGAGAGAGAGTATAGAGGTCCGAGGCCGCTGTCACTGTCGCTGTTGCGGCCGCGTGGTTTTGGATTTCTGGTATTTTTGTAATTAAGTCCAGATAAATTTCTGCCAGAAGTCACATCATTGCAAGTTTGTGGCCTTATAAGATGGCAGTTGCCTTGCCACCATCAGGGAAAGGAAAGGCCAAGAGAGAAAAACCTTCCCCCTCCCAGGGCTGCATGGGATCATAGCTCAGTTCACAGTCTAGAGGTATTTCTACAAGAAGCCGCTGGGTGTTGAAAGTAGTTAGTGGGTGTTTGGGATCATGGGTGTTCAGGAACAGAGGGGCCACTCATGTGTGGCCGCTCGGAATCACATCTGGGCAGAGAACCACTTACTATTATTTTTAACCAAAAGGAAAAAATATTAATTGACAGACATTAAATTGCTACTAGTCATTTGAAACTTATAGGCAAGGATAACTTTTATATAAGGATAAAGGTCACATAATACATCATTTTATGTTCTATAATATCTGTACAAAAATTAATCAAATTTAAAGAATGGCTTAGAGTTATTTGTTTCATTTTAAACTGATGAAATCTCAGCTATTTCATATATTAATCTTCATTATGCATCCTTAAGTGTGCCTCAGCTTAGTTTTGTACTACAAACATTCTGTAGGAAGGTAGCACTGTAGCACTGTCATCCCATTGTTCATCGATTTGTTTGAGTGGGCACCAGTAACGTCTCCATTTGTGAGACTTGTTGTTACTGTTTTTGGCATATCAAATATGCCATGGTTAGCTTGCCAGGCTCTGCCGTCCAGACGGGATACTCTCGGTAGCTTGCCGGGCTCTCCAGGAGGGATGGAGGAATCAAAACTTGGTTGGCCACGGGTATGCAAAAGGCAAATGCCTAACCCGCTGTGCTATTGCTCCATATGTAGGAAGGTAGTGTAAGGTAAATTAAGCATTTTACAACACACAATTTGAAATATTTCGCTCTAGCGTACACTTTGTTATAAATCATCTCACACTTTCATGTGATCACTGACAAATGTAGTCTATTGTCTTTCCAGAAAAATTTGAAAGGTGTACAATCTTGTTAAGCAAATCCACATGTCTAACCAAGTGAATAAAGTTCTGAGTCATATAGCTAAATTTTTAGATAGTTTGTTGGGCTGAACAGACAATACAGCATCTAAAGCCCTTGTCTTGCCGGAAGTCAACACTGATAGCTAATTTGGAATATGGTTCACCAGTACCTCCAGGAGCAATACCTAAGTAGAGAGCCATGCTTGAGTCCACAGATGTCCTATGTAGCCCCAAACCACCCCCCTCAGTTAAAAAAAAACAAGTTAATAAAGATATGACTTATTCATTCAAGTTTTGGGTTTATTTTTCAAAATACTATAGATTGGGTTGAAAAATATCAGCATAATATAAATTTATTTGTTGGTCAAAACAATAGTACAGCAAATAGGGCACTTACCTTGCCTGTGAATTACCTGGATTCGATCCCAGGCAACCCATATAGTTCCAAGACACTGTCAGGAATATTCCATGAGCACAGAGCCAGAAATAAATCATTTTTTTTTTTTTTGCTTTTTGGATCACACCCAGCAATGCACAGGGGTTACTCCTGGCTCTGCACTCAGGAATTACTCCTGACGGTGCTCAGGGGAACATATGGGATGCTGGGAATTGAACCTGGGTCAGCTGCATGCAAGGCAAACGCCCTACATGCTGTACTATCTCTCCAGCCCCAAGGAACAAATCTTGAGTGCAGCAGAATGTAGCCTCCCAAAAAAATTAGATTAAAAAGTCATCATACATTCTCTTCCAATACAGCCCCCATACCATCTATGATTTGAAAAATTGCATCATACAAGGCCTACAAATTGGCAATACTTGGTAACCACCCAATGCATTTTCAGTGCTGCAGTTATTGAACACAGTTTAATATGTGTGACAATTAAAGTATAACTAAATCTAGGTATGCTTGGTGAAATATAAATGAAAAAAACAATATACATAAATTAGTGCTTGTCATGTTCATTAGCTTTGAATATACTATTCATTTGGAAAGTTCCCTAAAATTTAGATGCTGATTTTTCATTTATGGGTAGATGGGTCTATATATCTGCATTTCTTTGTGTGTGTGTGTGTGCGTGTGTGTGTTTGTGTGTGTGTGTGTGTGTGTGTTTGAGGGGAGGGCACACAGGGTGGTAATGAGTGGTTACTCCAGTGTCTGTGCTCAGAAATAAGTCTGTGTTCTGGGGATCATATGAGGTGCCAGGGATGCAACCATGTTTTACCAGCGCTAGGCAAATGTTTTCCCCACTGCACAATCACATTGGCTATATGTCTACATTTCTAATACCCTAATGATACATGTAAGTATGCAGTTGAATGTCTACAGATCATATTATAAATGATAAAAAACAACTTGATTTCTCTAGTTGTTTACCTCTGTCAAAATTTAGGGCAACGACTAAAATAAGTGTATGGTATAAGACAAAAGACAATGGTAGTATCTTTCTAGTTATCAATAATCTCATTGTTATATGTGAACTCTTCTTTTAATATATGTATATGTATTTTGTATTATTCAAACTGCAGTCCTTCTAATGAGCTCTCTGCCTCCAATTCCTTATTGTCTCTTACCATATAGTCCAGAGTCTGCTATCTTCACCCTTCATGTTTTTGTATTAAAAAAGTGAGGTGAATTATTACTCCTTATTATTTACTTGCTGAAGATACATGAACTTTTGTTTAAAGTTACCTGGTTTTAGAACAGGTATATTTGATAATTTGTGTTTGCTCATCTCTTGCATAATATAAGGATTGGAGAGACAGCACAGCACATAGTGTCCTTGGCTTGGAAGTGCCCAACATGGATGCAACACTGGCATTGAATATGGTCCCTTGATCATTGCCAGGACTGTTCCCTGAACACAGAGCAAGGAATAAGCCTTGAAGTTCTGAGCACTGCAGTGTGGCCCAAACATTTTTTTTAATGAGTATTTTAATAACTATCATCATTCTTTCTATTCTTGCCTTATATTTGAATGTATAGTATTTTCGTGTTAATAAAATCTGGAAGATTTCAATGAAGAATTTTGACATTACTAATATATATTTTTCACTTACTGTCAACTCTTTGCTACCAGTATTTTTTTTTTTGCTTTTTTGGGACACACCCGGCAATGCACAGGGATTACTCCTGGCTCTGCACTCAGGAATTACTCCTGGTGGTACTCAGGGGACCATATGGGATGCTGGGAATCGAACCCGGGTCGGCCGCGTGCAAGACAAACTCCCTACCTGGTGTGCTATTGCTCCAGCCCCTGCTACCAGTTTTGAGATAAGAATTTTTGGGACAACTTGGGAAAGGTGACAAATCCTGCAGTTTTACTCCTGACTCAGTACCCAGGTATCACTCCTGACAGGCTCAGGAAAACATATGGGGTCACACAGATCGGACCCCAATTGGCTGCAAGTGAGCAAGTGTGTTTCCCCTGTACTATCACTTCTGTCCCTAAGATAAGTTTTCATCTCAGTTCATTATCAAATATAATAGTTTTCTTAGATGATTACATGTTTTTACTTTGTTCATTTTTAGCAAACATAATGCTGAAATGAAATACTAGAGACCCTAGTCTCGATTAAGTCACAGATCTTATTGATTCAGAAAGTTTTACTAAGTAAATGTAAAATTTGAATGACTGGATATAAATTATGATTGTAAATTCACTTAATCTGCATCATATTTTATCTTATTCTCACCCTTTTTCCTTCACCAGTTCTAACTCAAAATATTCCACTTATTCTACAGATGGAAAGTACAGCCTCTCATCACGGTGTTGCCCTTTTTTTCCTAGATGATGATGATTAATTAATTATGAATTTATGAAAAAGAAACACCTGGCACACTTCCATAAACAAATAGGCTTCCTGGGGTTTTAAGAACAGCTGACAGGAGTTCAAAGGTTCAGGGGACTCAGTGAATAAAGCTCTTTTCACAGTTTGACTTCCTCACATGCTTGTGTCTCATAAATATGCACCCAACATACATGTATTTACTTCTTATTTCACAGGCACACATTGCAAAGGCAATTGAGGAACAAAGAATATATAGGAGAAAAGGGCCAAGATTAACATTAAAGTATGTGTACTAAAAAGAAATTCCTATTTTTTTTAAATAATAAGTCTAAACTAATGAAATTACAAGTAGAAGAAATTTGGATAAGAACTATGCAGCTTGATGCTTCCAACTGAGAGGGTTTTTATTTTCCAAGTCAGTAGTGGCAGTCAGTGCCAGATTCAAGTCTTCCCTAAGGCAGGCTATGCATGCTTCAATCCTTCTTCAAATTGGTCATCCCAACCTACTTTCTTGCGCTGGACAGCTCGTTTGTGGAAAATGTTACTGGTACATTTTCACATTTGGTATGGAAAATAGTGTGTGCTGTGTTTTCACCAGTTTGATCACTGTCACTGTCACTGTCATCCCGTTGCTCATCGATTTGTTCGAGCGGGCACCAGTAATATCTCTCATTTAGAGACTTATTGTTACTGTTTTTGGCATATCCAATACACGTGGGTAACTTGCCAGGCTCTGCCGTGCGGGCAAGATACTCTCCATAGCTTGCCGGGCTCTCCGAAGGGGCAGAGGAATCGAACTCGGGTCGGCCACTTGAAAGGCGAACACCCAACCACTGTGCTATCGCTCCTTTGATCGCCTCTCCCCTATACTTAGATACAGATTTTTTGGGGGGTAAAATGTAGAGTTCTTTAGAGTTCCTCGCAGACTGAATGCTCAGCAGAGTAGCTGCTAGTTGCATGCTCGAATGGAGATGAGTGTCCATGTAAAGCATGAATAAGTTAGAAACACAAAGACTGCAGAGTGGAGAAATACACCAGTTATAATTTTATATAGCTTCCCTGTGAAAAAATAATAATTTAGATATATTGATGTTTTTTGTTTGTTTGGGGTCACACCCAGCATTGGTCAGGATAATTCCTGGCTCTGCACTCAGGAATTAGGCCAGGGAGTGATCAGGCACCATTTGGAATGCCAGGGATGGAACCCTGGTAAGTCTCCAGCAAAGCAAGATCCCTACCTGCTTTACTCTCTCTGGCTCCAGATGTATTGATTTTGGTACGATATGTTTTTAAAACTGATATATTTTGCTTCTTTGAATCTTTTCTCATAGTGCCACTAGAAAATTCAAGATACATATGATGTTTACATAAGATTTCTTTGAATGACAATGTTATAGGAATTTTATTCCCCTATTTCATTCTGTTTGGCCAGTATTACATTCTACTTTCAATGAATTCAAAGTCTAAATAAACTCTTTAAAAATTTAGTCTTAAAAATTCAAACCAACGTTTTTTTGTTTCAAGTCATATTTTAAGTAAACCCAACGCCACTTTAAAAAAATATTATAAGGGGCTGGAGCTATAGTACAGAGGATAGGGCATTTGCCTTGCATGTGGCAGACCCGGGTTCAAATCCCAGCATCCCAAATGGTCCCCCAAGAACCTCCAGGAAGAATTCCTGAGTGCATAATCCAGTAGTAATCCCTGTGCAACGGCGGCTATGACCCAAAAAGCAAAAAAAAAAAAAAAAGTATTATAAAATGCTTGGATTTAGAGGAATTTTTTAAAATTATTCTTGGCTGTAAAATGATTCATAATAATGCAAGATGTAAAATTTGGTTTGATAAATATTTTAAACTTCTTTAAAAAGTTTAAAATTGAGAGTAAAATGTGCTATGGAAAAAATTTGAAGGAAAAATTTTTTAGAAAATGAGGGATTTTTCTATTTTTTTAGATCTCATCTTTTTTATGAGATACATAATATACAATATTTCTTACTCTCGGTGCCTGCCCGCCCGCGACAGTGGGACAGCTCGGAGCACCCCAGCCCCGCCGGGCAGGTCTCAGTCATTCGCCCACCGCCTGACCCCGCCCTCCCGTGCCCGACAGAAAAGTCCTTTGTCAAAAGAGCATAGCCCAAAATCTTCAGTTGAGGCCCCTCCCAAGCTAACGAGAGCTCCAGATAGTAAAGCCCATAACAGCATGAAGAAACAGAGAAAATCCCCACCACCAGGAGAGAACCAAGAAAACATCTCACTAACCTCAGCAGCGACCTCCCAGAAATACACCCTCCTCTCAGATAAAGAATTCAGAGAGGAAATTGTGAGGATGGTTCACGAACTCAAAGAAACTATGGAACGAACATCCAATAAATTAAGGGAGGATATGGATGCAGCGTTGGAACGCTCCACCAAGATAATCCAGGAAGAAATGAGAGCAGAAATTTCAAAGCTACGAACAGAAGTCACACAACTAAAAGAATAAGTAGATGAAATTAAAAACTCCGTAGGAGCCCTCAATAGTAGAATGACTACAGCTGAAGACAGAATCAGTGAGCTTGAAGATGAGCTGCACAAAGCATATAGACAACAACAAATAATGGCAAAAGACCTCAAAATGGCTCTAGAGCGAGTTAGAGTCCTAGGGGATGACCTCAGGAGAAACAACATAAGAATCATGGGAGTGCCGGAACCACACGGAACCAATCCCAATGAAAAAAACACCATTAAAGACATCATTGCTAAAAAATTCCCAGAGCTAGAGAATGCAGACATCCAGATCCAAGGAGTCTGAAGGGTGCCAGCTAAAACGGACCCAAATAGAAAATCCCCAAGGCATATCATAGTCAGAATGATGGATGCCTTGGATAGAGACACAATACTGCAAGTAGCAAGATCAAAGAAGGAGATCATATACAAAGGCGCACCCTTTAGATTCACAGCAGACCTATCAGAAGAAACCCTCCAAGCCCGAAGACAATGGTGGGATATAGTGAAAAAACTTTATGAAATGAATGCCTCACCAAGAATACTCTACCCAGCTAAACTCTCAGTTAAACGTGAAGGAACCATACACTATTTTATGGACAATAGCTCAAAAACTTCATAGACTCAAGACCAAATTTAAAAGAAGGACTCAAAGGGCTACTATAAGACAAGGAAAAAGACCTATAAGAACAACAAACCCTACAGAAAAATGGCACAAAATCCCATGACAATAATTTATCTTAATGTTAACGGGCTAAATGCACCAATCAAGAGGCACAGAGTGGCAAAATGGATTCAGAAACTAAACCCAACTTTCTGCTGCCTACAAGAAACACATCTGAATAGCCGGAACAAACACAGACTAAAAATCAAAGGATGGAAAACAATCCTGCAAGCAAACAGTCCCCTCAAAAAAAAATGCGGGGGTGGTCATACTAGTATCCAATAGCATTGATTTCAAGCTGAAAAAGATCAGAAGGGACAGCAAAGGTCATTTTATATTCATCAAAGGATATGTACAACAGGAAGAAATCACACTCTTAAATATGTACACACCTAATGAACGACCAGCTAAATACTTAAAAGAACACCTAACAGAATTTAAGGAGGACATAATTAGCACCACGATAGTAGTTGGAGATTTCAACACTGCCTTATCACCTCTGGATAGATCAACATGAAGATGGAAGTTAATCACACAAAGACGCGGAGAACCAAATCAAACACTTGGAAATTAAACAACTCACTATTGAACAATGAGTGGGTCACGGAGGAAATCAAGGAAGAAATCAAGAGATACCTCGAAACAAATGAGAATGAAGACACAAGCTACCAGAACCTATGGGATGCAGCTAAAGCTGTGTTAAGGGGAAAATTTATAGCTCTGCAAGCTTTCCTCAGAAAGGAAGAAAGGGCCTATATAGATAGCTTGACTTCACAGCTCAAGATCTTAGAAGAGGACCAGCAAATGGAACCCAAACCAGATCGAAGGAAAGAAATAATAAAACTTAGAGCAGAAATTAATGATACGGAAACCCGAAAAACAATCCGAAAGATCAATGAAACAAAGAGCTGGTTCTTCGAGAAAATAAATAAGATTGATAAACTGCTAGCAAGACTCACAAAGAAAGAAAGAGAGAAAACCCTAATAAATCGAATCAGAAATGAAAAGAGGGACACCACAACAGAAACCAAGGAGATTCAAAGGATCATCAGAGACTACTTTGAAAGTCTGTATGCCACGAAACAAGAGAACCTAAAAGAAATGGATGAATTCCTTGAGTCCTACAATCTCCCAAGACTGAGACAAGAAGACGTGAAATACCTCAATAGGCCCAAAAATATCAAGGAAATCGAAACTGTAATCAAAAGTCTCCCCAAAAACAAAAGCCCAGGTCCAGACGGATTCACTGGCGAATTCTTCCAAACATTTAAAGAAGACTTGTGGCCAGTTCTCCACAAGCTTTTCCAGGAAATCGAAAAGACAGGAACCCTTCCGAACAGTTTCTACGAGGCACATATCTCCCTAATACCAAAAGCAAACAAAGACACCACTAACAAAGAAAACTATAGACCAATATCCTTGATGAACACGAATGCGAAGATCCTCAACAAAATACTAGCAAATAGAATCCAACAACTCATCAAAAAGATCATACACCATGACCAAGTGGGATTCATCCCGGGGATGCAAGGATGGTTTAACATTTGGAAATCAATCAACATAATCCATCACATCAACAAAAGTAAAGATAAAAACCATATGATCATATCAATAGATGCAGAGAAAGCGTTTGACAAGATCCAACACCAATTCATGATAAAAACTCTCACCAAAATGGGTTTTGGAGGAACTTTTCTGAAGATAGTCAAAGCCATCTAACATGAACCTATGGCAAGCATTATCATCAATGTAGAAAAACTAAGGGCTTTTCCTCTAAGATCGGGGACAAGACAAGGATGTCCACTCTCACCACTTCTCTTTAATATAGTACTGGAAGTATTAGCAATAGCCATCAGGCAAGAAAAAGATATTAAGGGGATTCAGATCGGAAAGGAAGAAATCAAGCTCTCACTATTTGCAGACGATATGATACTATACCTAGAGAAACCAAAAAGCTCTAGTAAGAAACTCTTAGAAACAATTGACCTATACAGTAAAGTCGTAGGCTATAAAATCAATATCCCAAAATCCATGGCCTTCTTATATGCAAACAATGAGACAGAGGAAAGGGACATGAAAAAAGCAATCCCGTTCACAATTGTGCCCCAGAAAATCAAATACCTTGGAATCAGCTTAACTAAAGAAGTAAAGGACCTCTACAAAGAAAACTATAAAACGCTACTCCATGAAATAAAAGAGGACATGAGGAAATGGAAACATATCCCCTGCTCATGGATAGGGAGAATAAACATTGTCAAAATGGCAATACTCCCCAAAGCATTATACAGATTTAACGCGATCCCTATAGGGATACTCATGGCAATCTTCAAAGAAACAGAGCAAGCAATCCTGAAATTTGTATGGAACAATAAACGCCCACGGATAGCTAAAACAATTCTTGGGAAAAAGATGATGGGAGGCATCACCCTCCCCAACCTTAAACTCTACTACAAAGCGGTAACAATAAAAACAGCATGGTACTGGAACAAAAGCAGAACTGCAGACCAATGTAACAGGGTGGAATATCCCCACACACAACCTCAAATGTATGATCATCTAATCTTTGATAAAGGTGCAAGAGATGTGAAGTGGAGCAAGGAAAGTCTCCTTAACAAATGGTGCTGGCACAACTGGACAACCACATGCAAAAAAATGGGCTTAGAACTCGACCTGACACCATGCACAAAGTCAGATCAAAATGGATTAAAGACCTCAACATCAGACCACAAACCATAAGGTACATTGAAGACAAGGTAGGCAAAACCCTCCACGATATTGAAGATAAAGGTATCTTCAAAGATGACCCAGAACTAAGCAATCTAGTAAAAACAGAGATCAACAAATGGGACTACATTAAACTAAAAAGCTTCTGCACCGCAAAAGATACAGTGACCAGAATACAAAGACTATCTACAGAATGGGAAAGGATATTTACACAATACCCATCAAATAAGGGGTTGATATCAATGGTATATAAAGCACTGGTTGAACTCTACAAGAAGAAAATACCCAACCCCATCAAAAAATGGGGTGAAGAAATGAACAGAAACTTTACCAAGGAAGAGATACGAATGGCCAAAAGGCACATGAAAAAGTGCTCTACTTCACTAATCATCAGAGAGATGCAGATCAAAACAACCATGATATACCACCTCACACCACAGAGGCTAGCACACATCCAAAAGAACAAAAGCAACCACTGTTGGAGAGGATGTGGGGAGAAAGGGACCCTTCTACACTGCTGGTGGGAATATCGGCTAGTTCAGCCCTTTTGGAAAACAATATGGACGATTCTCAAAAAACTAGATATTGAGCTCCCATTTGACCAAGCAATACCACTGCTGGGAATATATCCCAGAAAAGCCAAATAATATAGTCGAAATGACATCTGCACTTATATGTTCATTGCAGCACTGTTTACAATAGCCAGAATCTGGAAAAAACCCGAGTGCCCTTGAACAGATGACTGGTTGAAGAAACTCTGGTACATCTATACAGTGGAATACTATGCAGCTGTTAGAAAGAATGAGGTCATGACATTTGCATATAAGTGGATCAGTATGGAAAGTATTATGCTTAGTGAAATGAGTCAGAAAGAGAGAGACAGACATAGAAAGATTGCACTCATCTGTGGAATATAGAATAATAGACTATAAGACTAACACCCAAGAATAGTAGAAATAAGTACCAGGAGGTTGTCTCTATGGCTTGGAGGCTGGTCTCTCATTCTGGGCAGCTCAGAGAAGGGAACACCAAGTAAAATGTGGTTGGAGGTCATGTGGGGG
The DNA here is from genome assembly GCF_027595985.1 of Sorex araneus. NCBI lineage: Eukaryota > Metazoa > Chordata > Mammalia > Eulipotyphla > Soricidae > Sorex > Sorex araneus. The sequence continues at coordinate 178,699,838 of NC_073303.1, read as the reverse complement.
AAATATGATGCAGGCCGAATATAGACTAGAGACTGAACACAATGGCCACTCAACACCTTTATTGCAAACCACAACACCTAATCAGAGAGAGAGAACAAAAGGGAATACCATGCCATAGTGGCAGTGTGGGGTGGGGGGAGACGGGACTGGGGAGGGGGGGAGGGATGTTGGGTTTACTGGTGGTGGAGAATGGGCACTGGTGAAGGGATGGGTTATCAAACTTTGTAAGGGAGAAACATGAGCACAAAAATGTATAAATCTGTAACTGTACCCTCATGTTGACTCACTAATTAAAAATAAACTATTAATTAAAAAAATAAAATAAAATGCTGTTCCTTCTACTTAAAAAACAATAATTCTTACTCTCTTGAATTTATAAAAAATAATCCTAACTCACATTTTATAATATAGACCATCAAAGTTATTTATTAGCAATAAAATTTGCCACCGGTATATTTGTTTATACCCTGCTCATAATGGAGTGACATTTTTCTTTTATACCTTATTTAGTAAAGACCAGAAATCAGTGAGAGGCAAAATAGTTCCAGGCAATTCAAGCAGTTTGAGAAATGCTGTACTTATAAAGCATATTTATTCTATGATTTTACATAATGTTTTCAATTGATTGTATTTAATTTAAAATTTTAATATCTAGAATCCATAAGAGCAACCTAAGGAGGTACGTTCAGTAGGATAGTTGTTTTTTCAGTATTAATATCTGAACAGGGCTGGAGACAGGTAGGGTGCTTGCCTTGCATATGCCGACCCAGGTTCAATCCCTCTGCCCCTCTCGGAGTGCCCAGCAAGCTACCAAGAGTATGTTACTGGTCCCTGCTCGAGCAAATCGATGAACAACAGGATGACAGTGACAGTGAATCACTGGACAATGATTAAAATAATAAAATATGTCAATGTATTTGTCTATATCTTATTAAGATGTATATCTGGTGCATGGGCCACAAAAAACGGTGTCTATCTTGTATACTAATTACTGTTAGGTAAATATATAGTTCTATTCTCCTTATACCCCGACCATGATAATTTGTCTTTTTTGTTACCATTTTTTTAACTTTAGTTATCTTTAGGAATATATAAATATAGAGAGAGATATACATAGATATACGTGTGTTAAGAAAGTAAAACTTGAGCATCAGAGAAATATTTTAATAAGACGTAATATAAGTATATTAGCGGACCTACTGAGTTAGTAGGGAAGGGGCTAAAAAATTATCAGTGTATTGAGATTTACCACATTTTCAGGGGGTATATCATGGCATGGTAATTTGCTAGAGTGGACTGTTACTGAATTTTGTGAACTATTTGTATCACTTCAAGTGGATTCAATTGGATTTTCATTTTCATTAGTGGGAATCTTTGTCTTTACCAGTTAATGATTTACACTCATGTCAACAAGGAAATTTGAAATAATGCAATAAAGAAATGTATCTAAAATACCTCTTTATGTATACTGGTTCATAGTAGTTTTCCTAAAATCTTTGAGATAGGCTAAAATTCAAAACAGTGATTACAAGAATCTGAAATTTGGGTAAAAGTGACTAAAAAATGCTATTAGAAGTTAAGTCAGAAAAGAAATTTTGAAAAAACAAGTATATAAGAAACTACACATAATCTTGATAAATGTGCATTGTTTTCACATGTGAAAAAGGGAATCTGATAAATGAAATGTCATTGTAAAACCTTTTAATCAATAATAAAACACATCATTATTCAGACCATGATTATATCTATGTCTTGAGATTTCTTTTATTGTGAGACAGTCTTCTTTTATTTTCCTTTAAGTCTGGTTAGATTACTAAACTTAAAATTATTCTGAATTTTGCATGTGTGTGAAATGAACTATTTAATAAAAATATTTTTCTTAAAACCTTTTATTTTGTATGTTTAGATTTATCTAAATAAGTCAGTTGAACATATTAAATAGATATGTTTTATTCCTTCTTCGTACACATTACCTGTGGTCTGTGATTACTGATGAGATTTTACCTATACATATCCTTATTTTCTGTCTTGGCCTCCAGAACATTTTCATTAGCATCTGACCTTCTTCAGATATTATATGCATTTTATTATCTTTGAAAATCTTCAAAATTGAGGGTTACCTTTTTTTCTTTTTGCAGTGAGTTTTGTTTTATGAAATAACTATCTTCAAATACATAAACAGTAGTATAGCTTCACCTATATATGTATGGAAAATACTGTTCCTATATCTATTTCATACACAGAGTATTAATTGGATGCGTTTAGAGTACAGAGTTTTAGAACCTCTGATTAAGTAGATTTGAATAAAAACTAGGAATAAAAGCTATAGAAATAGTTTTGTCTCCCTCGAGATGTGATCCCGGGGGCCGCACGTGTGCGGCACCACCGCAGCTGCACGAGCAGGATTCCAGAGGCCAGCTAAACTACTTTTGATACTGGCAGCTCCTTGCAAAATGTCTCCAGACTGAGAACTAAGCCAAGGCCCCATGCCTGCCCAGGAAAGGAAAGGTTTTTCTCTTTCATCTTTTCCTTGCGGGGAGGGGGGGAGTGGAGACCGCCATATTATTAGGACCACAGATGAGAGTTACAAGCTTGCAATGATCCAATTTCTGGAAGAAATTTCCCTGGATTTAGTTGCTAAAATACAGATATCCAAAACCTCATAACTTTTCACAGCAGGTCTGACTCTAGTGGGGAACTCCTAAGAATAATAGTGAGATTTTTTGTTGAATTATTGAATGTAACAAAAGTAAAGAGAAAGTAAAGTGAAATTTATCAGTAACACAGGCTGGGGTGGAAGTGGGGGAGGAGAGGTGGGGGGTATACTGGGGTTTATTTTGGTGGTGGTATATGTGCACCGGTGAAGGGATGGTTGTTTCAGCACTGTATAACTGAGACTTAAGCCTGAAAACATTGTTATTTTCCACATGGTGATTCAATTAAAAAAATTTGTTTTGTAATTATGTAAATATGGATTTATTTTTTCTTAAAGAAAGTACAATATAAGAAATATAATCTTATAAAATATCAAGTGAAACTTGGAAATTAAATTTTTTTCATTGAAGTCTTAATTGATTACTTTATCTAGATTGGTACAAATATGTTCCCTTAGAGTAAAAATTTGCTATTTTGTAATATTTTGAGGGTCTAAATAATTTAGAAATCTGTAAATCTGTTCAGGTGTTAAATATACATATAATTAATACTATTATACTTCTATTTTTGTCAAAATTCTGGTGTTCACAAGTCAATTTTGTATTAATGATTCCTCTGTGAGCAATCATTTAAGTATAGTTATCTTTAATATTAAAATCTGCAAGACTTTATTCCTGGGTGCTAACATAATTATACCATAATTTCTATCATATTTAAATACAAAATGATTTTAGAATCAAATATATGACTTGGAGGAAAAAGTCTGGTAAAAATTTTATTTGAAACATCAATGTGCATAAAATTATTTTATATCTTTGCTCAACTCACGTTAGAACTTAGATTAGATCCTTCTGTTTTCTCACATGTTATTTTTTTAATAATAAGACCTGATATGAACCATAATGCTTACTAATTACTTTGGATTAGACCTTGAAATCCCTCTAACTAACAGGTTATATAACAGCTAAGCTTATTTTGCTAGTAAAAATAAGTGTAAGAAGGGAAAAAAATTAGACAAGAGACAATATACGTTGAATTCTAGGTATAAAGTCAGGGTGTAATTATTTTGATATGAAAGAAGTATCCTGTATTCTTAAAATACAGTATTTTAGACAAATACTTTAACTTCATAATTTTTGCATAAAATAAAAAAATGAAAAATTGAAGGAATTGGAATACCTTTTTATTCTTAGAGATAGATTTTTATAAAATTATTATTGTTTTTATTATGTGTCAAAATCTTTATAAAATAATTAAAAGTTTAATGTGAAGGTGGCAGAAAACAATTTTCCAAGGAGTTGCGGAGGAGAGCAGATCGTGGAATACTACTGGGGGAAAAGTGACTTACTGGTGGTTAATATTGTGCCATAATATTGTCTTCATGACACTGTTGTAACTAGTATTGAAAATCACATTTTCTCAATAAAGTTTGGATATAAAAAAAGTAGAGGATGTGATTCATCTGAAAGAATTTGGGGTCCATAAATTAACTTTGGTCTTGCTTCATGATGAAGAAAAGGAGTAAACGAAATTGATAAAAACATAGGGAATAAAATGTAGAACAATCTGCACATTTTTACTTAGATTTTTAATTTATTTAAAAATTTTTGGTTGAGGCATCTGATAATAGTAGAGTTTCGGGCATGAAGCATTCCAACACCATACCCGCCTCTAGAGTATCAGCTTTCTTCGATCACTGACCCAGTGTCTTCCCCACTTCCTCTGCCCCTACCACCTTCCCTCCATCACCCCTGCAGTGATAAGCATCCTACTAAATGCCAGTTATCAGTCTTTGTTCCCTTTAGGCCTGTGTTGTTTCTTTACTGTGTTTCTTAATGGCTGGAGCAATAGCACAGCGGTTGGGCGTTTGCCTTTCACGCAGCCTACCGGAGTTCGATTCCTGCACGCCTCTCGTAGAGCCAGGCAAGCTACCGAGAGTATTGAGCCTGGACGGCTTAGCCTGGCAAGCTGCCCCTGCGTATTGGATATGCCAAAAACAGTAACAATAAGTCTCTCAATGAGAGACATTACTGGTGCCCGCTAGAACAAGTCAATGAGCAACGGGATTAATATTCCAAATAGAGGGAAATAATTCTATGCATTTCCTCTTGTCACAATACTTTTAAAGCATATTTCTCAAAAATTAAAAAAAATACATTCACTGTAGCTCTTGAATTAGGATAAGATGTTTTCCGGGTGCATAAGTAACTGTATTTTGAAATTCTACCTTATCTCTACTACTTAACCGCACGCAAACACACATGTAGAATAGTTTTACAAATGTATTCAGGTTCATTACTACTTCAAATTGTTTAGCTATATACATTTACCTATAGCATTTACAGTGCTACAGTGCAGTGCTATACATTTACCTGTTCATAAAGTTGGTAGCACTGTAAGACTGTCGTCCGTTATTCATCAATTTGCTCAAGCGGGCACCAGTAATGTCTCCATTGTGAGACTTGTTGTTACTGTTTTTGACATTTCAAATACACCTTGGGTAGCTTACCAGACTCTCCCAGAGGGACGGAGGAATCGAACCCAGGTTGGCCATGTGCAGGGCAAATGCCCTACCCACTGTGCTATCAGTAGGGAAATAATTGATATTGAGAAAATCAAGTTCAAACTTTTAAAAAATCCACTCTAATTAAAACAGGACATACAGATTATAAACTGTAACTTAAAATTTTGAAAAAGCTATGAAATATATTTATTACAAAAGAAATATGACTGATTGTCAAAAATGATAAACAGAAGAACATGAAATAACATTCAAATTAGTTTCATTCCTTTTGTTTATCGGTAACATTTTGCACTAGCAATAGATAATTTGGTTCTACCGTAGTTTAAGAGAAGAACTAATCATAAGAATTATTAATATCCTAGACATTTTTCCTCTTTGAATCAATTGAATTTAATTCCATCCATAGCATTAACATCATTTCAGAAATAAGTATCGATGAAAATATTGATCTTTTGACAAAATCCATCTTGAAGAGTACATTTATGCTGTTTAATTGTTCTGTCGTATTAACCAGGCCTTCAAATTATATTATGTAGATTAAGAATCTAAACCCAAGTGAAATATAATATTGAAATAGAATTTTTAGTTAGCACTATGTCTGTACAATAGAATGAATGGTTTTAATCTAAAAAAAATACCAAGAACATTGGTAGGGTGTGCATTATCTGTATATGAACGCAGATCTGTGTACAAAACAGTTCTTCTTTATAATCTCAACCCATACCAGTACTGCCCTTTCTGAACTTTTTTTCAGTCTATATAAACATTATAGAATCCAACTGAATACTGTACACAAACTCCTTTTATATTTGTCTTCTCTCTAAATTCACAAGAATATTTTTCAGCCTAACAAGATACGTTTTGAGATTTTGGTCTAAGTCAAAATCATGCAGGTATGGTACTTGTGTTACTTGCCTAGTATACAGCCTAGCTGTGTTTGCTCCCGAGCACCATATGGTCCCTTGAACCCCATTATGAACCTTGAGAACAGAGCCAAGAGGAAGCCTTGAGTCTTGCGTGTGATCCACAAAAATAAGGAATTATAATCATTGTACACTACGATATGGGTGCAAACTTGAGTTCTTTACTGTTAGAATAATACTGAATGAACCTCTGATCATTAAAATTATAATAATGTATGCTAAGCATCCCTCCATTATTAAAATATTAATGGAGGGGCACGCCTGGCAAAGCTTAGAGGTTACTGTTATTTCTCCAATCAGGAATTTTGCCTGACTCTGCTTGGGGTATCAAATGCCAGTTATCAAACCTGGGTGGTCCATGTGCAAGGCAAAACACCTACCCACTGTACTATCACTTAGGTCCTAGTAAACTCTTATTTAATAGTGGTTTTCAAATAATGTTCAATGACAGCTGATTAATAAGAGTATAAGCCTAAGATAGCAAACATGCAAGTGAAAGTGTTTTGTTTTTTTAAAGATTTATTTTTCATATTCCCTTTTGAGGGTGGCCACACCCAGCTGCTCTCAGTGCTTAACTCTCGGTTCTACACTCAGGACACACCTGCTAAACTAGTTTGGGTCCTTGGATCATCACTCCAGGTGGATGATCAGGTCTTTCCTGATAGACAGGGGACCGTATGGGCTGCCCAGGATCTAACCTTTCTGTGCCACATGCAAATATAAGCAACTTACTCATCATACTTTTTTTCCAAGGCCCAAGATTTTGAAAGTTCTTGATTAAATATAAACATGCCGATAAAAAAGTTATGTGCATTTCTATCTTTATAAGTCAGTAAGTATTGCTTTTATCAGATAAAGATAGGAGGATTTGTACCAAGAAAATACAAAAATACAATAAACTGGACAAATAAAACATCATTTGTGTGCACTGGAAAGAGTTCTGGATATTTCATACCATACTGACTCACTGTGTCATAGTTCACTTTCAATCAACAAGATGATGATGATTTCTCTGAGAATATTCCACAAGTATTGTTTACCTACTAAAAGAGGGACTGAATTTATATGATGAACTATTGGTAAATAGCATCCTAAATAAGCCTATGCAGTAGAGGTATTAATCTCAAGGGACACAATAATATAAATTTAGCTATACTGCTGCTTCCAACATTTTCAATAACCCTCGTGAAACTTTCATTATAGATGGCAGATTATAATATTACCATAAAATTATATTACATAGGGCCTACCCCCTGGCTGTATTTCCCAGATGCCTTTGCCTTATGGATTAAAGTATTCAGTGGATGTATTTATTGCAAGGTTATTGTTACTGTTGCTGTTAATTCAGGAACTGAATATACTGCTAACAGGAGAAGCATATTCAATGCTAGAAAACTTCACTAGCATTCCTTTATTTCTGCAATATAATTCTTAATTTGAAGTGAAGTTTGATTGTTTTAACTACAAAACATAAAGGAGCCTGCACTACATCAAGACCTTTAATGGAAACTAATGGAATTTTTGGCATAAAATAGTAGAATTAATTAGATCCAGCAATGCACACTGTTTAACTGCTAGCCTGCCATTTTACACTGATTTGAAGTCATACATACTTAACAAAAGACATTGGGTTGATTGCACAAAGGAGTTGAACACTCTTTTCACATTCACTGTGTAAGTTATTATCCACCGTGAAAAGATTATTGACTTTTTTAAAGGCGATATTATGGAGAGAAATGATTGCTACCACGATGACTGGTAGAATTATGTATGAGACAAGTAATAACTCTAATTTCTCATCTGCTGAATAAATGGTTTTAATTTTAAAATACTAGTTAGTGCATATGAAATTTCTGCTGAATTGAGCAAATTATCAAAGCTAGTTTTGAAGTGTAATGGACACTGGAAATGAAGCATAAAACAAAAGATTTTATGTATATCTTTGCTTCACTATTAGCAATTTATCTTATACATTACTTAAGATTTTTATATTTAATTTCGACCTGAAAATTGATTTTAAAATACTGCATGTATGTGTCTTATACTGGTTTAAATCAATAAGAAGGATATAGTACCTATGCCTCTGGTATTTAATACAGATCCATTATTATACTTACTAATGTTTGATAGCTGTTTAGATTATCATGAAGAACATACCAATTATATTCACATAAATATAATTTAAGAGTCAAAAAGATTTTCTATTTCCTTTATAGTATTTGTCCTCATTATGCCTTTTTTTTGTAGCAATGTAGAGCAAACTTATATAATCAACATATGTCTGAAAGCTTATTATACAATCCAGACTTCTGATATTATTTAATGGACATTTACTCGAAATAAGTCTGAGTTTCACTATTCTACTAGTATGGGTTTCCCACCATATATCTGCTTCCCTTAAAGTTAGGCAGACTTAAGCTTCTAGTACTGGTCAGGGACCACAGTGGCCTGTCATAATGAGGTACTTAGTAGAAGATGAACTTCTGCCATCTGTCCTTCCCCTGCTGTGGAGAATTTGGGGTCATATGTCTTTCTTATGAATCTGGAAGATACAGAGGGCTGAGTTTAGAGAGACATTACTTCACCTAAATGTGATTGTCACTGGAGCTATCTACAAAATTATTTCTACTATTCTTTATTGTGAAGCACTTAAATTTACTTCTTGGAGCCATGTGACTAATTCTAGTGTATGAGTCATGGAAAAGAGGTTATGTGTACAGTTCTCCTTGAGAGCCCTGATTCTCACTGGTAGAGGCTTTGCCCTCTTTCTTCCAGGTACTGAATATCTACTATCTTGCTTTTCTGAGTAAAAATAGACCATGTAACAAGAGCAGAGATAAACATTGTTTTATGACACCGAGTTTGGATTATGTTCTAGGCATATAGTTGGTTCTATATCAAAATATATAGAAATTACTAATAAATTCTTTATTAGTCACTGAAATTTGGACAGTTTACTATTTTGGCCACTGTATTTAATATCCAAGTTTTACCAAATTTATATGCAATAATTTGTTTAAAATAATTCTAATATACAATGACTCTCAAAAATGCCAGGCCCTGACATCCATGTTCTAATTATTGTTACAATTAATTATAATTTCATTATGCACATTCTTTGCTTTAGGCTCTTCAAATCACTGCATAAATAATAAGCCTCATGATCAGTAACTAGATTGTTTGAAAGCAGCTGTAATTGGTCAAAGCATTTCTTCTTCATAAACAACAAAAGTATTACATATATTGTATGAAGTTATTCATGATGACTTAGAACATTCACAAGTATGTATAATTAAAAGAATAAATTGATAGCAATAATGAATGCACAATACATAAATTAAAAGTGATCATAGAAAATGCAAAACAGATTAAATGTGAGTGTTTTTGTAGAAGAAGCAGTTCACCATGGGAATGGTGACACTGTCACCATTTAAAAGATTCCAGATATGAAGCTTGAGAATCTTTGAAGGTGAACTTATCATGATAAATTAGTGAACTCATTATGACAAAAAGAGGGTAAAAATGTCCCAGAGGACATCCGGTAAAAACTTGACATTGAAGGAATTCTTAGAGTTATTTCAAGACACTATAACTGTGAAGTCTAAAGTGCTGGAAGTTTATCCAAGCCTAGAAGAGTGTCACAATTCACCACATAATATATTCACGTCAAAGCATAAGTTATATGACAAGAAAGCAATCACCAAACTACTCATGATACATACTTTATAAAAGAAACAATCTACTTCAATTATAAATGTTATGTCATTATAAATTAGAATTTTAAATTAATATTATCTTACTCTTTTAATTTCTTTAACAATTTATAACTGATAGCAAGAATGCATTTAATGTTTGACCAAAATTTTAAAGATCATTGAATCATGATATTTTCCATTGATAATTCAATTGCTTTCTGTGATTTCAGCTTCTATATATTTATATTCCTACAAAGGTATGATGGAAGTGAGAAATGTCTATATTAGTCAGAGACTTTTGATGTTAGTGTTTTAAGTGCTTCCCAAATTATACTATTAGACCATCAAACACAAGTTCAGGTGAGCATTGTACACAAGACATACATGGTTCCTATTTGCCTTTTTTTGTCTTGTACTTCTTTTCTCGAATTTTGATGTCCTTCTTTCATATCTCCACAGTTGTTTTATCCCATTTTTTTAATTACAAGCTCTTGCTTTTGCTTGATTCATCTTTTCCCAACTACTTACTCCTCTGTCTTCAGTCAGCAGCTTAACTATCTTCCACAATGACACTTTCTGGAAATTTCTATATCAATCTTTTCTCTTGTATTAACTCACACAAATTTTAATTTACATTTTAGTTTGCAGATATTATAGTACACATTTGAAAACAGTTATTTTAAACAGGACTGTGTAAGTCACTTGTTTATAAGTTTCTTCACAGACAAGGTAAATAACTAGTTTTTAAATGGGGACAAAGGAATAGTACAGCAGGAAAGATGCTTAGCTTGCATGCAGCCAAACCAGAGCACTGCCATTAGTGATCCCTGACTGCAGAGCCAGGAATAAGCCCTGGTGCACCAACAGAGTGTCAACCCCAAATGTCATTCATCCAAAAAAAGGAAAATGTTTCTTTTTCAGCTTTGGGTTTTCAAAATAGCACCTAGACTTAATCCATGAACTCTATAGTTGGGCCAGTCCTACCATATCTTATGTCTGCAATCAGATATAACTTTGCTTAATGAGCTAAAAAAACTTCATTTATGCAAAGATACTATAGGAGTCCCCAAAACTGAAAATAATCGGGGAATTTAAATATTTTCAGCTTCTCTAACTGTGCTTTATGAACACACATTTTAAAAATGATAACTGAGACACGTATTTCTACTCTCAGAAGGAATGTTTGGTACTCAAATACCTACCTGTGGTCATTTAACAATATATTTGCATAGCATAAGATAAGTACATGTATTTTTTTTAAATCATGAAGTATAAAAAACAAAATCAAGTCTTTGGATCTCTGAAAATAGTCATATAGTAAGAACAATTAGCATGCAGTTACTGTGTAAGTCACTAGCAAAATATTTTTGTAAACCTTGTCTCATTTTCTTTTTATAAAAACCTATAATGACATAGTATTGTGTGTATATATACACGTATATATAAAATTAACAAAGGATATAGATAGAAATTTCAATTGCAATAAAAATAAATCTCTGTTGACAGCAACTTACAACAAACTTGAAAAGTTGATTATCACGCTTCTGTTTTAAATCAGTCCAAATAGAGGACAGAACTAAAGAAATTGGATTTTTGTATGCTTACCAACTTCCCTCATATTTTCAAAAGATTTTAATTCTATTTTTAGTTGAATAGATGGGAAGAAATGAAAAGGGCAAGTGATAAGAAAAATAATACTGGGTTTATATCCATTGAGTGTCTAGAGAGTGCTAAGCAAATAATAATGTTAAAACTCAGAAGCAGACCTGGAACAAAATATTTGGGGAAAACTATATTTAAGAATAGACACTTCTTGACATAATATTGTTATGAATCCACCGTTTTTTTTTCTACCTGAAATAAGATAGTATGCAAGGTGAGTCTTCTGACTTAGCCCTTCATATCTGAAATGTAGTGTAAATATTCCTTGTAGCTCTATTAACAGACATTTTCTATACACCAGGTAGAGAAAAGTCAGGTTCAGAGAAATTAGCTTGTCTAAGTTCATATATTAAAATAAAAAGTCAGTGACAGTATCCATTCAAGATCAAATTCCACTGACTCCTAACACACATATTGTATGAATTCATATTAATTTTATGGTGTGCAGAATTATATTTTCAGTGTAAGACATGAATGTTCCAATAGTTCATCCATTTTATGTATGATTTTATAATAACCATAGAAATTATGCAGCACATGTCTATAGAGGGCCATTTTTTAAATATTCTTATCAGATCTTAAGGAGAAAAAGTAATTTATTATTGGAAATTCAAACAATGACCAGTAATATTTCAATAGTAGGACTTTTGATAGAGCCGAGTTCACAAAGTCTGTTTCCTCTACCAAGCTAGGGAGACCTAAGACAACTTTTAACAGTGATAATCAAAAGAACTGCGGAGTTGAACACTGATCCTATTAAAACAGATGATTAGTACTGGTGAACCTTTCTCTATTTTCAGTGACTGTTGGTAATCCTTAAATAATCAGGCAGCTGCTAGATAGCAAGCAAATGTCAAGTCGAGAACCTGGGTGTTAAACATTTATACATGCTTGTAGGCCACTTTTGATCTATCTGCCCGACAAGGCAAATGTCAGTGGCTTCACATAGGTTAAGAGGAAAGTACCTCATTAGTGCAAGGTTTCGAGTTTGCTTCGAGTCAAAAGGCACAGAGAATCTTGAACCCTTAGATGCAGGGTGAATATTTCCCCTTGCACTGAGCTTGCCAGTATTTTTGCGGACTCTAGGTCCTCCATTGTCTGTATGTCCATAAATTAGTCTTTTTCCCTTCTCTCTTTAAGGAACAGTTCAGTGACTTTGTTCAAGCAGAACAATACAAATTACTGCTTAATGGCCTAGGATGCCATTATAGGAAGGAGCAGCCAGCACTGGCAACTCCAAATTACACTTGGAGTTCTTCAAGGAGTTAATGACTAGTGGCTACATGCTGTATACAGGGGTAATCAGCGCAAGATAAGGCAGCATCCTGGCTCACAGGATGTAGGGCAGACAGAAGCATGCTGTCGGATTCCCTCCCCTAACCTTCTGTTCAGTTCTGTTACCCTTGCTCTATTGTACTGCACATGCAGTAATTAGTTTGCAGAGGGCTTGGAGAAAACAGGCTCAGAAGCAAACTCATTTTCTTTTTTTCCTCCCAGAAACTGCTCAAGTTCATAAGCTGTGGTGAGTGCCTTACTAAAATCAATGTAGTCTGTAAGTGAAAAAGGACAAAGAGCATAACACAAAACGAAAACTTGATTTTTCCATCCAATTTAGAGGAGAACAAATTTGATTTAAGAAATAGAATGTCAAGAAAAAGGAATGTCATGTATTAAGTAAAGGGCTCATACACACACAAAAAAAATAACAAGCCCTTGGGGAACCGTTTGATTCCACCATAGCCCATTGTGTCATATCATTCTCCTAGCAATATGGCCCGAATCATTAATTATGACACTAAGTACTCAATGTCCCTTTATTTGGTCATATACCAACTATTGACATTTATTGTTTGTTTTATTTTAAAAGAATTCAAACAAATATTGAATATATATTTTAGCATTTTGTTAAATATATCATTGGTATACATGCTCAATTAGAATTTGAGATATGTATCAAACTACTAAATTAACAAAAACACCAATTCTCTACATTAATGCAAGTTGTCCAGAATTGAGAGTGGTTCCAAAAATAATTTTTCCTAAATCTCATCAGTATGTTGGGGCTATTTTGGTAAGTATAAAAAAATTTTTTGAAGGGGGCACTCCCAGCTCCAGATCTAGTTTTGTGCTTAAGATCATTCTTGAAGGAGCAGGCATGGAAGATAGAGAATAAAGGGGATGCAGATGAAATGCGGATGTATGCATTGCATTGTGTGCAAAACATGCATTTGACCAAATGTGATATGTCTCTAGCTCCAATACGTAGGATTTTCAAATAAGAAGGGAGTTATACTCAAGATTGAACTTTAACAGTATCAATATTTCTTTATTCAACCCTTTCCCTCCTCCATTAATTTTCTATCTGTAAACTAAAATCTAATCATTGACACTGAATGTCATATTTTCAATATTTATAAAGACTACGAATAGAATCAGGAATTAGTAAATTAATAGAATTTGTAATAGAATCAGGAATTAGTAAATTAACTGGCAAAAATGAAAGGTACTCTGCACACATGTTAGACATAACAGTCTATTGCTAATAATGGGCCATTTTAGAAACTTTAGTATATGCAATACAATTATAAACAGTACTGCTTTCTAACTATTACTGCTAACTTGACTATATATAGTACTCATAGCTGAGTACCCTATCTCTAAACTCAGTCATGAAAATCAATTGTCAACAAATTGTGCCTTATTTACTTATTCATACGCTGAATATCTTTGCCTTGTCTCAAACTGGGTTAACAAATTTTAATTGTATCATCTTTGGCAAGTATATGAGTTAAGACTATAGCGCCTTGGTACACTGATTTGTGTGTGTTGGACATTTAGAAATAGCTCCTATTCAACCCTTTCTCTCCTCCATTAATTTCTTATCTGTAAACTAAAATCTGATCATTGATGCTGAGTTTCATATTTCCAATATTTACACAGGCTTTGACCTTAGTAATATAATCAGGAATGAGTAAATAAACTGGCAAAAATGAAAGGCACTCTGCACATGTGTTATAAGACATATCAGTACTTATACAATAATATATGACTTGATTTAAATCACCATTCTTTAAAAATTTTAATTAACTTTATTGTGCTATAGTTGGTACAGGATAAAATATACTCAAAATGACATCTGTACCTGTATGTTTATCGCAGCACAGTTTACAATAGCCAGAATCTGGAAAAAAAACTGAATGCCCGAGAACAGATGACTGGCTAAAAAAACTTTGGTACATCTACACAATGGAATACTATGCAGCGGTTACAAAGCATGAAGTCATGAAATTTGCATGTAAGTGGATTAACATGGAAAGTATCATGTTGAGTGAAATGAGTCAGAAAGAAAGAGACAGATACAGAAAGATTGCACTCATATGTGGAATAAAAAGTAGCAGAGAGGTACGATCTAGCAAAGATGCAACCTCTGGCAGAAAGCTGTCTGGACTTAGTCACTAAAATACTAAAATACAGAAACCTAGAACCTCACAGCCGCTACTGTGGCCACATGATCTCATATCTCCTCAATCGCAGCAATGGAAAACAAATTATCAAATGCTTCCTTTCCAGCAGGTCCGACTCTGGGGGGAAACTCCAAACAATAATAGTGAGGTTTTTGTTGTTGCTGTTGTTGTTGTTGTTGTTGTATGTAATCAAGGTAAAAAGAAAGTAAAGTGTAACTTACCAACTACACAGATTGGGTGGGGAACCGGGGGGCAGGGCGGGGTGGGGTGGGAGGTTTACTGTGGTTCTTGGTGGTGGAATACAAGCACTGGTGGAGGGATGGGTGTTCGAGCATTATGTAACTGAGACTTAAGCCTTAAAGCTTTGTAACTTTCAACATGGTGATTCAATAAAAAAATAAATTAAAAATATCTATATATACTCATTTTGTGTTTAAAATGAGAACACTCATTCCATGTGCTTTGCTAAACATAGTTGAATGAATATATGTTTACAGATATGTCCATTATGTTATTTGTTAAGTATATTATATGTAATATAAAACTGGTATGTGTACACTCGTGGCATCATTAGAATTATAGTGATGAATATACTGAAATTTCTGTTCTATGATCTTGCATCTGTGATATGAGAAAGGAAAGTCTTCATGAAACTATAAAAGAAACATTTGGGGGTTTCAGATGTTTCAGTGAGCCCTGAGCCCTGACACAGCATCTCAGAGTTTTCTTCTGTTTTTGAGAGATCACTCTTGATGGTGCTCAGGGGACCATATACAGTGCATGGAAAGGGATTTACCCACTTTTCTTTTATCTCTTCATCAAGAGAAATATTTTCATTGTATTCTCTTTTTGCTTATTTATCCTTTTCTTTTCTTCTCTTCTCTCCTTTTCTCTTTCTTTTCTTTTTCCCATATCTTTTCCATGGAATCACCGAGAGATACAGTTACACAGCTGTTCATGCTGGAGTTTCAATCATACAATAGTCCAACACCCATCCCTTCACCAGTGTATATTTCCCACCACCAATATCCCAAATTTCCCACCCCCACACACAAGCCTGCCTCTACAGTAGACTCTCTCTCTCTTTTTGTCTCTGTTTTTCTGTCTCTCTCTCTTTCTCTACTTACCCCTCTCTCTTTTCTGTTGTATGGTTTGAAATACATGTACTGAGGTTATCAGATGTGCCCTTTTACTTCCTTTCAGTACTCAGTTCTTGTTCAGAGTGATCATATTCAGCTATTTTTGTCATAGTGGTCTCTTATCTGTCCTAATTGGCACTCCCTCTCTCCCACTTATGGCAAGCTTCCAACCATGAACCAAATCTCCTGGCCCACGATTCTACTGTCCTTGGGTTTTAGTCTTATATATGTTGTTGTTTTTTTAATATCCCACAAATGAGTGCAGTCATTCTGTGTCTGTCCCTCTTCTTCTGACTCATTTCACTCACCATGATACTCTCCATGTCCATCCTTTTATAAGAAAATTTCCTGACTTCATTTTTCCTGGCTGCTGCGAATTTCTTAAAGGTTAGGAGCATATTGGGGCAGGGAATCGATATCAAATAACTTTTAGGCATGACAGAGGCCTGGATTTGATTCAGTCATCCCTGAACTTCAAGTCAGGAGTAGCCCTAAAATCTCCAGCTGTGCTGGGGCCAAGAACATAGCTTGGAAATGATGGGTGCTAACTTCTAGTATGCAGGGACTCTAGTTTGAGTCCTAGCACCACATGGCAAACAGCACTATAATGTATGGCCCTCAGAAGTCCCCGAATACTACCTGTGCAGTCTTGGAGGTTCCCAGCAACCCTGAAGTACTACTAGCACTCTATCCAGGGCCTAACATTATAGTACCAAATAAGGTTGGGAAAGTTTCATCAGGAATAGCATCTCCTTGGCACACTTGGGATAACCACCCCCCAAAAGTGAGGACTATGTGATAAGAAATCAATTGATTTAGGGCCTGAAGAGAGTGTAAAGAAGGTAAGGTGCTTGTTTTTGCACAATATGAGGTACTAGGTTCAATCCCCTGATTCCTGCCAGGAGTGATCCCTAAGTGCAGAGCAAGAAGTAAGCCCTGAGCATTCAGAGGTGTGGCTCCAAAACAAAATCAATAAAATTAAGAAATAGACTGACTTAAAGTTAGTATTCTTTTTGCTTTTTGGGTCACATCTGGTGATGCACAGGGGTTACTCCTGGCTCTGCACTCAGGAGTTGCTCCTGGTAGTGCTCAGGGGACCATATGGGACACTGGGATTTGAACCCTGGTTGGCCCCGTGCAAGGTAAACGCCCTACCTGCTATGCTCTCACTCTAGCCCCAAGTTTGTATTCTTAATAGGAATAGAAAAGCAAACATCTTCCTTTATGTCAACTTCAATTTTCTAAATGTTCTTTTATTTCATTGTTTGAAAAGAACTTTTTACACAAGATTTTAAGTATAATCAGGACTTTCAAACAAAAGGAAGTTTGTTATATTTGAAGAACAAAATATATAGACATTTAACAAATTAAACACATAATAAGATTTTAAAGAAATTAGCAGAAGACAAGAGAAAACAAAACTGAAAAGAGTTGATAACTGATGTAATACTTCCATACTCAGTTATAGCTTTAAGAATAGAAGTAAGCATACAACATTCTTTTGAAAGAGTCCAATGTCATTAAGAATATTTTTGTTTTCATTATAACTATATGTCCTGCTTAAGTATCCTTGGGCAAGCTATTTTTTTATACTTTCTTTGCTACATGGAGAAAAGTAGTAATTCCTACCTAAAAGCTATATAATTGCTTGAGCTAAAACAAGCAAAAGGCACAAAATTGGTAAATCATATATTAGGTCCTGTTACTATTTGAATCTCTAAGAGTACCCCCTTTTTTTAGGCTGATGAGTATTGGCCCACAACCCTGACTTCTCATAGTGATGAAGACAATCCTCCCAGAAATGTAGCCTGAAATATACTTTATTTGCTATGAGATATGGGTTACATAAAAATAATCATATAAAAAACTGAATAGTGGAAAGATTGGTGAAGTGAAAATGTAAGTATCACTGTATCACTGTCATCCCGTTGCTCATCGATTTGCGTGAGTGGGAGCCAGTAGTGTCTCCATTCATCCCTGTCACTTTCAGGGTCAGGAGAATGAGACCCATTATTGTTACTGTTTTTGGCATATCGAATATGCCACGGGTAGCTTGCCAGGTTCTGCCATGTGAGATTCTGCGTTGTTATTTTCCAGGGGCTTTGTTTTATAGTCTCTGGTTCTTGACCCTTGATGAGATTACATGGCGTCAGGGACAGTTTTTAAGTAGATGGATAAAATAGCCTCTTAGAATGACTTGTGATAATTCAAAGGTCAGCATAGCACCAAGTTATCTCAGCCTCATGGTATTTCCCACGCTCTATAATTCTCTTCTTGTACCAAAGTTGTTCTGTATAATCAATGGAAGAGAAGAGAAACGTTTCTGATGTCAGGTTTGGATAGGCAATCCCACTTCTGTATTTTTTCTTAGTCTCAGTTTCTGTGAATTTCCTCTTTTTCAGTCTCTTCTCTGTCTCTGCCTAGTCTCCATGTCTGTCTATTGCTATCTCTGTCTTTATGTCTATCTCTCATGTCTCTGGTGGAAGTTAATCTACATTTCTCAGCAAAGTTGTACGAGTCAACCTTTGAAACCAATTGGAGCCTCCTATTTACAGCAGTGTAAGTGAGTCAGATATTAATGCCACCCGTGTTTATTTCTCAATTTAAGCTCAGGAGGTTTGTAAGCCAGACCCATCCAAATTAGTTGCTCATTGATTATGCATCCTCATGCTCTATGTAAAATGAAAGTCAGAATTGTTGGGGGGTTGGGTATTGCTACACACCCAGTGGTTCGCAGTGCTTACTCTAGTATAGCTGGGATATGGGTGACAAGGAATGAACCTGGGTTAGTTGCAAGAACGGCAAGATCCCCCTTGCTGTATTTTTCAAATAAAATAGAAAAATAATTTATAGCAACCAAATTTGGTATGATTTGTTTTGCATCTAGATAACAAATATTCCGTATCATTCATTTACTAAACAGGACATTGTGCTGCATGTTATCATCTTAACTTATAATAGCCAGATATGTTATAAGTAATCATTAAACATTACCTGAATTTTTTGAAATATAAAAATAATTTATTATAAATAATTTACATTATATATTATATAATTTATTATATATGATTAGAAACATCCTGTAATTGTTTAGTAAAATTTAAAAATCATTTAAGAATTTAGAACTAGGGCATTGTGTTTATCTCCACGAAGGGAAAAATAGTGTCATGTTAAAAAGTAGATTTTCATTCAAGATAATTTATAAATGTATATATCTACCTAAATGAGAGCTAAGCTCTAAAATAGTTCAATGCTTAATCTAAAGTCGCAGAGCTTAAATGGAACATAGTCTTTAAAAAAAGGAGAGAATTAAACCTAGATATTTAAAAAATTGTAATTAGCCATTTAAATGTTCTTAAAATCTGATCTATTGAATATTTATTTTCACTTCAAATCTACAAAATGTTCAAATGAAAAAAGCAATATATTAAATGCTAACTGGGAATTAAAAAAGAGATACAAATAATCTATTTTCCTTTCTCACAAATGTTTATCCCAATTTTGCATATATGCAAACATTTATCCACTTGTGTTGATAAATGTTTAAAAAAACAGTAAAATATTTTTTAATAATAAAAAATAATTATCAGTAGTACTTGGGGCGTAATTTAAAATTTCTAATTTCTTAAGAATACTCACTCAAAAATATTTTTCAATTAATAATATCATCCTCATCTATTTATTTTTGGGATTAAAAACCACATAAATATAGATCTGCTAGATTTAGTAGGTCTAAATCTACATTTATCTGCAGTTTGATTCTTCCTACTTGTTCACCTGTAATCTTATGCCATGCTATTTATGTAATTTTAATCTGTGTCTCAAGTATAATATCCAAGCACTGCTTAAGAGAATGAAAAGGGTTGAGAAGATCTTAACATAAACCTTACTATTATTATAGTAGTATGTCATAATAATTATATAAAATATAGTGACTATATATTTATATAATATAATGATTATAATATATTACAAAACACAGAAATATATCAAATATCAAAATAGTAAGTATTCTGTATAAGCAAAACCGAATGAATTCCTAATGATTCCTCCCTTCATCTGCTCAAACTTCAAAGACACTTATTTTTATTTTTACTACTTGACTTACATCTTGTCAAATCTTGACTTATTTTCATTATCCCATATTTCCCCTAACCTATATGAACTTATGGAAACTCTTTAAGGAATAAATATATCCTCTTTCTTTCCAAAGATTTTATAATATCATTACATTTATTCAGGTTATCATTCATAAAGTTCCATAGCAGTTCTTTGCTTCAATGTTTGAGGAACATTTTTTTTCTCCATTCCATTATACTCCTCTCCTATGGTTCTCTTTCTCTGAATAAGGTCTCCTCTTTGGGAGGTGGGTGGGCCAATAAACAGTGAGGTTTCCGGGACCTCTTCTGCAAAGATTGTCAGCCAACCAAACTGGCATTTCAAAGTAAATCCTGGAGGATACTTGGAAACTAGAAGCCTCAAAGGCCATATTCAGCAGTGCTCAAGGAGTTACAGAGATGTACTCTAAAAGATGCTTGGGGGAACATTTGCCACCAGAATTAAACTGGAGTTAGTTACATGCAAAGCCTTCAGTGCTGTACGATCTTTTCAGACTCAGGGGCCTCCTCCTTTCTCTCAAATGATTTGAATGGCCTTCCTAGAATCGTGTAGAAATGATTGTCCAGGGAAAGCATATTCAAAATTTTTTAATATATATCATGGAGAAGTCTGCACTAGCATAGCTTAACATTTTTACTAAAACACTTGTGAAGTTAACATGTAAATCAAGAAATTGACTTTTACCTACTTCTTCTCGGACACTTGGGATGGCACTGTCCCAAGATCATTAATATTGAGATTTCTGAGAGTACCGATTTTTGTGTTTTCTATACTATGTTTTTTGATTTATAGAAACGGAATCATGCGGTTTTCAGCCTACAATATTTTGTTTCGTGCATTAAATGAGGTATGTTTCAGAATCATCCCTGTCATTTGTCTATATTACTTATTCTTATTTTTTTTATTCATTGTATGATTATATTATATCATATGTCCATATTATATGGACATCGTCGGTTGTTTTACAAGATTCAGACAGAATGGCATTGGCTGGTAATGGAGAAACCATGGCTGCGGCCCTAGTCATTGAGCCGTGGCTGCAGTGCGTGCAGTTTCTCATCCACTGTGGGGTGCTGTCAGCCAACCACCAGGTGTCCTGGTGCAGGTGTTTGACCTGGCACAGATCCTCCATGATAGGACCCTGCTCTGCCAGCTGCTCAACAACCTCTGGGCGCACTCCATCAACCTCAAGGAGATCAACCTGAGGCCGCAGATGTCCCAGGTGCTGCCCAGAGATGCAGGCAGTTGCATGTTTGTCAGTGTGCAGACCTTTACAGTCTGCCAGTTGACCAAAAGCTTACATTCGGTAGGCTGGGACCATCTGTAAAGGTGATTAAAGGCTGCCCCCAAAGCTTCCACCCCTTTCGGAGAGCCCGGCAATCTAACAAGAGTATCTTGCCCACATAGCAGAGCCTGGCAAGCTAGCCATGGTGTACTCTATATGCCAAAAACAGTAACAACAATGGTCCTCATTCCCCTGATCCTGAAAGAGCCCCCAATACGCCATCGGGCTACACTAGCAGTCTATAGGGATGAATGGAGACATTACTGGCACCCGCTCCAGCAAATCGATGAACGGGATGACAGTAATATAGTGAATATCCATTTGTCTCTGCTGATTGATGGATCATGCTCCTATGAAATTTCTCAAAGCTTAATTTTTTTCCCATTAGTCTGTTAGGAGTAAATTTTATATTTAATTTATTTTGGGGGTATCAAAACCAGTAGCATAGGTCAAACCAGTCTTAGCCACATATAAGGTACAGAGATATTACCTTTCCCCTCTAGAACCTCCCAAGGAAGTCATTTTTTTTACACAATTAAACAAGAGGGAAATATTGAAATTATTTAGGACTTGTGCAAACATATAATTTTCCTAAATAAATTCTTGAATCTTTAACTTTCAATATCTTTTTTTTTAAAAGAGAAGCTAGTCACTTGGCATTGCATTTTGGTAACATGCCCCTACATTAGTTTTATAAATGGAATAATAAAACTTTTGAACTTTTATAGAACTCCTAACTGTAGAAACTATCCTATAAATAACTATATGCTCTATCTAATTTAGTTTAGAGCTCTAAGATGTCTTACTATCATTGAAATGGTTTTCTCTATCAAAATATCTATATTATTCATTTTTATATACCATGCTCTGTGTTTTAAACCATTTTATCTTACATCAAGGGATTTTTATTAAAATTTATTAAAGTTTTATGAAGCACAGTAGCAATATAAAATATATCTAGACTGAATCATTCATGGGAATCCTTGTGAAAATCTATTTAAAATAAAAGCAATACCTATGTAGAAACTTACTAAACCTTCATGAAAGTATTCTTCACTAGGATTTCTGTCCTATACAATAGTCTACATAAAACTTGATAAATTATTCTTTCTAACACATAATTTTCCTGTTTGAAAACTAGCATTTGCAACTAAATTCACTAGCATTTTCCCCAACAGTGCAATGCAAATGTATGATAGGCAACAGTTATTTGAAGTTAAAATACCTCAATTGTTTCAAAATACTACTTTTAAAATCAACTGTTAGCCTTCAAACCTGACTTTCTATTATATTAGGACTTATAGGCCTGGTTATTGAAAATCACTCTAAGCTCTCACCTTCACAATAGTTTTTCTTCACACACACACGCAAAAAAAAGGTTTCTTTGAGATGATGAGTGGTGATGGGGAAACAAATAACCTTGATAGTTGTGTGGACACTATTTACCTTATCTTAGTTTAGTAAATATTTAGTCATGTACCATATGGGTGAAGGACAAGGACGAATGATATCTGAGGGCAGTAGAAAAGCAAAACAGAGAAGTTCATGATTTATGAAATGCTAACTGGACAGCTGCTTTCTTTATTATCTCTAGAGAATAAGCTTTAAGACCATAAGTAAATCCTCAAGAGTTGAGGTACTTTTAATATTTTAATAAATAGTTGGAACAGAAGCAAGGCCATGTGTATTTTACTAAAGCACTTGAAACAGTCAACAAGCTCAATTGCTGAAATTTGTATCGTCTGTCATCTACTTGATGTAAGAGAACATGCAGTGGTGCTACGATTGTTTACTTTTGTGCTTATCTTTGAAGAATTCGGAGGAGACCATTACCCTGCATCTGATTAATTTAAACACAGTTCTGGGTCTCCGGATTTTTTAAAAAAATATTCCTTCTTCCCTTTCTAACTTTAAAGAAAAAAATGGGAAAAGAAGAATGGCAGGATGCAGAACAAGGATAAATGAAAAAGGTTATGAAGGAGAAAAGTAAGAGAGTGAAAAAGATGTAAGAAAGGAACACATAAAGAAAATAAGAGAAAAAGTTAAGAAAATATCCAGGAAACAATAAAAACTTAGCTCAGCTTTCTCAAGTTTTTTAAAACTTTTCATAACAGTTTTTCTTAGTTTTATTCTGCGTGTGTGTGTGTGTGTGTGTGTGTGTGTGTGTGTGCGCACGCGCGTGCGCGCACAACCATCTGTGTCTGTGTCGGTTTCTGTGTGTTTGTTCCCAAATAAGGTCCTTATTTATGCAGGACAATGTTTTTACAGGTTTAACTCTGATCTGGTTATATACAACATTTTGTAAGAACTCTTAACATCTTTGAGAAAAATCTGAAATGATTCAAAGAACTATAGTAGGCAGAGAAGGTAAAGTCACTTTACTTATGACTTTTTAACATTGTGTTTCTTGATACTGATGAATGACATACTTGGAGGAGAAAAGACATGGGCCCATAGGGACATTGTGGGTTGTTTTTATTTGTGTGGGCCACAGCAAAGGATGTTCAGAAATTTCTCCTGGCTCTGAGCTCAGGATATGCACCTGGCGGTACACCAAGAACCATATTGGATGCGGGGATCAAACCAACTATGGATTTAGACAAGACAAGTTTCCTCCCCATTGTACTGTCTCTCCTGTCTGGGAAAATATGTGCTTTCTTCTGATAAATATTTTCTGTTCTAATCTGTATGACTACATAAGGAAAGTGGAGAACTAAACTCCTTGAGGCAAACACAGGGCATAAGGAATTATTTACATCACTGTATTCATTCAGCAAATATTTGCTGAGCTCCTATCTTTTTTGGGTACAGAGGTGAACAAGAGTAGTGCTCCCATTCCCGTAGAAAGACAGTAAAAGTAAACAAATGAAAGGGAGTAATGGGAGTTCACAGTTCTGCTGGCTATGAGAAGGGTCTGCATAGGAGATAGCCCAGGTGACAAGAGAGCAGACATCGAAGGAAAGTCTGGAAGAGAAGACAGTCTCAGCTGAGACCAAAATCTGACTCCAGTAATGGTTCACACATCTGAAGACCTACCAGTGGAAACTTCTTGACAGAGAAAACAGAAGTAGGTAGACTGCTTGGACAATGAGCACTGCATCTTCGTGGCACACAAAGGTGGTCACTGATTCAGTGGTCTGCTGACATTGAGAAAGGCACAAATTGAGATGAGACATGACAATGTCTGCACCAATAGTGACGGTAGCTAATGTTTATCAAATATTTTACTTTGTCCCTGAAAAGCAATTTTTGGCAGACTGCAGTGAAAGGCAGCACCAAAATCATGCCAATGACAATCTGTTCTTCCTTTCATCTAGACTGAGCGTAATACTAGTGCCCATCTCCTCTTGTTTTTCTGTAAATTGAGTACAATAATAATACCAAACACTTACTGAATATTTACGATGAGCTAGTGCTTTTGTAAATACCTAAAACCCTGTCAAGTGCAAACTTTTTAGTCTAGTCTCATAATATATGTTCTTTGTAATAGGTATGCTACATCATATTATACAATTCTTACTATGTGCTCACTGGTTACATAGATTCTATGGAGGAAAATCTTATAGAACCTGATTTAGTGCAATAAAGCTCAATGCTGATAAATATTGAATATGGTTGTTGACACTTGGGGAAGTAATATTAAGCATATGGGGAGCATTTTGAGAATTGATGCTGTATTCTATTTTCAGAGCTTTGTTTTATAATTTCTGACAAAAAGTAAACTCATCAGAAATTTCTTGTTGATGAATAAATGGACTTAAGAATTTTTGATGGTTGACTTAATTTTTAGGTGGCATTTTTCTTCTTTTCTCCTTTTCTCCTCTTGCCTCTGTCAATATAAACGTCTTTCCTTTACACTTCCATTTCTGTTGTTTCTGCTTCACTTCACTTTTGATTATTTTTTTTTCCAGCTACTTGTTCCACTGAACCGTTCTACAGCTAGGAATATCTACTGTCTCTTCAAAACTCTTGTTTTTACTCTATTTTTTAAGTGCTATCTTTCTAGTATTTAAAATATATTCTGCAACTGAGAAATATTGAAAAGAGATGCATGTTTTATTTTGATCATGAATTTTACTGTGATTTCTTTATGCTAAACCACAGCACTTATGCATGTGTTACGTGTTTTGTCTATATACCATATATGTTCTATGGATGTACCAAATAGATATAAATTTCTTACACTCAGATATTAATTTTACTCTGATTATAGCAGAAACAGACAATCACATATATATTATTATTTCTTATTTATTTAATTATTTTGTCCTACTGCTATTGTGTATGTGTGGGTAAAAATATATTACAAACTATCAGCATTTATATCTAAATAAGCACCCTTCAAGGTCTTCCTGATTCAATCAGATATTTGACCTGTGTGACATTTTCTATTTTCTGTAACCCTGTCTTTGTTTCAAACGACAGTAGAATTTCTGCACCAAATGACCTATCTTTTGATATTCTGTAATGCTCTGAGGTGAAATCATTTCTCTCCTTTTATATTTCTTTAGATGTGATATGACACATCTACAGATATAATAGTTTCTCAATCATTTCTTGATCAGACATTTTCCAACTGGGATCTTGCACATCTCCAAACATAGCCATGGGTGTACTAAATTAAAATCCCTTTATATTTTCCCCCATTTAAAAACCAAAGAAAGAGACCCAGTCCTTCCCCTGATGTGAAATCAATTTCCTTCTTTGTACTGAGGCTTGTTTCTCTTGTACTGAGATTACATCTAGTCTTCTTCCTCTAGCTGTCTGTGTTCTTAATGCATTACATGGTTCTGCTTGAAGGTCTGCTTTCTCTATATCTGGAAGATTTTAATTAGTCTTTTGAAGTTTCTTTACAAAATCTCTTGTCTTTTCCTTTTGATTATTTACTGTCTACTATTTCACTTATCTCTGTCTCTGTTAAACTATGTGCGAGATAATTATTTCCTATGAAATTTTCATTCTAGTTACCATAAGTATTGCTTTATTTATCTTCTGTATGTATGCATAGTCACATTTCTGTAGGTATAGACATACATAATACAGTATCCCTTTTAAAAATTCTCTACACTCTTGGACTTGCATAGCATGTAGAAAAGAATTAAGAGCTGGTCCTTGCATTAGGATCCACTCAGAGTATTTCTGTGTGAAAAAAAATGCTTCTGAAAATTGGTAAATTCTGTACGAAGAAGTATTTCAATAACTATATCTAATAATATCTTTCTGGTCAGATTTTAGTAAAGAATCTGTGAACTTTTTCTCATTTACTTACATTATTGGGGAATTGCACAAGAAAGTAGAGGGGATTTGAGGACGCTTCATAGCAACATGCAGACCAAAACCTTATATGGTTGATCACTAGGGCCCATAGTTTAAGGGTTATTAGGACTGTGCCTGTTTTTCTTGGGGGGTCATGTACACAGGTACTTTTACACCTCAGGAATGCACCCCTTCCTGATAAAATATTTCCATAGACACTGGATTTGGCTTTTGTGGTAAAGTGGAGTTTTTCAGAAAAAAAAACTTAAAATAGTCTATCAGTTATGCATCTAACAGCAGATGCACCTTCTGAAATAAAGCACTTGTTTTCTCAGAGACGCTAGCCAAATTGTCTGCTCATTCACCATTTATGGCTATAGAATAATAAATTCCCCACTGTTTTCAATAGGAAAGAACTTAAATCTATAAGACAGAAAGTTTTGCCTTAGGTACCACTTCTAGCAAACAAATGATAAGTCACAGAGAGATTATAGCGGTAAGACCCTTGCTTTACTATTATGAGCTGCTAGGGGTTCATTCCTTGGCATTACATATGGTCAAAAAAGGCCCTAAGGAGTTACTTTTGAGCACAGAGCCAGATGTAGGAACTGAATAAATTTCTGGGTCTGGTTCAAAGATCTGTCCCTCCAAATACGAATTAAAATAATAAAATTTTGTTTCGACTTATCACTCTAAATCACTGTAACCACTATAACATATATATTTATTAATATCTGCTAATGCCTGGCACGGCAAAGCATGGCAAGCTTCCTGTGACATATTTGATATGCCCAAAACAATAACAACAAGTCTCACAATGGAGACATTACAAAGTGCCCGCTCAAGCAAACCGATGATCAATGGCACGACAGTGCTACAGTGCTATTAATATCTGCTAAATATATTAGTTGTGTTATCAACATATTATAATTAAATTTTATGATACTGTGTATACCACAAATAAATTCATAGTTCTTCTGTATCATTAATATAATTTTACTGCAAGCTTCATAAAAGAACATATAGTGAACTAGTTACTGATTTTAATTTGTGAACTAATTTTATAAATGGTTTATGTGAAACCAGAATCTGTATAGGGAAATACATCTCTATATATTTAAATGTGGAAAGAAAATTTCTAAATGGATTTTACAGGAGTATCATTGACTTATTTCGAACTGTTAGTTGTGTAGATGTATATGAAATATATGCATTATGTAACTCAGTTTTATCATACTATGGTAGATATGCATTCTATGTTCACTGTCACTGTCATCCTGTTACTCACCAGTTTGTTCGAGCAGACACCAGTAATGTCTCTCATTGTGAGACCTATTGTTACTGTTTTTGTCATATCCAATACGCACAGGGAGCTTGCCAGGCTCTGCTGTGTGGGCTCGATACTCTTGGTAGTTTTCCAGGCTCTCCAAGAGGGGCAGAGGAATAGAACACAGGTCGGCTGAGTGAAAGGCGAACGCCCTACCACTGTGCTATCACTCTAGCCCCATGCATTCTTTGTTAGGTTTATTTATTAAATCATCACCCCCTTGAGGACAACAGTGATTTAATTATTTATGCCAATCTGAAATATGAAGATTTTTGTTTGTATTTGAAACAGTTTAAGTTCTGCAGCAAATTCAGTATTCTTATTTCTTATTTTGTTCAACACTGAAAACATCCTATATAGATTATCCGTTTTAAGTAACTCCACCCCTCTAATGGAAATTTTCAGCTTTCTTCACATATTGGCAGGCTGTATGCAGAGGACTCCCGATAGATGTATTCATTGATAAGAACACCTGCCAGTGCTTTTTATTAGCCACCTACTTAGAAAATTAGGAAGTAATTGAAAATCTCTTCCTCATCATTTGGGTTCCATCTATTTAGTCCCTAATTCTAATTTATTATACAAGTGAGTTATGTGTGGGTTTATATCCTTCTAAATAATATCATAATGAAGAACATTGACAAACAAGTCATGTGCCTTCATTCCATTTTAAGGAAGTATAAATGATTTTATAGAAATGTCTTAGGCATAGGTTTAAATAATATAAACTTTGGGTACCAATATCCTTCTGTGGCGTTGCTTGTTTTAAAATAATCCAATATGTCTAACTTATTTATTTGCTAGAAGTGGCACCTTAGGCAAAACTTTCTGTCTTGTAGATTTAAGTTCTTTCCAATTGAAAGCAGTGGGGGGATTTATTATTCTATAGCCATAAATGGTGAATGAGCTGACAATTTGGCTAGCGTCTCTGAGAAAAAAAGTGCTTTATTTCAGAAGATGCAGCTAGATTTAGATCTATAACTGGCAGACTATTTTAAGTTATTTTTTTCTGAAAAACTCCATTGTACCTTAAAATCCAAATGGAAGATGAATTATATTGAGGTTCTATTGGTGTCAAAATCTCCTACCTACAGAAAATAACTTGGAACAATGGATGGACTCATATAACCAATTACTGATCATTTTTACTTACTCCTCGTATGAGCCCAACAAATCTTTGCCAAAACTTGGGTTAAACTACACCATACTCAAAATCCCAACAAACAAAACTTCTAGAACAAGAGACAAAAAGACTCAGTTAAATTAGAGTTGGAGGGAAGGTCTTGGCAAGCGGAAAAAAAGACAAATATCAAATCAAAGAACCATGAGACAAAACAATACAATCACAGAGCAACTTTTAGGCTATGAAATTTTATCTTTCTGGTAACAGGGAAAGTGCATTCCCAACACCTCAATGATGTTATTCTATACTTACATCACCGGAACAGAAGTCAAACATCTATAGAATCTAAACAGTTGTCACAGATGTGAAGAAGTACAGATTTGGTGCCCTCTTCTAATTTTGCTGATAGGGGTGTAGGTAGATATCATACTGGAACTCAGTATCCAAAGCAACAGGCTCTGAGAGTAAATATCTAAGGAAAGTTCCGTTCACCTCAAACAAATAACAGAGTTATTTGGAAACTGAGAGCCAAGAATCTAAAAGCCTATGTATTGCAGACAAATATACCCAGTCTCTCCTAATCCACACCTGACTTCTGGCAAAAAAATGCTTGGCCTTATTGTAAGCAATCTGGGAATTTGCCAAAGCATAGCAAGTCCTCTAGAGATCCACTGCATGCTATGTTCCCTTTTGGTCGGTTGTCAGACCTGAGGCATGCGTCTACTGCCAGTTGATCAGTGACTTCAGCCTACTCTTCATCCATCTTTATCGTGGTTCATCATCCACCTCTAGCTTTGTGATACTTTCCAAGTCACTCCCCGGGATCTCTCAAACACAGAATGAAGTTATCCCTGTACACTTCATTTTCTTGGTTCCAGTCCACTCCTACTTGAAGTTAATGACACAGGCAGATCAGACTCTTGCAAATGCAGATCCCCGATCCCCCAAGGGTCACCCAGGTCCTCTTGGGCATAGATTGATCAGCTCTTTCATAGACCCGTCGAATCGCTACTCATGATGGGAAGATAAGGAGTTCACTCACCCTGATGTGTAACTACAGCAAAATTGTGCAAACTTCCCAAAGAAGAATTCAAATCAGCAGTCATAATTCTCTCTAAAGAACCAGAAGAGCAGGTTTACATTTAGAGGGAAGTTCCAAAAGTCTATCAGTGGGCTTTATCAACAGACTTGTCTGATAATATGCAAGGAGATAGATAGAGACCTTTGACCAAGAATATTTTACCAAGCTATGTTATGAGTCATATTTAAAGGATAAGATTTTGTTTGGCAAACAACTACAGAAATCTGTCATCACTTAACCAGACCCCCAAGAAATACTTACGGGGCATCAAAAAATGAAAAAAAAATGCACACTTGGAAGTAGCAAAATAAAACAGAAAATTACATTCATGAGAAAAAAGGATAATAGTGGAGACTCAATATTTGAATCTACTATTTCTTTCCTAGTTATTCTATTGTATTCAGTTTAAAGAAATAAAAAAATTAAATACTGCACTTTATAGTATTACATATTTGGTTATTTTAATAGAGATCTTATTTCTCTGTTGATAATTTGATATAGTTTAATATATTATCAAGTATTATATTCTATCATGGTATATTATAATAACTTTAATATTTCTGTCTTATTTAGCATTTTACTTAAACTATAGTTGGTTTATAATTTTTTTCGCTAAGGCTGGGTCAAATAATCCTACCCATTTATAGACTAATATCACATATTTAGAAAATATTCTATTTTCTCTCTGAGTTATATTTTATTATTATAAATTTTTGCTTTTGTTGTTTATGTATTTTACTCAGTTAAAATCACATAGACAAGTATCTCCTTCATAATAGCATTACTTTCTGTTCTATTTATTTTTCATAGTGAAGCTTTGACTCTCATCTTCATAATTTAGGGGTCAGTAAGAGACTTAAGCAAATTTTTGATACAAAATGTGTTAAAATTTTTCCACTACCCTTTCTTTATAGTTCTTTAATTATGGAAATAGTTTCCTAACTTCTCAATTGTTCAAATTTTTTCAAATTTTATTCAAATTCTTATTTTTTAAATTTTATTGATTTAGTTATTTAGTAATTTGCTTTTTGGGCCACACCCGGCAATGCACAGGGCTTACTCCTGGGTCTGCACTCAGCAATTACTCCTGGCGGTGCTCAGGGGACCATATGGGATGCCGGAATTTGGACCCGGATTGATCATATGCAAGGTAAATGCCCTACTTACTGTGCTATCACTCCCGCCCCAAGTTTTATTCAAATTTTTAAAAGTAGGGAAGATGTGAATTTTCTGTTAGAATTTTAGCTAGTCCATTAAAATGTGTTCAAATCTTAGGTCAGCAGCTATCATGTTAAAAGCCTACCCTGTTTTTTTTTTCTCTTATGTCCTAACATCCTTCCAGAATCTGTATTTCTGTATACTCTAAAGATTTGAAAAAAAAGTTATCATTTCTGGGTTTTGATCATATTTTCCATAATTGATATCTGTTTCTATAGAATACTAGAAGAGTGTCTTTATGTCAGTTTATTCTATTTTATTATTTTATTATTTTTTTGTTGGAGGGATAGCACAGTGGTAGGGCATTTGCCTTGCACATGGCCAACCCAATTTAGATTCCTCCGCCCCTCTCTGAGAGCCTGGCAATCTACTGAGAGTATCTCGCCTGCACGGCAGAGCCTGGCAAGCTACCCATGGTGCATTCGATATGCCAAAAACGGTAACAACAAGTCTCAAAATGGAGATGTTACTGGTGCCCACTCGAGTAAATCGATGAGCAACGAGATGACAGTGACAGTGACAGATTATTTTTTTAAAATTTTGTTGAATCACTGTGAGATAGTTACAAGCTTTCATGTTTGGGTTATAATCACACAATGATCAAACACCCATCCCTTCACCAGTACACATTCCCCACCACCAATATCCCCAGTGTACCTCCCTTTCCCACACTCCCCCTGCCTCTATGGCAGACAATATTCCTCATACTGTCTCTCTACTTTTGGGCATTATGGCTTGCAACACAGACACTTAGAGGTCATCAAGTTTGGTCCATTATCTATTTTTGGCACATATTTCCCATTCCGACAGAGTCTTATAGAGTGTGGACAGAATATAAACATATTGTACCATAGAGATGATGAATGCACCATAAAGATGGCATTCTTAATTAAAATGCAAATGCATTATAATAACATACAAAGATTGCCAGAATCTGACTTCTTCCACATTGTGTTATGGGAGAATCAATGGAGAAATATTCATTCTCTCATTTTCTCATCATTCACTTACCACAGTGGCCTTACATCAATATTACACAAAATCTTTTTTTTCTACTTTAGAATAATTTTGCTTGCTTTTAGTAACTGACAATTAAGGTCCTAACACATCGCTATTATTGTTAATGTTTATTATTAATGTTATTGTTTGATATAAAATTTAATCATTGTAAAATAATTAGAATTTAAAAAATAAAATCCACAAAAATGCCAAGTCTTATATATAAAAAATATGAATCATTAAAATGGAATTGTCACAGCAGGAGATGTGCATGGAATATTAGTTATACTTGTTGCCAAAATGCATGTTCAGGTTGTTTCTTCTGTTCAAAACCACAACACCTAATCAGAGAGAGAGAACAAAAGGGAATTCCCTACCATAGTGGCAGGGTGGGGTGGGGGGAGACAGGACTGGGGAGGGGGGGAGGGATGTTGGGTTTACTGGTGGTGGAGAATGGGCACTGGTGAAGGGATGGGTTATCAAACTTTGTATGGGGGAAACATGAGCACAAAGATGTATGGATCTGTAACTGTACCCTCACGATGACTCTCTAATTAAAAATAAACTAATAAAAAAATAAAAATAAATAAAAAATTACATTATTTACGCTTCATTAACTTTATTTGTGCTTTGCATTGTGAGAAATACAAAACTGATATCCCAATTTTGTTTGTTTTAGTTTGGGGGCCACAACTGGCTGTGCCCAGGCCTTACTCCTGGCTTTGTGCTCAGGGATCAGTCTTGGAGGAGTCTGTGAATTTAAGCCATACCCAGGATTAAATTCAGGTCCACTGTGTGCAAGGCAAGTGGTCTACACACTGTACCATACTTCTGGACCAAGAATATAAAAAATGCAACTTGAACAACAAAAAAATCTTATTTATCTTTTTAAATTCCATTCTATAAGGGTACAAAATGACTAGCAAACTCAAACAAAGAAGGTACTAAGAAACAAAACATTACTATATAAATTAGACAGAAGGACTCTTCTAAGACTAAACTATTTAATGACAGTTTTTGAGATGAAGATAATTTGGTTGTTTATTAATAAGATGCATGTTACTTCCCTAATGAACCATTTTAATCAGTGATCTATCAGTTAATCAGTGTTAATCAGTGTTTCATTACTAAATGAGGACTTCATGATGAGGTGGACAAACTCATAGTGTTGCATAACTAATAAGTTGACATCAGTTTTTTCAAAATGATTTTAATTATTTAAGTTTATAATACTTCAGGTTTGAGAAATGACTATTGTTAGTCTATTAGACACCAGTGACTTTATGTGAGAATTCCACTTTGTAACCAAATGTTTTGAGATGATTGTAGTAATTGGTAGAGATGTGTCTCCTCCAATTAAAAAATAAAATAAAATCTTAGAAACGGGTTGTGTTTTAAAACAGTAAATTAAAAAAAAACAAATAAACAATCAATAAAAATGAAGAATATTCTCAGAGATCTGTTCATTAAGATTTTGTCTATGTACAATTTTATTACCAATAAAATGATACTACCTATGTAAGAGCACTAAAATCATAAAATAATTGAACGATTAGATAAAATAGAATTTTAAAAATAGGAAACTTTCTTTCTTTACCATAGGATGATGTTACCCTCAATTTGGTTTTAAGTGTTGTCCTTTAAATATTTATTGGGTTACATGTCATCTATATTACTTGCTCCAAATGATCATGCCCAAATCTACCGTCTTTGATCATGGCCCTATAAAGACTTTTATCTAGTCCTTAAGCTCTTCAGATTTGGGAAAGTATAACTACTTTTCACATCAAAAAAATGATTCAAAAACAATATAGGGTATAATTTTCAGATCATTGCTATTTTTGTTATACACCCTGTTTTTGGAGAATTTCTTGGTACCTTCATTTTTCCTTTGTTTCTCTTTTTTCTTCTTTTTTCTTCTTTCTTTTTCAATCTTTCTTTTCTCTTCTCTCCTTTCCTTTTGTTTTCATTCTTTTCTTTTTTATGTTTTTGCTTAGGTATAATTATACAATTTTTCTACATAACATGCAAACCATTTTCCTAAACTGCTTGATATATTTTGTGAAAAAAATTAAATATTATTTTAAGTGGACATATATAAAATAAAAAGATAATTTTATTTTATTTAGGTTACATTAGTTCATTGTATTACTGTATCACTGTCATCCCGTTGTTCATCAATTTGCTCGAGCAGGACCCAGTACCATCTCCATTTGTCCCTGTCACGTGCTAGTATAGTCCAATGTTGTCTGCTCACTTCAGGAACATGAAGAGCACATTGCTACTGTTTTTGGCATATCAAATACATCATGTATAGCTTGCTAGGCTCTGCTGAACACTGGTTAAAAGGATACATATATATACATATATGTACACACATATGTATGTTTATATTTAT
Source organism: Sorex araneus (assembly GCF_027595985.1). NCBI lineage: Eukaryota > Metazoa > Chordata > Mammalia > Eulipotyphla > Soricidae > Sorex > Sorex araneus. The sequence continues at coordinate 178,664,970 of NC_073303.1, read as the reverse complement.
GTGTGTACATATATTATGTTTGGTGAATGTAGTATTATCATGAAAATATGTAATACTATCACCATAATATAACCACAATATGTATATGGCACATACACCGTAATGTGCCAGTATCTCTCTATCACTGTCTGTAGAATCTTTCTCTTCCACACTATCCCCCTTGGTAACTCCAGTTCTAACATAAGAGTGCAAGAATCATGTGTGCATGTTGGGGGTATTGTCTGTTATTTTACTTTATTCATTTATCACTTATGAGTGAAAATATTTGATATTTGTCTTTTCCCTCACTTATTTCACTTTGGATGCCATACAGCAGGTACGTTTTGATTTGTAGCAAAAACCAGAACTTAATAATTTCCCAGATCTGACGAGTATTCCATTGTGTTTCTATATAAAATTTTTAGTGTACTCATTGGCTTTTGGACACTGGGGTTGTTTCCAGGTCTTTAATATTGTGAACAACACTGCAGTTAACATAAGTATTCACATACATTTTCAGATAAACGTTTTTGTGTTCCTAGGAATGATACCAGGAATAAAATTGCTGGATCATAAGATAATTCTGTTCTCAAATTTAATAAAGCCTCCAGACTATTTTCTATAGAGAATTATCCAATTTACAGCCTGTATGCCTTCTTTAGAAAAGTGTAATTTCTATGTGCATTTTCCCTTGAATTCTGTCATATGAATTTGAGAAAGTTATAAAATCTTTCAAAGATACATCTTTCAATAGTTATTTTTGTGGTCAAAGATTATGGGCATTTGAGCATTTTAGGACCAATTATCAAAAATATTTCTAGTTCTGAAAAGATGAGTGTGGAAGAGTTTCCTTAAAGAAGCCTTTGTCCTGAATTTAAGACAGAAGAACTCAATTAAAGGAAACGTTAAAAAAGTATAGTAGAAATAACTGAACACCTATGGTGTCATTAATTTTCTATATGAACCAATTGTTTAATTGGGGGACTTTTACTTCTATATGTCAAAAAATAATCAAGTCTTGGGGCCGGAGCGATAGCACAGCGGGTAGGGCGTTTGCCTTGCACGTGGCCGACCCGGGTTCGATCCCCGGCATCCCATATGGTTCCCCGGGCACTGCTGGGAGTAATTGCTGAGGGCAAAGCCAGGAGTAACCCCTGAACATCGCTGGGTGTGACCCAAAAAGCAAAAAATAAATAAAATAATAATAATCAAGTCTTATATAAGCAATACTGCTTAGTAGGCAAAGATTGCTATAGTTAAAGAAGAGACAGTAGACTTTTATGAAACTGTACTAAACAAAATAGTGATACCATTTTGTGAAGACAAAAGTGAAGACATTTTAAATTTAAAAAATCAGCTATAGAATTAGAAAAGCCTAATTTTGTTGTCTATTATTATTATTGAGTCATAAGGATTGGAAATTCTGTAAATTTAAGTTGTTCCCCATGAAAAAAGTATCCTTGAATGTAAGTATAATTTTTTTTAATTTTTGCAAATAGTGTGTATAACATAAATTCAAAAGGCACTTGCTTAGGAAATTCCTCAAGGAACAGAATAAGCAAATATATCTTCTTGTTTGTCCTAGAAGTTTTATTGGGCAAACTTTAGAACTTGGAAGATTATTAAAAACAATCTCTATCAGGAAATTCAAATTAGCATAGCAAGCAGTCTCTTTTAAGCATAGTCATAGCTCATTAAGAAAATTGTGCCTGAAGCTCCGAGTCCAAGTACATATATACATGCAAGATAAATAGAAATGCTTTGAGATATTCCCCATGCTCAAATAATGTTACTTTTTGAAACTTTAACTTTGATTCATCCTTAGCCAGAAGAAATTCTAAAAATGAAAGTATCATGGAAATTTATAATCTGTAGATAATATAAACCTGAGAGTTTGTACATATTTCTTTATATTGGTTCCCATAAAATTAAGCATTATATAATTTTACATATTGTTTTACTGTTTTTGTCAAATATTTAAGGGTCTTCATTTAAAGATAGTTTATTGCACAAATAAGACTAATCTACATTATTAAACTATTCTCTTTTAGCTTTAAGGAAATGGAAATTCTAGGTAATGATAATGATGCTTTAGCGCATAAGTAATTTGTATTTGTTAAGTGATGTGATGATGTCATCTTATCCAAACATTTGAAAATAATGTGATAGAAAAAGAGAATAAAATATTTTAAATATGATTAATTCAATATTAAATAGTTCAATTTTCTAGTTTAAGATAATAGTCTTGATAAATTTGCCAATAATAATATCAAACTATTTCTTATAATTCATTTTGACATTAGTTCTATTAAAGACATAAAATGAAATTAAGGATGTTGTGTTCTTGATTAAGAGTGTGTTTTTAACCATGACATGAGACAAATGCCCAATGACAGAAGAATTGATCTATGATTGGAACTCTTCTTCAAGTGCTTGGGGAAAAGGCAGTTGGAACAGAGAAGGGACAACAATGACAAAGATAGTTGGAAGTGATCACTCTGTATAAGAACTGTGTGCTGAAAAATAGGGAAAGGAACAAACATGATAATCCCTCAGCATTTGTTTTATGAGCCATAGTGCCCAAAAGGAGAGCGAGAGAAGAAGAGAGGGGATGGGAGAAGGAGAGAGAAGGATGGAGCAAGGCAGAGAGGGAGAGACAGAAAGGGAGAAAGAGAGAAAGAGAGAGAGCACAGAAGAGAGGGAGAGAGAGAGAGGAGAGAGAGAATGGAGGAGAGAGAGACAGAGAGACAGAGGGACAGAGAAACAGAGACATAGAGAAAGAGAGATGCCTGCCATAGAGGTAGACTGGGTGGGGGAAAGGGGTGGCAGAAGAGGAACTGGGGTCATTGGTGGTGGGAAATGTACACTGGTAGAGGGATGGGGGTTGGAACATTTTATGAGTTTAGCCCAATCATGAACAGCTTTTTAACTGTGTATCACATAGTGAATCAAAACATAAGAATTTTTTTTAAATAATATTCTTTTACTAATTCAACAAGAGGGACTATAACAAATACATTTAAATGTTAATGGGAAGAACTAGGCATAGGACACTATAGTAGAGCATTGGCTTTGCATGTGTATGACTCTGATTGACTCTAATAATACCCCCAACCAAAGAAAAGGTCATAATAAATTAGATGTCCAAAAAACTGAAAATTTATATTAATCTGTCTAATAAATTGTTTGTTTAAGTGTGCACATAAAAGTAGCATGGAAGAGAGTACTATAGTCATTTTATACAGATACATCATCATCATCATCATCATCCCGTTGATCATCAAATTTTTCAAGCGGTCTCAGTAACGTCTCCATTTGTCCAAGCCCTGAGATTTTAGAAGCCTCTCCTTACTCGTCCTTCCCAATGATGCTGCATTGGAGGCTTTTTCAGGGTCAGGAGAATGAGATCCAGCATTGTTACTGGTTTTGGCATACGAATACACCACGGGGAGTTTTCAAGGCTCTCCCATGTGGGCAGGAAACTCTCAGTAGCTTGCTGGTTTTCCCAAAGGGAGAAGTAGTCTATAAGATGTCAAGCAGCTGCAAACTGGCCTCGTGGTTCCAGGAGCTTGCTTTTAAGTCTCTGAGTGTGGGCTGTTGGTGAGAATATAGGGTGCCGGGGGGCAGTTCCTGGGTGTGACTACTGGAAAATGGGAAATCTGGGCAGAAGAGGCCCCGTCCTGATCTGAGCAGGCTTGGAGGTCTCAGCCCCTCGTTCCACACACCTGGGTTCCTCTGCTGGTGCCTTCATCCTTGAGACTCACCTGAACATGTGGAGAGGGGCCTTGAGCATGGCTGTGGCTGGGCTCCAGAAATCTTTGGCCTCAGGATCTCTGCTGTGGGGGAGGAGAGCTGGATCACAGCCCCCCCGAGGGCCTCAGAGAAGACAGCGAGGTGCTCGGGTCAGAGACTCTCTGCATAAAGAAATATAATTACCTCATAAGTAAAAATATTCAATATAATTAGAATCAGAAAAATAAACACAGAATTAGGTATTTTTGTAGACCAGATTGACTATTGAAAAGCAAAGTACTGGTATAAGTACTGGATAAAAATACACATCTCAGTCAATGCTTAGATAGATATGTAATCATATGTAAAATGTATAACAAATAAAAATGTATGACTCAAATGAAAATAGTAGATATTCTACAATGTTACATGAAAAACAGTTGCTATGACTACTCCAAACTTTGCCATTACACATATTAATGTAAAATCTAGAGGAGCACATTATGAGTAATTTATGGATTATTTGTGTCCAGAAATGCTGCAAAGAAAATGTGGTAGAGATAGATAGAAGGGAAGATGTAAAGTAAACAATGATTAGAGGGATCTGTCTCTTTCTACCTTCTCACTTCTTTTTTCTCCACCCTCAAAATAGATCAAGAAATTTAGCATAAGTCATATCATGAAGAAAACAGTCATTTTATATACACAGGATATGCCAGTGTGCTCATTGTTTTGAAGATATTAACTTATCTGATGAGTTAAATGAATATTTTTGATTAATAGGAAATGGACAAGCTTCTTAGGTAAAAAATAAATTATCTTAGTTGTATTAGCTGGAACACTAGGATACTAAACACTGCCTTGCTCTAAACACTGCCTTGCTCTAGTTCCTTCACTTGAACACGTGCATATTTCCAGTCTCTCATACTTCAATACACTTCAAAAAAAACTATGTTCAAAGTCCTTTAAGGCATAGAATTGTAATGCCCATTGAAATTTCCTAACATAAACTAGCTCAGTTAATGCTATCATTTTGTGTAATTCATTTTGACCGTGGTTAAATTTTTGTTTTTAAATTTTTTAAAAGAAAATTGAATAGATAGCAACACTATTTTCCCTTGTTATTATAGCAATACCATCATGGTCATGCAAAAATTGAATAAGAAGTAAATAAGACTATCTAGTATATTTAATTATATGATTCAAAACAAAAAAATGGTTTGCATGACTATGTTATAGACTTGTGTATACATAATGGGACTATTTTTCATAATGATAAAGGGGAATAGGTGTTTTTGTATTAAAGCTAATGTCTTGCCAGCAAAAGTTTAATAAATAAAATCCTCTCTTATGAAAGGAATGTTCACTTATGAAGCAGTAAAAACAAATACAAGTGATTGAGGATACTAAAGGTGTAGACTTAGATGGAACATAATTTTTTTCTTGAAAAATATTGCTTACAAAGGTTTTTGGTTGCTTACAATCACTGTGAATCAAAATAATGTGTTCATGAAACAAATCAATCAATAGGCCTTTTCTAATAACTGACATGTTAGCGAGACAATATTGAACCAGAATTGAACTAAAGTCAAGCTGTCATTCATGATTTACCTGTTGGAGCATTTGTTGGAGTGAAAGTGAGTTATGTTTTGATTAGAAAATACAGAAAAACAGAGTTATCAGACAGACAGAATAGAGATTGAGTTGTTTAAAATCTTCTATTGAGTCCAAATCAGTATTTGTCTTTCTTCTCCTAGTGTAAGTTCACAGAACACACATTCCAATTGAAGGAAAATCTTCTATAGCAATAATAACAGAGACTGCTGTAACTCTGAGTGTTTTTTCAACTGATCAAAGAGCATGTTAGATCATTTCCTTTGGCTGAATTTTATATACTATATGCTTATTCATAAAATTAATGATAAGTCTATTAAAATATTTATATTTTTGCTGGTGGAGAACTTGATGTAATAGCCAAGATGTTTAAAACTTATTCCCCAAATTGCAACATACATGGCTTTCTACAAAGACCACCATCTACTTCCTCAAGATTTTCACAATTCTCTCCATTTCCTTTTCCAAGTCACACTTTTTTTTTAATGAAGTTTCAGGCAAGTGGAATGGGACAAGGAATTTCCTAGGTTTTAATACTGTGTAGGACAGCACAGGAGTCAAGAAGGACCAATTCTGGATTAAAGCCCAGAAGCTGTTAACAGAAGGGATTAGAGAACAAATATTTGTCCAGAAATTATTCAGGAGACAAGATATTCACACATGGTCTAATCTACCTAATCCTTACTCAAGCTTCCTCTTTACTAGCCCGTGCTATTTGTTCAGATCTCAAGTTATATATCATTTGGACAGAGACTTTAGCCTAGTAAAGTATCATGTCACTTAACTTATTACATTCCCCATTTGTGTAATTCAATTTTATTTATTTATCTATGAAATTATTTTTTGTCAAGTTTCTTTTAATAAATGAACTATCAGTTATTCAATCATTTATGCATTCATTTTGTTAAAATAATTGATTAGTAACTGACATTATTGGAAGCAGTTATATATTATCTTGGAATTCAAGAGAGAATTTCTAAGATACACAATTTGATATTGAAGAGTCACTACAGCACCTTATTTCTCTAGCAATGTTTAACAACCATTTGGTGTAAAGTCACTACCCTATCTTTGCTTTAACATAAGTGACACAATTATCCAAATAATAACGAGTAAAACAAAGAAACTCAATCTATATACACATGATATATACACAATCTCTAGTGCCATACATAATTTTCACCTGTTTATTAAAGAATAAACTATATAGCAAATATTCACATCTACCCAGTAGGTTTATGTGTGTAGAAATTCACTGTTCACAAGTGCTTCAAGTACATTTTGATGAGGCTAAAGTTTGACAGTAAAATAAACCACACATATTGAAGCATCGCAAACATCATATTAAAAGTGTTACTGATATTGTAAATGTCTCATATAGTAGATTGACCTTGATCAAAACAAGAGCAAGGCAGTTATGGTCACTGTTATATTCTTAATCAGATACTTTGGCCCACTCAGTGATTACACCAATTCATCAAGCATTTCCTGATGATGATACTGGGCTTAATGTATTGAAGGTTGCATGACAATAAGAGTCACATAAATACATGTTAAATATTAAGCAGAATTGGAAAGAATGTGCTTTTATAAACATGACATCATGTTACATACTTTAGACTATCACTGGTAACAAACTTCCCTATTTATATTCTGCCTTTAATTTGAATGTTTTATCATTGTATTGGGGTTTTGTTTTAGTTACTAAAGATTTGTTCAATTTCCTTCTTATTTGAGTAGCAAAGAGGACCACGAGTAACAGACATTTAAAGATCTTTGGTGTTGTCCATAGATAGTCCATAGGAAAAATTTGATGGAACCCACTGAGACCTATACAGTAAAATACATTTGAGTATCTCACAACTCCTTTTGTGGAGCTGTGAAACAAATTATGCTAAAAGCTACACACTCACCTAATACGTCTTTGCTGTCATATAACCAGGATTCAATTCACAACTGAATACCGCTTTGGAAATTTACTTTCCTCAAGAAAAGCACAGCCTTAAGGAGAAAGTAATTACTAAATATGAGTGAGGAAAAGGAACAATGGTGCAAAGCCTAAACAAATCATTATCGTTGTTACCAGAGGGTTTCAGAGTCAGGAAGAGGAAGAAAATGGTATATACATGTTTGACGTTTTAATATTACACCCTCATTAGTTGCTTTCTAAACTCTGAAATATTTGACATGTAATTTAACTACCCAGAAGATAGGCCATTTTCTCCAATTCCTACAGAATGATTCTGCTTAAAATAGAAAAGAGTAATGTAAAATGAAGAAGGGAAAGAAGTAAAGGTATTGGAATCACAATTTTCTAACTTTGCAGAATATAATGGAAATCACAATATTCATCTTTGGGAATATGACAAGTAATCTCCAATTTTTTAAATAGAAGTTGTAACATTTCTATTATTGATTTTATCATCATTTAAAAATTTAATGGGAGCTATTCTTTTAAATGGAGAGTGATTGCAAACTTTTATCTATTTGCAAAAATTTAAACTTTTGCTACTTAAGAAAGAAATCTCTCCCGTTATTATATAAATTTCACAAAGTGTTGATGACTGAAGAATATCATCTAGAGAAGAGGTGATGTTTACTATTTTATTCTTTGTTGATTGTTAACACATTCACTGTTTAACAATCCTGTTCATCTTTAATACAAAATCTGGCACTACATTTCTTTAATATGCAAATTTTCAGCATACATGTAATTGTTAGAGAATAAGATCAATATTTTTGTTACTCTAACAAAAGCAGAATTTTTAAAAAGCCAATTTCTCTGCTGTAAATTTGGAGTCACCATACTAAGAATTCGTAGCTGTGAATCCTGATTGAAGAGAGTTTAACTCTAAAGTCCTTTGCAGGAACTGTGTGCTTTTTACTCCGAGTATTCTGCATGAATAGAGATTTTGCACAGGAGAATTTTCCTTTTCACTTCACTTAGGCCCCAGAAACAGTAAAGTCTCCTATTAAAAGTTCTAACATTCTGCCCCGAAAAGTTCTACTTTATTAGTTTTAGCCATTATCAGCTAGAATACTATGAAATTGTGAAGAAAGGTAACAGATAAAATATATAAAATTCTTTTTATGTTTATTGAACCGCATGGTGTTTAGACGTCAGTGGAGATTTCACCTCAAAATATCAAGAGGATTGCTGAGCACATGCGTCCTCTTACAACATGTGTTTAATTGACTGATAATTAAAGGAAACTGAACTTACACGAATCTGCACTTACCATACTGCCATCATATTTTTTGAAGTAATATTTATTATTTATAATTTTTGAGGATGAAGCAACATCATTAGAACTTACTTAGAAAGATGTGAGGGGGGTTGAAAGAGAGGAAATAAGTTTCTAGAGAGAACAAGGGCTTCTCCACTGGAGAAAGCACAAGCAAAGAGACAGAGACACGCACATCTACATTACGTGAAGTACACTGAACTGTCGTCTATCTAATTTTTACTCTTATTGAATCTTTGAGATAGACCCTTACAAAGCTGTTCATGATTAGATTTCAGTCATACAATATTCCAAAACTCATCCTTCAAACAGTGTACACTTCTCAGCACCAGTGTCCCCAGGGTCCCTCCCATCACCTCCTCCCAACCCCTGCCTGTCTTGATGTCAGGCACTCTTCTTCTCCTCCTTCATCGTCATCATCTTCCTTGTCTTCGTCATCTTCTTCATCTTCTTCATCTCCATCTTCATCTCCATCTCTGTGATCTCCTTCACCTTCTTCTTCTTCTTCTTCTTCTTCTTCTTCTTCTTCTTCTTCTTCTTCTTCTTCTTCTTCTTCTTCTTCTTCTTCTTCTTCTTCTTCTTCTTCTTCTTCTTCTTCTTCTTCTTCTTCTCCTTCTTCTCCTTCTTCTCCTTCTCCTCCTCCTCCTCCTCCTCCTCCTCCTCCTCCTCCTCCTCCTCCTCCTCCTCCTCCTCCTCCTTCTTCTTCTTCTTCTTCTTCTTCTTCTTCCTCATCTTCTTCTTCTTCTTCTCTTTCTCTCTTTCTCTCTTTCTCCTTTTGGGCATTGTGTTTTGCAATATTGATACTGAAAGGCTACCTAGAATATCCCTTTACCTACTTTTAGCACTCAGATCTTGTCCTTCATGATCATTCCCTCAAATTATTGTCATACTGGTTAGTTCTCTATCTTACATACCCTCAACCCCACACACATCTGTGGTTAGTTCCAACTATTGATCAGTCCTCCTTGACCCTGTTTTGCCTGGCCGTGGATGTTAGTCTTCTACTATATATATTTTTATATTTGTATCTATTTTCTTATGAATCATACTATCAAATACATCTAGACTACCAGCTATAATCTGGAAAAATTTCATAAAAAATTCTACCATATAATAAAGTGTTTAAATAAATTTTTAATTAAAATTATAACAGAATATGCTAACTATAATATGTAACAAGTAATTATCATTTGGCTTAAAAGAACAAGCACCTGGTAGAAATTTTTTTTAAAGCTCAGAGAAATAAAACAGAAATTATTTATCTGAAGGTGCAATCATAAAGACATAATCTACTATATCTTTTAAAATTTTGGAAATAGCCTTCTTTATGTTGTCAAATCAATCCAGGTCATACAGCAGGTTGGGCACCTGCCTTGCATGTAGTCAACCAGGTTTGATCCCTAGCACTGCATATGGTCCCAGAGTCCCGCCAGGAGTGATTACCGAATGTAGAACACATTATGTTCTTTCTATACGTTGGCATTATGTTGTTTCTTTATTGCAAATAAGAACATGCATTCAGAATCCAAAAGACTGTTTCTTTTTTAATAATTTAGCTAAACAAACACCTTTTATCATTTCATCTAGCTTCTGATTTGATATTTCCTCTAGATTTCTCAACAATGTAAATGCAAATATTGGATTTGGAGATAAGAATTCAATTAGCATTTCAAAGAGGTCAAATTAATTCCCTTCCAGACATTTACTGTTATTTCAGTCTACCAAGTAAAACCAATTCTAGAGTACAAATCAATTTTTAAACCTTACAAATTATTTTCCTCTTAGAAAAACAGCAGAGTTTTGTAAACTATATATTTTTAACAAGTCTTTGCATTATTTTTATATTTTTATCTAAGAAGGCTATTTTGAAGCATTTTGACTTAATGTCTGTGAAATACATTGGATAATATATGGTTACATAATATATAATGCTCTAAAATATAGTAATTTGAATCAAATTATTATTATTATAAAATCTCTTGAGCCTTTTTTCTCTTTTTGTTGAGCTTATGTACAGTGAAAAAGTTCCCAGTCCTAGGGTAATCTACCAGTGAACATTGATTCATTCATTCATTCATTCATTTTTTTAAACATTGTATTGTTTTTAAGTGGATATGTAAAAAATGTTAATAAAAATACATCTTTGTGTTATTTTTATACATTATTCCATGTGTCTTTTCACATCCAAATTCCAACCAGGAGAAAAGAAATTCTTGTGAAGACAGACATAATCTGTCAGAGAGGAATGTGACTTTTGTTATTTCTTCCTATACTCTATTGATAACAAATTGGTCATATAGCCATACAAAACTACAAAGCTGCATTAACATAAACTGTGTAATCATGTGCCTGGTCTTAATTATGTTAACATCAAAATAATATAAGGGCAGGTTTTACTGAGTTTACTATCTCTAGAGCATTGTCCTCTTTCATACCTTCTTGGTTTGTATCCATTCATATTTTCCAAATTTTTATTGGTTTCAGCTGGTCTATTTTTTTATTAAAATATATTTTTCTATCCTGCCCTGAAATGGACAATTTTAGCTAAAAGTGTCCACGGAGGACCAATCAGGAAACAGGAGATGTTGCAGTAGTTTAAACATAGAAAAATTACACACAATGATTAACAATATTGAACATGGAACAAAAAAGCAAACGTCAAAGAATTCAGAAGCATCAGCTACAGGGAGTAGCCCCAATGTCTCAGGAAATTTTATATTGGGAAGACTTCCCATTACATCTCATCTTACCTCCTTTCCTACTCTGTCTCTCATTGCTGAGGTTTAGACTTTGTTCAAGGAAGAATGGCAATGATATGTGCTGATTAAGGTCAGAAGTAACACTAGTTGCTAGTGACACTGCTGGAAAGTGAATGCTACATGTCTTCCTCTCCAGTAAGTAGGCAAGGCCTTTGGGAAACAATTACAAATTGCATCAGAATCATGAAAGAACTCCTTTCCTTCTATGGCGTCCCTCCCTCCAGCGCCTTCTAATAAAAGATTTAGTATCCTGGTCACTGGCAAAGAAGTATTTATAGAATCTAGCTCCAAACCATGCATCAGGACAGGGAGGAGTAATTTGAACATGATATTAAATTTTGCAGTGAGCATGACTTGAAACTGATGTATAATACTACTGTCCCTGTATCACTGTCATCCCATTGTTCATTGATTTGCTTGAGAGGGCACCAGTAATGTCTCTATTCGTCCTAGCCCTGAGATTTTAGTAGCCTCTCTTTACTCATTCTTCCCAAAGGTACCGCATTGGAGGGTCTTTCAGGGTCAGGGGAATGAGACCATCATTGTTACTGTTTTGGTCATATCGAATACACCACAGGGAGCTTGCTCGGCTCTGCTGTGTGGGCAGGATACTCTCGGTAGCTTGCCAAGTTCTCCAGGAGGGAGAACTACACAGGAAGAGATTGCCCGGTGGGCGTGTGCTTCCAGGTGCTTAGTTTTACAGTCTCTGGATCTTGGCCATTGATGGGATTACACGGCACTGGGGGCAGTTTGTGGGTGTGACTGCCTAGCTATTGTAAAATGGGGAATCTGGGTGGAGGGGGCCCAGATATATAATATATTTTGAATTATATAAGAAAAATACAAGTTTTATTTTAATATGAAGAACTCTCTCTAGTAAAGTTGTCCTTAGGTGGCTGATTAACTTCCAGGTGCAGATTTACCAACCTATTTGACACAGTGTTATAATAGTTGGTTCATCAGTGTTTTAATAGTCCTCAATAGATTCCTCAATACAAGATAAGAAACTATAGACTATAAGAACAACCAAACATTTGTCAGTTGCCTAAGCAATAATGGAAGTTCATCTTTCTAAATTTCATTGAATTTGCTGGAATCTAGTATTGACTCGTGCAAGGCACTGAGCCACATTATTGGATTTATAAAATTCTTAGTGACAAAAAAGAAAATCATATTTTTAAAATTTTCATACAATTGACTGCTTGATAAGATTGCTTATGACCATCCATCTCCTCACGAACCCTGTCATTATCAGTGTTACTAGTGAGAAAAAGAAAACCAAAGCTGCAGATGTGTTCCAAGAGCCATCTGGCTCCTTTGGAAGGTAATTTACTTACCTAAAAATAATCATATGCATATGGGCGCTCCTCCTCTTTACCGTAACATATTCCTGAAACTGTTAGCATTCATTCCAAGTGTATTTTTTTTCTCTCCCGTGCATACTGTTCTTTTGTTAATATTCATATGTGATATCTGAGGAAAAGAAACAACTCACACATCCTGGGAAGCTGGAAAAATCTGTTGATGAGTTTTTTTTTTTCTTAAATCAAAAGCGTTCTTTTAGGCACAGTCAATCAGTGAGTTTGTGTTTTCTCCTTTCAGTAGCTGTAATAGTGTCACGTTTTTTGAAGTAGCAATTTAGAGTTTGATTCCAAACTAATTTCTTCACATGCAGCCCGCTGAAAGGTAGGCTTCCAACAGGCTATGACCATCTTTGAATATTTTCATCTCTACGGAGTTTTGCACACACTGGAAATTTGATGTCTTTAAGCAGGACATAACATTCAGTCACAGGAAAATGTAAGGCACACCTTTGACCCTCACACTTTATCCTCTTGTTTTTTGTTTGTTTGTTTTTGAATAGCAATGAAAACAATAAAGTTTGCAGGCTCAGCATTGCCCAGTTCTTCTTTGAAGTGATTGGAGATGTCATCTCACTACAGAATTCCTCTAGAACAATCAAGAAACACGTCAATTACTAACATAACTGAGCAGGTCTATGCCATAACGTATGGATGGGGAATATGGAACTCTAACATACGCACATGAGTTGACTGGTCATCAGCTAATGGGGAGCTTGAATAGTATGTTCCCATACTACAATGAGTATACTTCAGAGAGCTAGACATAGGACCACCCCTGGATGAGAGTCTTTTTCTTAGGTTGGTTCCTTTTTAATCTCTTAAGACTAAAGACATCAGACATATTAAATGTCTAGCATACTGCCTACATTCCAAAATATAAGCTAATTCTCTCTGAGTAAAATAGGTTTGAAAAGAAAGCCACTGTTATTTTTATACTAGTCCTCATAATTTTACCTGACTTCCTCTATCTTAAAATTATAAAGTCGATGCTCTTTTTTATATTTTTAACATGTCAAAGTGTTTTCAAATAGCTTAGAAGTAAGAGCAAAGTAGAGAAACAGCTGTCCCTTGTTATTTTGTTTCCTGAATACAAATAGTCTTAAATTGCTGTAAATGGAAAGGCTGGAATGAATTCAAACACCGCCTGTTTAAATACACTCAGACTGATGTTTGTGTGTTGGAACCTTTGGAGCAAGGCAGCGCTAGAAGATGCAACACATTAACTTGTCGCATATGACAATCTACGGTTATGAGCCCTCTTTGTTAGGTAGAGTTGCTTTGGTATCCTTCAAAATTTTTGTGACAGCAAATCACCAGAGATTTTAAAAGAGCTATCTAAATAGCAGCATTAAGTCCTGAGGCATTTCATGTGATTTTTTTTACTTTAACTCCTCTTAGGAAAACAAAAGCCCTTTTGGAATTCCACAGTTAACTGCGTCCAGTTGGGTATGTCGGATTTTTATAATATGTCAGGAAAGGAATGAGTGAATAGATTCAGTCTTTGCTCCTTCTGGCTTCTGAACTCTTGCCATTTGAGAAGTTAATCTACATATAAAGACTAGAAGAAGGTGATTCATTTGCTTCCTTTTCATAACTCACTACTTTAAGGTAAGCCCCATTCCCAGGATATTCTTAAAAAGAACATTACTCGACATGTTTATTGACTGTATGGGATCTGAAAGATTTTCTAATGAATTCCTTCTTCTTTCTTTGAGGAAACAGTGCAAAAAGTTTAAGGAACTTGGCCCACGTCATGGAACAAATGTTGAGTATAATGGTCAGAATTAAATCTTAGTGTTCAAAATCAAAGACCAATATTTTTGTCCTAAGATCAGTTCCATAATTCAGTTGAAGGAGTTTCTCTAGGTATTGAACTAGTCTGGAACTAATAGGACTTTTCTTTTTGTACAACTTCCTCCCAATTCCTTATCACCCTCTTGCATAATAATGCAGGTGACCTCACTCCCAAACTCACTGTCTAGTATATAAGGCGGGAGCTTGAAAGAGTAGTTATGGCTCGACTATTTGAAATGAAAAGTGTTCCTAGTTTCTGGCCTCACCAGTTATTAAAAGATTATAAAGTTTTAGGACCAGGCAGGGAGTTAGGAAGTAACAGTCCTGGTCCCATTAAGAAGATGGAGTAGCTTATTAGAGGAAAATCAAAGAGATTGTGAATTAAAGGTCTTAGAGAGTTGTATGCAGTAGAGAAGAAAAAAAAGTTCTCTACTGTCTCCACAGATCAAGACTAGGGAATAAGGGGCTGGAACAATAGCACAGTGGGTAAGGGGTTTGCCTTGCACCCAGCCAACCTGGGTTCGATCCCCGGCATCACATATGGTCTCCCCAGCACTGCCAGGAGTAATTACTGAGTGCATGAGTCAGGAGTAAACCTTGTGCATTGCCAGGTGTGACCCAAAAAAGCAAAAAAAAAAAAAAAAAAAAGACTAGGGAATGAAGTAAAATTATATTGTTAATTGTGTTCATAGACTATTTTTTGTAGAGGTGTCTCCTAGTGATGATCAAGAGTTGAAGGACCCCTCCCGTGATTTCCTTCTGCCTGGATCAGGGCTCAACGCTCTGGGTGAGGACTGCTGAGGTCCTTCAGTGTCAGGGATCCCCTGCATTGCCCTGGAACCCCCAGGGTATCAGGGTCAGTCACCTGCAAGACATATGCCTTCAGCCCTGTACTATCTCTCTAGTTACCCCCATAGTATCCTCAGGCTATGTTTAAAGCAGTAGCTACATGCAGTATTGATAGTTCTGTCTATGTTTCCTGTCTTTGGAGAGGTGGGTGATTTTTTTGTTATGTTCCACTTTGGAGTGCTCATAAAGTTCAAAGAAAGTATCTAGAATTTCTTTCTACTACTGAGCCAAGGAATCCAAGAGCTCACTTCCACTTTAATTTTATTTACATAAAACTAGTTATTTTAAGGGACTGGATAGATGTTAGGCCATGGCTCATTCCCCATACCCATAATGGGCCTCAAGGACTGATCCCTTAGTGCACAGCCAAATTTGAGCTTGAGCACTGTCTGCAGTGTCCCCAAACAAAACAAAAATTAGGGCTGGGGTGATAGTACTGTGGTAGGATACTAACCTTGCATAACACCACCCTGGTTGATTTTTCTGTACCCTAGATCATCTGGATCCTGCCAAAAGTGATTCCTGAGTGCAGTCAGGAGTCCTAAACAGGACTGCGTGTGCCCTGAGTAATTATAGCACTTCACTGTAGCATTTTGGTCCAGTTGTTCATTGATTTGCTCTAGCAGGCACCAGTAATGTCTCCATTGTGACACTTGTTGCTACTGTTTTTGGCATACCGAATAAACCATAGGTAGCTTTCCAGGCTCTGCCATGGGGGCAGGATACGCTTGGTAGCTTGCCATACTCTCCGAGAGGGAAGGAGAAATCAACCCGGGTCTGCCACATGCAAGGCAAACGACCTACCCACTGTTCTCTCACTCCAGTCCAATTTTAATTTATTATAAATACTATATTATTAGTAAATTGATATTTTATTGTGTCTATCTCTCTATATATATAAAATTGTTTTTATAATTTTTAATTTTAGCATGAATTAATGATTATCTTACTATTTGCAAAGATAAAACTCAGTGAGATAAAATAAAGCCTAAAGAGCAAACATAAGTATTTGGGAAGGGCATGTACCATATTTGAAAATTCTTCATAATTTATATTTGTAGACTCCATCCACTGTGTGGTGATGGGGTTGAATCCATCTCCTGCCGGTGCCAGATAATCTCCTCATTGGCCACCCTCCAGAACTCATGGCTGTTTCTCCCGGAAGGGAGCATAGAATGAGGGCCCCATAACCATAACTCCAGACTCCACACCAGGGGTGCCCTATTGGGGGCAGGTAAGAGCCCTCCCCACCCCAAGAAACCCAGCCCCGGCAGTTGACCTCCACTACCCCACTGCCACCATGTTCCAGGCTGCTTTCCACACACTCGGGCAGAGCCTCATGCATGAGCGAAGTCGCACAGAATCTAGGTAATGAGGAACTTTGTGATCTTGGACTCTGGGCTCAACAGGACCCAGGAGCAGAGATCCTCTGCCTGCTTCCCCCAATCTCTAATGACCCAGTGGTCACACCCATAAGCCACCTCCTGCTGGCACTAGATAATCTCCTCAGAGGCCACCCTCCAGAACTCATGGCTGCTTCTCCCGGAAGGGAGCATAAAATGAGGTCCCCATAACCATGCCTCCAGACTCCGCACCACAGGTGCCCCATTGGGGGTCAGGTGAGAGTCCTCCCCACACCAAGAGACCCAGCCCTGCAGCTGACCTCCACTACCCCATTGCTGTCACACTCCAGGCCACTTTACACACACTCGGGCCGAGCCTCACGCATGAGTGAACATATTCCTGGACCATGTGGCTGCTTTGCAGTCACACAACACATCATAAATTAATATATATATATATGCTTTATATGTGTGTGTGTGTGTGTGTGTGTGCCTATCAGAGAGTCCAGCAAGCTACCGAGAGTATCCCTCCCACACTGAAGAGCCTGGCAAGCTCTGTGTGGTGTATTCGATATGCCAAAACCAGTAGCAATAACAGGTCTCATTCCCCTGACCCTTAATAGAGCCTTCAATCATTGGGAAAAAATGAGTAAGGAGAGGCTGCTAAACTCTCAGGGCTGAGATGAATGGATACATTACTGGAACCAACTCGAGGAAATCCATGAACAGTGGGATGGGGGTGACAGTGATGACAGTGAGAGTCAATCCACAATTAAGTAACTTTATTATTGCCTACACATCATATTATATCAGCTTTGGGGGCTGGACAATAGTAAGGAGTTGTGGCTCTTGCCTTACACTCAAAAACACTGGATAGGATGTGAAGGCGATCTGGATACTACATCTGTCACCCCATTGATTGCCAGAGTTGATTCCACTGATCTGGTTGGTGTCCCCTTTCCCCCTCACTCCTCCGTGTGCGTCCCGTCCCTCCTGAGAGTGCACTCAATGGAAGAGGATAGCCTTCCTGGATTAGAGATGACCAGATGACCAGTCTTTGGTCAAGGGTATATGAGTAGCTGCTTGCTAGATCCTCCAAACAAAAACACTGACTAAATCCCTGGCACCGCACGCACATGGTCCTCCAGCACTAAGATACTCATCCCTGAACACAGCACTAACAAGTATGTCACTCAAGAAGCAAACTATACACACACAAAAATACACCCTTTCACTATCTCCTTTACAATTTACCCTCATAATGAAAGTTTACCTTAAGGTGAATCTGATTCTATGTTTTTGACATAAAATCCATTTGAATACAGCCAGCAATCCTAATGTTCTTATCATTCGGTATTCTTTCTTGTTCACAATCTTTCATAAGCCAATCATTTTCTTATAGAACTCATATTTGCCTGTCAAAACAAAACCATGTGTAAATCATTCTCCAATTGACTCTGTCTCCTAAAGTCCAATGCAAAACTTTCCTCAAGTTTCCAGAGAACCTACAATTGGATCTGTACCATTAATAATGTGTTGCATTAGGTTTTCACATTCTTGATTCCTACAGTAAAATCAACGTATTGTGACCCTGTGTTACTATCAGATTCATTTCTCTTTTATTCTTACATGAACTAGCCCCCAGCACTTAATAAATATTGCCTCAGAAATGTCTGTTATTTGTGTTTCCTTGATTCCATTTCCCCCAATTTTTTTTAAATCCTTAGTCTCCCTTTTCTATTATTTTCTGTTCTAATAAAACTTTCAGAACTCTAATAGAATTCCCCAACTCTAGAATCATCTGTAAAGCAAAATCCAATATTACCTCATATTCACAAAACATATGCTTGCTCCATACTGCTTACAAAATAAAATATAATATTTTTAGCATTTCCCACAATCTGTATTTGGTGATGTACAACATCCTCTAGTCTGTACAAGAAATATTCAACAATTTTCTCTCCACTGGAATTTGATTTGCTCTTTCCTTTTCTGTATTATCTATTCCCCTAAAACTTCAAATTATGAAATACGAATCAAAAAGTCAAAAGCTGGCACATGCTACTGATATTTAGTTTCACTATCCCATTGTTATTTGTTTTCTTATCACTCACCAAAGTGCACCGAGATCATCTTCAATAGATATTGACTACAATTGCTTTATGGCATGTACAAAATAACCTTTAAGAATATTGTGTATATCCACAAGGTTTTTTTGTCAAAAAAGTAAAAAAATCCTAAAAGATCAATAAGAAATGTGGGGGCTGGGTGGTATTTTTTTCTTTTCTTATACTTTATTATTATGCTACTTAGGCACATAATAAAATAAATATTTCAAATAAAAATAGCAGTTGTTAAATATGTTTCATCTACTAAAGTAACTCTGAAAACACATTTACTGCTTTTGACAAATCTACAAGGCAGGCTTAATACATAAACAATATGGAACATCGTGAAACATCTACTACTAGAATATCAAAAGGTGTGAATTTGTATAGGGTTATATTTTTAGGCACAAAATTACATAAAGTATGCTTTAAAAGCCAGAAAGGGTGCAGCTTTTAAATGTGCTTTAAAATTATTGTAATACTAAGTGTATCATATTTTCCCACAAAATTAGCTTGTTGTAGTAGGTTATTATAGTCATTTATGCCAGTTGCATATTTTTAAAAATGTGTTTTATATATTTTTAATTTATAGCAATATGTTCCCATCCCCTTACACATTTTAGGTGACATAAAAATTATTAATATCTTCTTAAATTATTCTCTAAAATAACCTCCATTGATATTATTGTTAAAATGCTTTGATTTATATTAAATTGAAATTTCCAAAAAATTGCTGTATCTTTTAGCATGCATCATGATTAGGTTGGGAAAATAGCTGAATGAATAAACTCAAAACTAGTTTTGTAAAGAGAATCCGGTGTGGTGACTGGTAGAGGCAGTATTACTGAAACTTATTAAAATGGAAAAGAATATTTGTTTAAGTCAGTCAAAGCAATTTATAAAGCAGAGAGTAATGGGAGATCAATCCCTACCAAGTTACATGATTGCTATACATCCACAAAGGGTAAAATGGATAAAATGAATATTGGAAGACAAGTACAGTGACCACCAGTTAGATTAATTAATAGCTTTGACTTTATTTAATGGTTTTACTCTGAAATGTTCTACTAAGAACTCTGAAGAAATTTAACACAGATCAATGGATTAATTAAAGTACTTCATGTTATATCCAAAGAAAGTAAAGACTTATTGAACTAATTTTCAATTTAATGTGTCTCTAAATAAGTATAGAATTTGAGAACTGTTAGAAATTATGCCAGACCATTTCCTGCTCTCTGTTAAAATCAATATCAAGTTATAGCACTATTATTAATGATCAGGGTTATGGAATTATATAGGTCTTGGTCTTTAACCTCAAGAATTAACAACATTGTTTATGGAAATAACACCTAGACACAAAAAATAATGGTGGTATAATATCATTTAATACTAAGTAAAGTGTTACAGAGAATTGATTTATGTCATAAGACAAATGCTAACTTAGGAAAGTCTCTGTGATCAGAGGTTGTAGGATAGACTTTTATTAATAGTTGCAAATTTGGATGACTCTGAAAAACAAAAGGAAAAAAAGAAAATAAAGAAAATGGGAAAAAAAGTAGCAACAATAATAACAATAACCAAAAACCCATTTGATGTTAAGGTAAACAAGATAAGCCAGCACAAATGGTTCCAGAATATACCAAAAGTAAGCTCACATATTAATTTATGTTACACAACTGTGCTTAAAACCCTCCCTTGAACTCATTGACCACCTTTTCTCTCACTCTCATCTTATTCTAGTTCTTCTATTCTCCTTTATGTTTTCCCTCTAACCTTCTTCAGATCCTGCTCTGGTGACAATGAATTCTTGCAAATACATGTGCGGACATGATCAATCTCAAGATCAGGGCATGTTCAAATATACTGCTTTCATTGGTTAAAATGAGTGAAGTGTCTACTAAGGTCTTCAGCTGTTAGGATTTTGGAGTCCTGCGATCACTAGTGCTGATCTATTATTTTCCTCATTAAGATATATAACTAGATAATTTAATGTGTGTCTTCTAATATTACCATCAATAATGTGAAAATATATGTTTAAATATATGTATCACTATAGCGCTGTCATCCTGTTGTTCATCTATTTATTTGAGCGGTCACCAGTATCCATTGTGAGACTTGTTACTGTTTTTGGCATATAGAATATGCCATGGGTAGCTTCCAGAATGTGTCGTTTGGGCCGGATACTCTCAGTAGCTTGCCAGTCTCTCCGAGAGGAATGGAGGAATCGAACCTGGGTCAGCCACGTGCAAGGCAAATGCCCTACCCACTGTGCTATCGCTCCAGTCCATTAAATGTATGAAATATGTTAATTTACCAAGGTGTACCATTCTTAAAATTCATTAAGCAATCCCAATAGTTACAGACATATAAGAATGTGTTTTTAAAAATAGGGGCTGGAGCCATAGCACAGCAAGTAGGGCATTTGCCTTGTACAAGGCAGGCTTGGGTTCTATTCCCAGCATCCCATATGGTCCCCTGAGCACGGCCAGGAGTAATTCCTGAGTATAGAGCTAAGAGTAACCCCTGTGCCTCACCAGGTGTGACCCAAAAAAAGAAAAAAATATGTGGCTATTTAGAAGCCTTGTGAACAAAATGGAATAAATAACTTTAAAGGTTGACATAAAAAAATTCAGTATCTATACATTTACAATTTTAGCGAAATGCAATACCTTTAAAATAGTAAGAAATTATTTTTGGAAAGTAAGTATATAAAACAAATTATTTAACCTAAGGTATAATCAATGATATTCTTAATTAGTTCACTGTAAAAAAAATTACAAGCTGTGTTTACTTTACATTAACTATCTAGTCCTGGTATCTTCTACTTTTTAAGTTTTTAAAAGTGGTCCAAAAGGAAATAAAATTAGGAATCTGTATGCAAAAATAAATTTAAGATTCTTTTTTTCTGTCACCACATTCTTAGCATGATTTGGGAAAGCTCTGGGTATGAAAACTGTTATTACTGTTCTTTTTCTTAGGATAATGCATATGAGAACCAGGGCTGAGATCTCCAAGCCTGTTCGGATCGGGACTAGGGCTCCTTCACCTAGACCTCGCATTCTCCGGTAGCTCAGCAGTCACACACAGAAACTGCCCCTGGTGCCATGTAATCCCATCAATGGCCAAGATCCAAAGACTATATAAAACAAAGGTCCTGGAAGCATGCAGCCACAAAGTGGCTGTGCGACCTCTTATAGTCTAACCCACTGATGTGCCTAAAGCAGGGCATATGAGTTTGGTTTTAACATACTTGCTTGTATTCTCTGATATACATTCTTTGTCCCTCTTGGAGAATCCAGCAAGCTGCCAAGAGTATCCCACCTACACGAAAGAGCCTGGAAAGCTCCCTGTGGCGTATTCGATATGCCAATACAGTAACAATACCAGGTCTCATTCCCTTGACCCTAAAAGAGCCTCCAGTCATTGGGAAAGGTGAGTAAGAGGAGGCTGCTAAAATCTCAGGCCTGGAACAAATGGAGACGAGACGTTACTGGTGCCCACTCAAGCAAATCGATGAACAAGGGGATGACAGTCATACAGTGAAACTTGGACAAATATTATGCAATGATAACATCTTTTTAAAATTGCAGTTTAAGTAATAGGGTTACAATATTGTTCAGACTTATGGTATCCATGTACAAGGTTACATAGTTACCGCACACCACAACAACCTGTGTGCCCGTGACCCTCCATTCTCTCTCTATGTCACCACCCGATCACCACTTTCTTCCATATCACCAACCCACCACCATCTTGGTTTATAGGAACGTGTGGTTTTGGTGCTTACAATTACCTCCCTTGGCACCTCCATGCTCTATAGACCCTTCACTCTTGTTCCTCAATTACTTCCCCCCAACCCAGTCATTCCTTCACATACTCCTTCTAGTTTCTAACTCTCTCACTGGTCTGTGTTCCCATATCCGAAATTTATTATCAGTTGATATTGTCATGTCCTTGGCTTGTTTCTATTTTTTGTTTGTTTGCTTTGAGACCATGCTTGAGGTAGTGCTTGAGGAATCATGTGGTGCCTGGAACTGAACTGTGGTTGACTGGAATTACCTAACATTAATAATACTACTTTAGTCCCACTTGTTTATATACTTCAGAAGAATAAGATTACCCTGTACTATCCTTCTCTTTCTAGTTTAATTTTCTCAGTCTGGTACCTTCCAATTCTCTCCAATTTATTGTTCACTCCTTGCATTTTATTGTGCTTGTGTGTGGCTACATAGTAGTCCATTCTCTCTATGTACCACACATTCTTTACCCATAATTTGTTGTTAGACATGTGGGTCACTTCTATTTTCTGGATGTTATAGCAAGAGCTTTAATGACCAGAAATATGCATAATTGTCTGTGAACTTAATGTTTAATTTGATAGAGAATTAAGGGCAGTGTAGATATATTCTTAATGGGATTTGGTGCCAGACAGTCCTGATTGAAATTTGACCTCTATTTAGCTATATTAATTTAACATGGTAGGCATGTGATAAATTGTGACTATTGTTATTACTACCTTAGATGGAATTAAAAAAAGATGCAGTGAAATTTATCTGTGCAAGTTTTTTTGCTAGAAATGGCAATTCATATTCACATTTATCTCATTAATAATAAATATTTCCACTTTTCTCCTATTTGAAAAATATGAAGGGTAAGGAGAAAATTGAACTTAGCCATTTTCAAGATCACTTCTATCTTCCAGCGATTAATTAAGGTCTACCTTATAAAGGCTGGAGTGATAGCACAGCGGGTAAGGGGTTTGCCTTACACACAGCCAACCTGGGTTCGATTCCTCCTTCTCTCTCAGAGAGCCCAGCAA